>NC_053039.3:15157000-15473000 GCF_002575655.3 Aegilops tauschii subsp. strangulata
TGCTCTGCTCGCGGGCGAGGGGTATATATAGGCACCTCATTGGTCCCGGTTCGTGGCATGAACCGGGACTAAAGGGCAGCCTGTGGTCCCGGTTCAAGCCACCAACCGGGACCAATGGTGGTGGGCCAGGAGCGAGGCCCATTGGTCCCGGTTCGTCCCATCAACCGGGACCAAAGGAGCCAGACGATCAGGGACCAATGCCCCCACGAGGCCCGGCAGGCCCCTGGCCTCACGAAGCGGGACCAGTGCCCCCATGGGTCCTGGTTCTGGACTAAACCGGGACTAATGGCCTGACCCGGCCTGAACCAAAGCCCTCTTTTCTACTAGTGCTACCCTGTCCCGCCCTTCAGTATGCCGACGATCGACACCCTTATCATAGTAAAATCAACACCTGTGGCCGCCCAACACCTCAAGACTATTTTGGACAGCCTCGCTGCGGCCACTAGACTCTAGATCAATTTTGCTAAGACTACCTTTATCCCTTTAAATGTTGACCCCGCCGATGCAGCGCTTATGACAGCTGTCCTTGCCACTAACATCTCCTATTTCCCGCAAACTTATCTCGGTCTACCTCTCTCACCTCACAAACTTCCAGCCTCGGCCTTCCAACCGGTTATCACCCGTTGTGATATCTACCTAGCCGGCTGGTGCACGCTCCTTCTCTCTCGCGGAGGCAAACTATTTCTCCTCTTGGCCATTGTGGACAGCCTTCCTACCTATTTTATGCTTTCTTTTTGTCTCCCTGTCCAGGTTATAGAAGCTATCCACAGAAGATGACGTACCTTTTTCTGGTCTAACGATGACACTTGCTCTGGGGCAAAATGCCTGGCTGCTTGGGATAAAGCCCCTAGAGATGCAGGTGGTCTAGGTGTTAAAAACCTTCGCGCACAAAACTTTTGTCTGCTGCTGAAATTTGCTTATAAGTTTTTACACTCCACAAACCTTCCCCGGAAGGATTGGGTCTTACACCACTCGCCCCTTCATTTTGGCATGTCAAAAATAGCTCCTTCCTGGCTAAAACCGTCTTTAAGAATTTACAGAGTTTGAGAGAGATTTCCTAGTGCACCGTTGGAGTTGATTGTTCTACTTTTTTTGGTTATATCGTTGGCTAAATCCGGAACCCCTGGCTTTAGTGTACCCTACTCTTTTTTCAAACCACACAAACCCAAATGCCATGGTAGCCACTATTTTGCAGGATGGGATCGAACTTGTTCTTCGTAATCGACTAACCTCTACTGTGATTGCAGAACTTGGTTCTCTAAACTCCTTGTTGCAGGATTCTGCTATCTCTCGGGTACTAGATGATCGTCGTCTGCTTAACGGCGCTGCCTTCTCCACAAAAGGGGCATATGCAGCCCTCTTGGATCCCCTTCTTATAGTTATTTGGGACTCGAAAGTGCCCAAAAAGGTTATGATCTTCGGTTGGCTATTCTACCTTGATCGCCTAAACACAAGGAATAATCTGCACAAGAAGAACATACTGGACACTGCGGCTTGTCCTAGATGTACTCATTTGGTGGAGGATCGTGAACAACTCTTCTTTACATGTCCAGCCGGCATCTGTCCTCTATTCACACCTATCAAGGATCTTTTCAGCACGATTCTTCTGGGCTCACTGCCTACCACGGTTCGTCCGTTCATGCTCTTGTTGATTCTTTGGAAAATCTGGGATGCACGGAATAAGAATGTTTTCCAAGGACGAGATGTTGTTGCTTCGGACTCCTTGAGAGCCATCTTAGATGATTTGATTGTTTAGTCTCATAGACTTAAAAATGAAACTCTAAAGGGCCACGCCAGTCTGTGGCACGAGTTCTAATCCTCACAATGCTCTTAACTCTGTAACACTCAGCAGTTTTTGAAATATATATTCAGGTGGGGAGCCTTTTCCTCCTGGTGATATGAGAGTGTTTTTTTGTAGGCCGAGCTCTCTGGTGCCCACTATCTTCACCATTCAAACTGTGGGCAGATACATGGGATATGTGCAAAGCTTTGCAGATGTGCAGCTCTGCTAGGGCTATCTCTGTTAAATGCACTGAGATGAGACCTGCAAAAATCTGACATCCATTGTAGGTCATGCTGCTGACCAGAGGGAGTGAGAGAGTGGGGCCCACAGCTAGAGAGATGCACTATCTCTCTTCCATGCATGCTCGGTCCTATCAGCCTTTCCTGTCCCACCAACTTGCATTCGACATATAAAATTCTGCATGCTGTGCACGCTCTCTCTTTCCTGAGATTAACATGCAACTCCTCTCTCTCTCTCTCAATCCAGGATGCTTCCTACAAACAGCGTACACAGTCTGGCTCCGAATATTTGAATGCATGCAACTGAGAAGTTATCTACACGTGGCAACTCTCTCGCTTGAGTTTCACTTTTGCAGCAAAATTTCTAAATCTTTTTGCTTGCCGCATGTTCTCTCTCTCCTCTTCTTTCTTCTTTTGTTCTCTCTAATTGTTGTTCGCTGTGGAAAAAAATAGAGACACGCACTGTTTGCATGTGATGGATGAGAGGGTGAACAGTGAGCAGTGAGCTACCCACAAAAAAATGAACAGTGACCTGCATGTGACCAGGTGAGCAGTGAGCTGCATGTGACAGGACCGGACAGCACAGGCTAATGACAGTGCCACCAGCAGGTCGTGAGGCTTCTTTTTGCACCAATCTCGATGCAAACCAACAGCCCAGATAAGAGGGACCGTGGAGCTCGGCCTACAAAGGAACTTTGCGCTGGTGATATTTATATATCTAGACTTTTTTTCTTCAGAAAGGAGGTTAGACCCCCGACGTTTGCGTCATCATGATGCTCACAATCATGGTTACTAATTATTAAACATAGTACATAACAAAGGCAACTACAACTGAGCCATAAAAATATATATGTAGATTGGATGATTAAAGCTGCAAAGGGCATGGCATCAGTAACAAAGATACATGAATGATCTCAGAATTCAGTGCCTGCAGCATGGAGGCAGATGTGGGGCGCAAGATGAGTGTTGAGGGTTTTCCGGTCTTCTTTAAATCAGACGACCATTACTTGTCGTTGCTGCTGCTGCCATTTCGGTCCAGGTGCACTTTTCTATTTTGGTTTAATTTGAACTACAGATTTGAACGTGGCTCAAATATTGTCATTTCAAGTCCAAAATTCTAGTAACTTGGACACAAATAATAGGACTAATGTACATCATAGGAAAATTATTTCCAACCCCAATGCGTCGTTGTAAATTCCTTAATATGGACAATTAAACAAATTCCTAAAATCACTTAGGATTTATCAATTTCCAAATTAATTCCCTAAAAATCCAAAATGCACATACACTGAATGCATATGAATGAAATGTGAACATACAAATTTGAAATTTTGGAATGTGACAATGTGTCTTGCGAGTCTAAGCAGGGCCACCTCAAATGCACGCAAGTGATCAGTGTGGATACAAAATGAGCTATGTCATAATCCTAATTTATTTACACAACTAATATTTGATATCTAAATGTTCCATGGGGTAAGCGATCTTATATTATATTTGTGTGAGGTTGCTATACTTGATGGCTCGTTCTATATATTCTCTGTGAATATGGAATGACAACCATTAGGCTTTATTTTCATGATTTTCATTACAGTGGACTGTCTTTACTAGGTGTGCTATCTTGATCCTGATACAAGATTACAAACTCAAATAAAACCATTTCTTAGAAAAAAATCACTGCTGAAGGATTTATGAAACCCTCATAGGCGGTGACCTACCCAAATGTATTTTAACTCTTAGCCTACCGAAGGACATATGACTTCATGTCACTGCCTACCACCCAGGTCTTATATAAGGAGCGAGATGATCACCCAAGCAAATGGTGCATTGATTTATTCTCATTTTCCCTTAAGTCCTTCAAAAAATAAGAACATAGGGGAGACCCCCCCCCCCCCCCCCCCCGTCTTGTTCTTATAGGAGATGAGGGACTTGAATCCAGGCCGATGACATCAACCTTTGTGCTATCCACCACTCCACCCAGAAAAAGCCCCTCTCATCAGTTCCTTAGAACTACCTAGTAATATATATTTTGTGCACTATTTGTCATGTCAATGCACATTAGAGATATGGATTTGATAGACATGAGAACAGGAGGCACCCGGAATAAAGTATATCCAAGGAATTCCGCTCTGGCTTGTGGAAGGGAGTATCCCTCTAGGAGTATATTTTTCCTCCAAACCTAGCAAATCACAGACTGTTAGAACATCTATAGCAAGACATAGCAAATCCGGGCCCTCATATACCCGCAGATGGGCCCAGGGGCGTCGGGTGCAATGACCGGGCAGCCCTCAAAACTTGTACTCTGCATCCGCATATCTGATGGTTCGAACCACAAGACCTTTTGTCCCGGTTGGTAAGGGCCTTTTGTCCCGGTTTTTGAACTGGGACTAAAGGGTCGTTACTAATGCCCTAGCCCTTTAGTCCCGGTTCTTACACGAACCGGGACAGATGGGCCACCACGTGGCCGGTGCGGCGAGCCCAGGCAGGAGGGCCTTTGGACCCGATTGGTGGCACTAACCGGGACCAATAGGCATCCACGCGTCAGCATTTCAGGGGCTGGGTTTTTTTTAAGGGGGGGGGGGGGGGGTTGGGGATTTTGGGGGATTAATTTAGGTGTTTCATATATTGTGTTAGCTAGCTAATTAATAGAGAGAAGTGTCCTCTCTTATCTCCGTGCTTGGTCGACGCTACGTACTATATACGTATAGAGAGGACTAGACACGCTAGCTGGTAAGCAAATGAAGGAAACAGAAGATCGTCATGAATATATGCATACAGAGAGAAGTGATATCGACCACCTATCCTTCTCCGAGAGGTTGGTCGAACAACAAGTTCTCGTATATCTATCCGACACTACCGGCTATATATATACAATAATTATCTCTTACAATATAATCTCCTAATTATATATGAACACAGGGTCCACATAGTATTCTCCGTTTTCAGCGATCACATGGTCAAGGAAGAATGCCGCCAATTCCTCTTGAATTGCTCGCATACGATCTGGTGCTAGGAGTTCACCCCGCATCCAAAAGATCTAATTTGAAGAAGGGGGTCAATACATATATATATTATTGCTTACGCACTTCATATTGTTCGTCAGAGTAGCCCCGCTCACAGGTCGTGTGGTGGATGGACTCGCAAACGTAGTATCCACAGAAATCATTTCCTTGTTCCTGCCACAACCACTTTACAAGAAATAAAGGTCAATCAAACTGATAAGCAAGCATGCTAAATGGTATTGATGAAACTAGCGCTTGAATCACTAGGAGATGTGCGGAACATGCTACTACAGTACTTACTTTCGGATGTCTAAATTGCAGCTTCTTCGGCAGTCCCGGAGCTTTTTTGGTGAATTTTCTCCAAACCCTGCCAGACAAAGAAAACAATTACTTGATATCAGGAAATGAACAAAGTTGCTGATATGGTGGATAATGATCGATTTAACTTACTTCTCGAGCATTTGAGTCATGTCCGCATAGTCCTAGGGATCTTTTCGTCTCGAGTCTAAGACGGTTACTACTCCCTGCTCAAGCTTAATCTCTAGGAGAATATAGTGGAAGCTGCGCACGCATGCATAAGTCATCAATTACATTACTATAACCTGGACTAATAAGGGAAACCGAATATGCACAAGACATTAACACTCACTTGAAGTTGTAAGGAAAGAGTATTATATCTTTGTTTTCATTTATTACCAACGATCGTAGCAAGTTGGCCTCGGTATTTTTGGCATGATATTTAACCTCAGTTGCATCTATGAGATTTGTGTTAATGAATCCAATATCACCGATTTATCTTTTCTTTAATTCGGCGATCTTTAATCTGCATAATATAGTGAGGATAATTATAAATACATGCAATGAAAGAGCTGACCTATATAGAGAGACTTAATGACAGAAGTAGTACTACTTATAGACAGTAGCAAGTGACCGTTGATTTATCGAGGGCCTTTTGATTGAAAAACTGGAAGAACTCCTCAAATGGAACATTCAAGAGTTCAATTCCAATGAGGTCATGCTCCTCTTTAACTCTCAGCGTCAAAGTACCCTCCCCCCAGACTCTCTGCAGGTTTTCATGTACCAATCATGTAATCTTTGCATCATCGTTGTTAGAGATCTTTCATCTTTGACGAGAGGCTTCCCGTAATGGTATTTGTGTTCGTCCACCTCCAAGAAATCATAATGTACATTGTCGGGCAGGTAATCTCCAAGATTGCTATAACTGGGCACCATCCTCGGATCATTAGCGAAGATGTCACTAGACACCTTGAGCGGGGGGGGGGGGGGGGCACGATTGGTTCGCTTGTTCGCCGAGCTGGGCAATTTTTTCCCAGCTCGTCGTTCTTTTAACCTTTGATCACTGACAGTACTTCCCGACCGCTCCGCTTCGACAAATGTCTTTGCAATAATGCCCTCATAGTTGCCTTTCGGCGGAGACTTTGGTTGTTTTGTCAGGGCAGCCAGAGTGCGCTTCGCTTTCACCGGATCTACCTTCTCCTCCGGAGGTGGATGTTTCTTTGCTTTCACCCCTTCAAAGAAGTTCGTCACTTCGGCTCGCACGATCTTCGTGGTTTCCTCCTCGGTCCTCTCGTATGGTAACTTCTCTGGAGTCTTCAGAGAAGGACCGAATCTGTATGGCCTCCCGCCTCTGGTTGCACTGCTAGACGCCGGCAGTGCAGACGGAGCGGCTGCGGCTGTCTTCTTTCCTTGCTTACAAGGCGGAGGAGAAGGACTACGACGCGCCGGAACAGCCGGAGCGGCGGCGGGTCTCTTCCGCCCTTGCTGACGAGGCAAAGAAGGAGGAGGCTGGCTGCTCGGGCGCGCCAGCGTAGGCGGAGAGCCGCCACGCGCCAGAGAAGGAGGCTGAGTGCCCTGATCACTCGCTGGAGGAGGAGGCGGAGTGCCGCCATGCGCCGGAGAAGGAGGCTGAGTGCCCTGATCACTCGCCGGAGGAGGAGGCGGAGTGCCCTTACTCGCCGGAGGCGTCCAGTTCGGAAGGTTGATGAGCTCCTTCCGCCATATGCATGAAGTCTTCAGAGCAGAACCCAGCCGAGTCTCCCCTTCACCGGTAGGGTGGTCAAGCTGGAGGTCCTCAAATCCCTCCGTTATTTCGTCCACCGTCACCCTAGCATATCCTTCTAGAAACGGACGACAGTGAAAAGTTGTGCCGGGTTCAGAAGGTCGAACAGAACCGACAGCCGCCTTGACTTTGAAGTTCTCCCATTGCGTCATAAGGTGGCAATGTTGAGACTCCGTGATAGCATCCACGGGGTAGCTAGCAGGAGCCGTCAAGACATGCTCCGGCTGAAGCAGCTCGGTGGAAGCCACGCTGCTTCTCCGCTGAGATGGCGGGGTAGCTTCGGGGGTAGTTTCGGCAGGTCGATTGCTGCGAGTTACGTCTCGTTCCTCTAGCGCTTGAACCCATTCGTGCAGCTTCTGAATTTGGGTCTGCTCCACTTTTTTCCTCCTCTCCTGGCATTTGTAACCGCCTGCGTCCAGAAAACCAGCCTTCCACAGAACGGAGCCTGGCGTGCCTCGTGTCCGTCCAGGGTTGCTCAGGATTCCCGAGGGCCATTGTGAGCTCGTCGTTCTCTCTGTCTGGAACGAACGTCCCTTGCTGTGCTGCATCGATATAGTGCTGAAGCCACTTGACTGGTATTCTCAAAAGCTCGTCCATCCAAACGCACTTCCCTGATACAGGGTCCAAGGTTCCGCCAGCCTCGAAGAACCAAGTCTGGCAACGGTCTGGCCAGTTCATTGTCTCTCGTTCGATCCCTTTATCAAGCAGATCATTCTCAGCCTTGGCCCACTTAGGCCGGGCTTTGAGGTAGCCACCTGACCCCGTGTGATGGTGAAGCTTCTTCTTCGCGGCATTTTTCTTGTTTGTCGCTGACAACTTCTTACTCTTTTCCGATGTCTTGTGGGCCACAAATGCGGGCCAGTGATCTCTGATCTTCTCGTATTTGCCGATGAATTCTGGTGTCTCTTCTTTGTCAACAAATGTTTTCAGCTCATTCTTCCACCTCCTGAATAGGTCTGCCATCTTCTTAAGAGCATGAGACTTGATTAATTGCTCTTTAACTGGCTTCTCCGGATCCTCCTCTGGCGGTAGGGTGAAATTTGCCTTCAGCTCAGTCCAAAGATCATCTTTCTGCATATCATTGACATAAGACACCTCAGGGTCTTCCTTCTTAGGCTTATACCATTGGTGGATGCTGATCGGGATCTTGTCCCTAACAAGAACCCCGCACTCAGCAACAAATGCTTCCTTTGTCCGTATGGGTTCAATCGGTTGGCCATCGCGCGCGATTGCAGTGATCTCAAACCTTTCATCCGAGCGCAACTTTCTCTTCGGGCCTCGTCTCTTTACCGAAGTTGTGCTTGATCCGGAGGGCTAGAAAAAAAGAAGAAAGATGAGAGTTCATTAATATGTGTACATACCAAAACAATGAATGCATCAATTAGCTAGTCAGCACAGGCTTAACTAATATATTTACCTGGCCGGACTCTGTTCGGTCACCGGAGCCGTCACCACGGGCTCCTTCTTGCACCAGCATTGGGTCACCGGAGCCATCATAATCATGTCTTTCCTCCTCCACTCTTCGATCACCGTAGCCTGCTTCTTCACCCTGTTCTTCCATACCATCATTGTCGTTAAGATACGACAAGACATCACCTCCGGCTAAGATTATGTCCCCCAACACCTCTTCTGCTTGCTCGTCTCGTCCGTGCTCCATTGTTTCTGCAAATATTACAACATGGCAATTATTACACAAACATGATAGCAGGTGGATATATTAGTGCAAACGTAGACCTAGCTTCTTCCGGGTTTGGGGTGGCCTCGGCAACGCTTCAAGGGTAGGGGCGCGGCGGGAGGGGTTAGGAGACCGACATCGTTTTTTGATAGGGTTTGGGTGTCCTCGAGAGTTTTGGTCGAGCGAGAGGGCCGGGGGGTGCTCCCGTGGTATAAGTTATCACGGTCGAAGTTATCCGGGAGGGGGTTATATCGACAACGACGACATACATACATGGGAAAATAATGTTATCGGGGAGGGGGTAGGTCGAATCCCCCCCCCCCTCGTGTTGAAGTTATCGGGACACAGGGTATATCGACAACGACATATCCGATAAAAAATAAGAAGACGAAGAAGAAATAAAAAGAGGAGAAGAAGATATTAATAGAGGAGAAGATTGAAGAAAAAAAAGAAGAAAAAAAAAAGAGGAGAAGAATAAAGGAATAGAGGAGAAGAAGAGAAAATAGATATTCTATTTTCTCTTCTTCTCCTCTATTCCTTTCTTCTTCTCCTCTTGTTTTTCTTCTTTTTTCTTCTTCTTATTTATTTCTCATCTTCTTCCTCTCCTCTTCTTCTCCTTCCTTCTTCTTCTTATTTTCCTTTTTCCTCTCATTCTTTTTCTTCTTCTTCCTTTCCTAGCTAGATATATAAAACTTTTCTAAAAATGTAACTTTTGCATATATAAAACTTTTTCTTCTTCCTTCTTCTTCCTTCTATTCCTTCTTCCTAAATATATAAAACTTTTCTAAAAATGAAACTAACCTAAAATGTACTAAATCAGAGAACATATATAGATAAAACTTTTCTAAAAATCTAACTTTTGCATATATGTATTTTTAAAACATCATTACAATTGAAAAAAATACATACATACATATATGAACATACATCAAAAAATACATATATCTAAAAAATACATACATACATATATGAAAATCTAAAAACATGTAAAAAAATAGCACGGCGGCGGGGCCGGCAGAGGCGCGGTGCTCACAGAGGGAGGAGCGCGCGGCGGGCGGCGTCGGGGCAAGCGGGGGCGCGGGGAGTGGCGCGGAGACGGCGTCGGGGCAGGAGCGGCGCACGGCGGGACAGGGGCGGCGCGCGTCGGGGCAGGGGCGGCGCACGTCGGGGCAGGGATGGCGCGCGGCGACGACGTCGGGCGAGGGCGCGGCGACGGCGAGGGCGCGGGCGAGCTCGGGCAGCCTGGCGGCGTCGTCGGAGGGATCGAAGAACTGATAATATTTTCACAAGTGCTGGCTTATATAGCAAACCCATTGGTACCAGTTGGTGGCACAAACCGGTACCAATGCCACCTTTAGTCCCAGTTGGTGTCACCAACCGGGACCAAAGGCCTCTTTTCAGCAGCCCAAAGGGCGGGAAGCGGCGGCCTTTGGTCCCGGTTGGTGGCACCAACCGGGACTAAAGGGGGGCATTGGTACCGGTTGGTGCCACGAACCGGTACCAATGCACCCCTTTAGTATCGGTTGGTGCCACCAACCGGGACCAAAGGCCTTGTGCTGCTGCACCCGCGTCGAAAGTTTAGTCCCACCTCGCTAGTTGAGAGGGGTCCCCTCTCGAGCTCCTCTCCATTGCAGGCTTACGGGCCTAATTGTCACTACTATGCCTGATGGGCCTACTGCGCCTTCTGCGGGCCTGAATCCTGGCCCATCGATGGGTTTCTAGTCGTATTCAGGCCGTGGTGGCCCAGTAGGTGGCATATTATATATTTTTTGCCTGTTTTTTCGTTTTCTTTTTTGCTTTATTTATTTTATTTTGTTTCTACTTACAACAAAAAACTTATTTATTTTATTTTATTTTGTTTCTAATTACTTATTTATTTTGCTTTATGATAATTCTTTTTGCTATTAAAGTTTCTAACAAAAAAAGTTCTTTATGAATTTTTTTTGCTTTCAATGATTTTGTACAGAAAATACTTCGATAATTTTAGTTGCATCAATTTTATATAATTTTAGTTTCAATAATACTAGAGGTTGCTTATAATGCTTTGAACAGAAAATACTTTGATAATTTTAGTTTCATAAATTTTATTTATGTTATTAAAGTTTATTTTATTTTGTTTCTACTTATATATTTTATTAAAGTTTATATTATTTTGTTTCTAATTACTTATTTATTTTATTTGTTATTTTTCATGCACCATTTTTCATGCATTTACTGATTATTTTGAGCTATAAGACCCTAAAATTGAAAAGCATTTCAAATAAACTCTGAAAAGGTTGAAAGTTGAGAGGGTTGCGGCAAAAACTGGATGCACTTCGTGTGCAAAACGGACAATCTCTTTCGAAGTATCAGGATTTCATACGGAAACTCGTCTGTTACAAAGGGATTTCATTTTTTAAAACTTATTTGAACTCCTGACTTTTTGTGTGTTCAAAATGCACCATTCAAAGCCACATCATCAATTTTTCAACCTTTTCTGACTTCATTTGTTATTTTCAATGCATTTATTGATTATTTTGAGCTATAAGACCCTGAAATTGAAAAGCATTTCAAATGAACTCTGAAAAGGTTGAAAGTTGGCATTGTATCATCATTTCATCCACATAGCATGTGCAAGAAAGTTGAGAGGGTTACGGCAAAAAACTGAATGCACTTCGTGTACAAAACGGACAATGGTATCATACTCGTCTGTCACAAAGTTGGCATGATATCATCATAATAGTTGCGGGAGAAAGTCTTCACTTTTTCTTCGCTTGTGTCATTTGCTTATTGCGCCATAACAATGGATAATCTTCATCGTTTATCAGGATGCTTGGGTCAGCCTTGACTTTGAAGGGAGGAATTTCATGAAACTTTTCATAATCTTCAGACATGTCTGTCTTGCCCTCCACTCCCACGATGTCCCTTTTTCCTGAAAGAACTATGTGGCGCTTTGGCTCATCGTATGATGTATTCGCTTCCTTATCTTTTCTTTTTCTCGGTTTGGTAGACATGTCCTTCACATAGATAACCTGTGCCACATCATTGGTTAGGACGAACGGTTCGTCAGTGTACCCAAGATTTTTCAGATCCACTGTTGTCAATCCGTACCGTGGGTCTACCTGTACCCCGCCTCCTGACAGATTGACCCATTTGCACTTAAACAAAGGGACCTTAAAATCATGTCCGTAGTCAAGTTCCCATATGTCCACTATGTAACCATAATATGTGTCCTTTCCCCTCTCGGTTGCTGCATCAAAGCGGACACCGCTGTTTTGGTTGGTGCTCTTTTGATCTTGGGCGATCGTGTAAAATGTATTCCCATTTATCTCGTATCCTTTGTAAGTCAATACAGTCAAAGATGGTCCCCTGGACAACGAGTACAGCTCATCACAAACAGTGTTGTCACCTCTGAGACGTGTTTCCAACCAACTGCTGAAAGTCATGATGTGTTCACATGTAATCCAGGCGTCGCACTGCTCCGGGTGTTTGGAGCGCAGACTGTTCTTGTGTTCATCGACATACGGGGTCACCAAGGTAGAGTTCTGTAGAACTGTGTAGTGTGCTTGAGACCAAGAATGCCCGTCTTTGCATATTATTGAGTCCGCTCCTAGCGTGCCTTTTCCAGTCAGTCTCCCCTCATACCACGATTTAGGGAGACCTATCTTCTTAAGGCCAGGAATGAAGTCAACACAAAACCCAATGACATCCTCTGTTTGATGGCCCATGGAGATGCTTCCTTCTGGCCTAGCGCGGTTACGGACATATTTCTTTAGGACTCCCATGAACCTCTCAAAGGGGAACATATTGTGTAGAAATATGGGGCTCAGAATGACAATCTCATCGACTAGATGAACTAGGACGTGTGTCATGATATTAAAGAAGGATGGTGGGAACACCAGCTCGAAACTGACAAGACATTGCGCCACATCACTCCTTAGGCTTGGTATGATTTCTGGATCGATCACATTCTGAGAGATTGCATTGAGGAATGCACATATATAGCTTCACAATGGCTAATCGGACGTTTTCCGGTACAAGCCCCCTCAATGCAACCGGAAGCAGTTGCGTCATAATCACATGGCAGTCACGAGACTTTAGGTTATGGAACTTTTTGTCTGGCATATTTATTATTCCCTTTATATTCGACGAGAAGCCATACGTGACCTTCATACTGAGTAGGCATTCAAATAAGATTTCCTTCTCTTCTTTGGTAAGAGCGTAGCTAGCAGGACCTTCATACTGCTTTGGAGGCATGCCGTCTTTTTCGTGCAAACTTTGCAGGTCCTCCCGTGCCTCCGGTGTATCTTTTGTCTTCCCATACACGCCCAAGAAGCCAGGCAGGTTCACGCAAAGGTTCTTCGTCACGTGCATCACGTCGATTGAAGAGCGGACCTCTAGGTCTTTGCAGTAGGGTAGGTCCCAAAATATAGATTTCTTCTTCCACATGGGTGCACGTCCCTCAGCGTCATTCGGAACAGCTAGTCCGCCAGGACCCTTTTCAAAGATTACGTGTAAATCATTGACCATAGCAAGTACGCGATCACCGGTACGCATGGCGGGCTTCTTCCGGTGATTTGCCTCGCCTTTAAAATGCTTGCCTTTCTTTCGACATTGATGGTTGGTCGGAAGAAATCGACGATGGCCCAGGTACACATTCTTCCTGTATTTGTCCAGGTATATACTTTCAGTGTCATCTAAACAGTGCGTGCATGCGTGGTATCCCTTGTTTGTCTGTCCTGAAAGGTTACTGAGAGCGGGCCAATCGTTGATGGTTATAAACAGCAACGCGTGCAGGTTAAATTCCTCCTGTTTGTGCTCATCCCACGTACGTACACTGTTTCCATTTCACAGCTGTAAAAGTTCTTCAACTAATGGCCTTAGGTACACATCAATGTCGTTGCCGGGTTGCTTAGGGCCTTGGATGAGAACTGGAATCATAATGAACTTCCGCTTCATGCACATCCAAGGAGGAAGGTTATACATACATAGAGTCATGGGCCAGGTGCTGTGATTGCTGCTCTGCTCCCCGAAAGGATTAATGCCATCCGCGCTTAAACCAAACCATACGTTCCTTGGGTCACGTGCAAACTCAGACAAGTACTTTCTCTTGATTTTTCTCCAATGCGACCCGTCAGCGGGTGCTCTCAACTTCCCGTCTTACGGTCCTCACTGTGCCATTGCATCAACTTTGCATGCTCTTCGTTTCTGAACAGACGTTTCAACCGTGGTATTATAGGAGCATACCACATCACCTTCGCAGGAACCCTCTTCCTGGGGGGCTCGCCGTCAACATCACCAGGGTCATCTCGTCTGATCTTATACCGCAATGCACCGCATACCGGGATGCGTTCAGATCCTTGTACGCACCGCGGTAGAGGATGCAGTCATTAGGGCATGCATATATCTTCTGCACCTCCAATCCTAGAGGGCATACGACCTTCTTTGTTGCGTATGTACTGTCGGGCACTTCGTTATCCTTTGGAAGCTTCTTCTTCAATATTTTCAATAGCTTCTCAAATCCTTTGTCAGGCACAACATTCTCTGCCTTACACTGCAGCAATTCCAGTACGGTACCGAGCTTTGTGTTGCCATCTTGGCAATTGGGGTACAACCCTTTTTTCTGATCCTGTAACATGCGATCGAACTTCAGCTTCTCCTTTTGACTTTCGCATTGCGTCCTTGCATCGACAATGACCCGGCGGAGATCATCATCATCGGGCACTGGTTCCTCTTGATCTTCAGCAGCTTCCCCCGTTGCAGCATCATTGGGCACATCGTCTGGTTCCTCTTGATCTTAAACAGCTTCCCTCGTTGCAGCGTCACCGTATTCAGGGGGCACATAGTTGTCATCCTCCTCTTCTTCTTTGCCGTCTTCCATCATAACCCCTATTTCTCCGTGCCTCGTCCAAACATTATAGTGTGGCATGAAACCCTTGTAAAGCAGGTGGGTGTGAAGGATTTTCCGGTCAGAGTAAGACTTCGTATTCCCATATTTAGGGCATGGACAACACATAAAACCATTCTGCTTGTTTGCCTCAGCCACTTCGAGAAAATCATGCACGCCCTTAATGTACTCGGAGGTGTGTCTGTCACCGTACATCCATTGCCGGTTCATCTGCGTGCATTATATATAATTAAGTGTGTAAAAAACCATTACAGAACATCATGAATAGATAATTAAGTGACCAAATTAACAGAAGTTCATCATCACATTAAAACCAAAGTACATACATAGTTCTCATCTAACAACATATAGCTCTCCAGAGCATCTAATTAATTAAACCATACATTGAAACTATGTAAAACATTTCAATGCGAAAACAAATGCGATCATAATCGCAACCAAGGTAACAATTGATCCAATGGCATAATGATACCAAGCCTCGGTATGAATGGCATATTTTGTAATCTTTCTAATCTTCAAGCGCATTGCATCCATCTTGATCTTGTGATCATCGACGACATCCGCAACATGCAACTCCAATATCATCTTCTCCTCCTCAATTTTTTTAATTTTTTCCTTCAAGAAATTGTTTTCTTCTTCAACTAAATTTAACCTCTCGACAATAGGGTCGGTTGGAATTTCCGGTTCACATACCTCCTAGATAAATAAAATCTATGTCACGTTGGTCGGCATAATTTTCATAAACAATAAATGAACCAATAGTTATAAATATAATATATACCACATCCGAATCATAGACAGGACGAGGGCCGACGGGGGCGGATACCAAAACCATCGCACTATATAATAACAAGCAATAAAATAGAAAGAAAATTAGACAAGTATCTATCTAAAGTAAGAATTTTTTCTCTCTCAGAAAGAAGATAAGAACAAGAGGCTCACCACGGTGGTGCCGGCGACGAGATGGGCACGGGCGATCAACGGCGGTGAAGACGGGAATGGGACGTGACGGGCCGCTAAACCTAGACAAATCTCGAGGAAAATGGAGCTTTGAGGTCGAGCTTCGAGACGAGAAAGCTTAACTAGTGTGGCTCGGGCATTTCATCGAACACCTCATGTGCATAGGAGGCGAGGTAGAGCACCACAAAGCCCTCCCCTCGCCGGCCAGAGAAAAACAGAGCACTGGAGTGCTCTGCTCGCGGGCGAGGGGTATATATAGGCACCTCATTGGTCCCGGTTCGTGGCATGAACCGGGACTAAAGGGCAGCCTGTGGCCCCGGTTCAAGCCACCAACCGGGACCAATGGTGGTGGGCCAGGAGCGAGGCCCATTGGTCCCGGTTCGTCCCACCAACCGGGACCAAAGGAGCCAGACGATCAGGGACCAATGCCCCCACGAGGCCCGGCAGGCCCCTGGCCTCACGAAGCGGGACCAGTGCCCCCATGGGTCCCGGTTCTGGACTAAACCGGGACTAATGGCCTGACCCGGCCTGAACCAAAGCCCTCTTTTCTACTAGTGCTACCCTGTCCCGCCCTTCAGTATGCCGACGATCGACACCCTTATCATAGTAAAATCAACGCCTGTGGCCGCCCAACACCTCAAGACTATTTTGGACAGCCTCGCTGCGGCCACTAGACTCTAGATCAATTTTGCTAAGACTACCTTTATCCCTTTAAATGTTGACCCCGCCGATGCAGCGCTTATGACAGCTGTCCTTGCCACTAACATCTCCTATTTCCCGCAAACTTATCTCGGTCTACCTCTCTCACCTCACAAACTTCCAGCCTCGGCCTTCCAACCGGTTATCACCCGTTGTGATATCTACCTAGCCGGCTGGTGCACGCTCCTTCTCTCTCGCGGAGGCAAACTATTTCTCCTCTTGGCCATTGTGGACAGCCTTCCTACCTATTTTATGCTTTCTTTTTGTCTCCCTGTCCAGGTTATAGAAGCTATCCACAGAAGATGACGTACCTTTTTCTGGTCTAACGATGACACTTGCTCTGGGGCAAAATGCCTGGCTGCTTGGGATAAAGCCCCTAGAGATGCAGGTGGTCTAGGTGTTAAAAACCTTCGCGCACAAAACTTTTGTCTGCTGCTGAAATTTTCTTATAAGTTTTTACACTCCACAAACCTTCCCCGGAAGGATTGGGTCTTACACCACTCGCCCCTTCATTTTGGCATGTCAAAAATAGCTCCTTCCTGGCTAAAACCGTCTTTAAGAATTTACAGAGTTTGAGAGAGATTTCCTAGTGCACCGTTGGAGTTGATTGTTCTACTTTTTTTGGTTATATCGTTGGCTAAATCCGGAACCCCTGGCTTTAGTGTACCCTACTCTTTTTTCAAACCACACAAACCCAAATGCCATGGTAGCCACTATTTTGCAGGATGGGATCGAACTTGTTCTTCGTAATCGACTAACCTCTACTGTGATTGCAGAACTTGGTTCTCTAAACTCCTTGTTGCAGGATTCTTCTATTTCTCGGGTACTAGATGATCGTCGCCTGCTTAACGGCGCTTCCTTCTCCACAAAAGGGGCATATGCAGCCCTCTTGGATCCCCTTCTTATAGTTATTTGGGACTCGAAAGTGCCCAAAAAGGTTATGATCTTCGGTTGGCTATTCTATCTTGATCGCCTAAACACAAGGAATAATCTGCACAAGAAGAACATACTGGACACTGCGGCTTGTCCTAGATGTACTCATTTGGTGGAGGATCGTGAACAACTCTTCTTTACATGTCCAGCCGGCATCTGTCCTCTATTCACACCTATCAAGGATCTTTTCAGCACGATTCTTCTGGGCTCACTGCCTACCACGGTTCGCCCGTTCATGCTCTTGTTGATTCTTTGGAAAATCTGGGATGCACGGAATAAGAATGTTTTCCAAGGACGAGATGTTGTTGCTTCGGACTCCTTGAGAGCCATCTTAGATGATTTGATTGTTTAGTCTCATAGACTTAAAAATGAAACTCTAAAGGGCCACGCCAGTCTGTGGCACGAGTTCTAATCCTCACAATGCTCTTAACTCTGTAACACTCAGCAGTTTTTGAAATATATATTTAGGTGGGGAGCCTTTTCCTCCTGGTGATATGAGAGTGTTTTTTTGTAAGCCGAGCTCTCTGGTGCCCACTATCTTCACCATTCAAACTGTGGGCAGATACATGGAATATGTGCAAAGCTTTGCAGATGTGCAGCTCTGCTAGGGCTATCTCTGTTAAATGCACTGAGATGAGACCTGCAAAAATCTGACATCCATTGTAGGTCATGCTGCTGACCAGAGGGAGTGAGAGAGTGGGGCCCACAGCTAGAGAGATGCACTATCTCTCTTCCATGCATGCTCGGTCCTATCAGCCTTTCCTGTCCCACCAACTTGCATGCGACATATAAAAATCTGCATGCTGTGCACGCTCTCTCTTTCCTGAGATTAACATGCAACTCCCCTCTCTCTCTCTCTCAATCCAGGATGCTTCCTACAACCAGCGTACACAGTCTGGCTCCGAATATTTGAATGCATGCAACTGAGAAGTTATCTACACGTGGCAACTCTCTCGCTTGAGTTTCACTTTTGCAGCAAAATTTCTAATTCTTTTTGCTTGCCGCATGTTCTCTCTCTCCTCTTCTTTCTTCTTTTGTTCTCTCTAATTGTTGTTCGCTGTGGAAAAAAATAGAGACACGCACTGTTTGCATGTGATGGATGAGAGGGTGAACAGTGAGCAGTGAGCTACCCGCAAAAAAATGAACAGTGACCTGCATGTGACCAGGTGAGCAGTGAGCTGCATGTGACAGGACCGGACAGCACCGGCTAATGACACTGCAACCAGCAGCTCGTGAGGCTTCTTTTTGCACCAATCTCGATGCAAACCAACAGCCCAGATAAGCGGGACCGTGGTGCTCGGCCTACAAAGGAACTTTGCGCTGGTAATATTTATATATCTAGACTTCTTTGTTTCAGAAAGGAGGTTAGACCCCTGACGTTTGCATCATCATGATGCTCACAATCATGCTTACTAATTATTAAACATAGTACATAACAGAGGCAACTACAACCAAGCCATAAAAATATATATGTAGATTGGATGATTAAAGCTGCAAAGGGCATGGCATCAGTAACAAAGATACATGAATGATCTCAGAATTCAGTGCCTGCAGCATGGAGGCAGATGTGGGGCGCAAGATGAGTGTTGAGGGTTTTCGGGTCTTCTTTAAATCAGACGACCATTACTTGTCGTTGCTGCTGCTGCCATTTCGGTCCAGGTGCACTTTTCTATTTTGGTTTAATTTGAACTACAGATTTGAACGTGGCTCAAATATTTTCATTTCAAGTCCAAAATTCTAGTAACTTGGACACAAATAATAGGACTAATGTAGATCATAGGAAAATTATTTCCAGCCCCAATGCGTCGTTGTAAATTTATTTTATGCAATTTGTCCTTAATATGGACAATTAAACAAATTCCTAAAATCACTTAGGATTTATAAATTTCCAAATTAATTCCCTAAAAATCCAAAATGCACATACACTGAATGCATATGAATGAAATGTGAACATACAAATTTGAAATTTTGGAATGTGACAATGTGTCTTGCAAGTCTAAGCAGGGCCACCTCAAATGCACGCAAGTGATCAGTGTGGATACAAAATGAGCTATGTCATAATCCTAATTTATTTACACAACTAATATTTGATATCTAAATGTTCCATGGGGTAAGCGATCTTATATTATATTTGTGTGAGGTTGCTATACTTGATGGCTCGTTCTATATATTCTCTGTGAATATGGAATGACAACCATTAGGCTTTATTTTCATGATTTTCATTACAGTGGACTGTCTTTACTAGGTGTGCTATCTTGATCCTGGTACAAGATTACAAACTCAAATAAAACCATTTCTTAGAAAAAAATCACTGCTGAAGGATTTATGAAACCCTCATAGGCGGTGACCTACCCAAATGTATTTTAACTCTTAGCCTACCGAAGGACATATGACTTCATGTCACTGCCTACCACCCAAGTCTTATATAAGGAGCGAGATGATCACCCAAGCAAATGGTGCATTGATTTATTCTCATTTTCCCTTAAGTCCTTAAAAAAATAAGAACATAGGGGAGACTCCCCCCCACCCCCCCCCCCCCCCCCCCGGTCTTGTTCTTATAGGAGATGAGGGACTTGAATCCAGGCCGGTGACATCAACCTTTGTGCTATCCACCACTCCACCCGAAAAAAGCCCCTCTCATCAGTTCCTTAGAACTGCCTAGTGATATATATTTTGTGCACTATTTGTCATGTCAATGCACATTAGAGATATGGATTTGATAGACATGAGAACAGGAGGCACCCGGAAAAAAGTATATCCAAGGAATTCCGCTCTGGCTTGTGGAAGGGAGTATCCCTCTAGGAGTATGTTTTTCCTCCAAACCTAGCAAATCACAGACTGTTAGAACATCTATAGCAAGACATAGCAAATCCGGGCCCTCATATACCCGCAGACGGGCCCAGGGGCGTCGGGTGCAATGACCGGGCAGCCCTCAAAACTTGTACTCTGCATCCGCATATCTGATGGTTCGAACCACGGAACCATACAAACCATGCAAAAGAATGATCTACGTACTACGTAGATCAATGCAAACTTACCCTACCCTACTCGTTATCGATCTCCGTGTCGGGCTCCGGGTACATGGGCGGCAGCCGTAACTCCCCCTCCTACTCCGGCTCCTCCGCGTCAGCCTTTGACTCCTCCCCCCACCCCCTCCCCCCCCCCCCCCCCCCCGCCTCCTGTCCCGAGAAAAGCGCATTGGTCTCCGCCCGCTGCTGCCGGATAAAACACCGGTTCGCCTCTACGGCGGCCTCATCTTGGATGGACTCCAATATGGCGGTATGCTCCGCGATCTCCGCCGCTTGTGAGGCCTCATACTCCGCCATGGCGTCCTCCATGGCGAAGCCCGCAACCGGCTCCGGCCCCGCCCACTCCATGGGCTCTTGCTGCTGCTTCCCCACCTCTTTTCCTCCGGCTACGGCGAGTCCGGAGGTAGGCCAGCTGCGATGCGACTGGCCCCATATTCACCTTAGATTTGGGATGGATATGAGGGGTGCCAGTCAGCCCGGGCGATTGAACCTGGTTTGAGGCACCCGGGTGGGACGTTTTTTTGACTAGTCACTGGTACGGCCGTCCGCCCCGGCGTTTCAGACCGGTTAGAGGCGTCCGGTTGTAAATGCTCTTTACTTTGATTCAGTCGTGTGATTATGATGTTATTCTACCTGTGGTGGCTGGAATAAAACTTTATACTAAATCAGTGACGGTTAACATGGATCGAAGGGATTACATTCCACGACATTCGTTTAACCCCTAGGATAGACAAGGTCTGCGACAAGATTAAAGCAGGGTAAAAGAAAAACACATTGGATGTCTTGGGACAAGATTATATTGAGCCAAAGTAAGGACGAGGGCTGGGGTTTCGCGATTTTCTGGTTATTTAACCAAGCCTTGCTGGCCCGATAATGGTTGCTAATTAGGCCGGATCGTTGTGTGCGCAGATTCTTAAAGCAAAAATACTACACTAATGGTGCACTTGTGGATACTGTATTCACAGGTAATGCTTGCTCAACGTGGGATGCAATCCAATGTGGACTTGACCTTCTTAATAAGGGCCTTGTCTGGCGTGTTAAGAATGATGAAAGTATTAAGATCTAGAGGGATCCATGACTACCTCGACCACGATTTTCAATTTCGGTTTTAGAAAATTCTCACCACCAATCGAAATCATCGAAATTCAGTGAATTTCAGTGATTTTGCTTTGCATTTCAGCCAAAAGGCCGAAATATTCACTTGAATTCGAATGAAATTTTGGATTCTTTTAAATTGAAAAGTATTTGAATTTCTGTGCACTACTGAAATATTTCCCAAATGATAACGCCCATACGTGTGGCATGTTTGCACTTCGCCCATACGCATTGATCAACGTTGATTATGTTTTGCACGAATCATAAAGTATCTGTTGAAATTTCAGTGCCACGTGGGCATAGTATGTTGTGTGGGCGTTAGAGCGCTCACCCACACGATCCGCGGCGTGCGGTTGCCGGCTGCATCGTGGGACGAATCAGTTCCCGCCCACACAGCACCACCTAGTTTGCCCGCGTGTGCGTGGACTGCCCTTCGCCCACACGACGACTCATACGGTGATAGATGGCAACTGCACTTACGCGTATGTGACAACTAGGTAAACACACATGGCAACTATGATTCGTTGACAGATGGCAACTGCAGTTGCACGTAAGCGGCAACCAGATAAACACACATGGCAACTATGATTAACCATACATGACAATTATGGTTGGACCACACGTGGCAACTAGGTAAACACACATGACAACTATTGTTTGATCACATGTGACAAGTAGTTAATCACACACGAAAATTATTGTTTGATTACACACGACAACTACTATAAATTAGACATGGCAACTATAGTTAACCAAAACAAGGAGAGTTGCCATGCTTTTACAACTATGTTTGCCATTCCGGATAACCAAAGTTGCCATACCCGGCGTCACTAAAGCTTCATCCCGTGGGTAGCTACCGTAGCTATGCCAGAACGTATGGGTATATTTGCTTCGTGCTACACGCGCGGGGTGAGGATGAGTAGTATTTGTTGGGCGTGGCACGAAGTAGGTGCGCCCACATGTATGGGCGACTCTAATGTTCATCCACACATGATCCGTGTGGACTGCCTCCTGCTTACATCACACACGGTGTGTGAGCGAGTATTGCTCACATCACATGTGTGGGCTTATCAGCGTCCAAATATTTTGGCCAAAACGTAAATATTTCAGTGTCTGTTGAAATCAATGAAATTTAGTGAATTTCATTGAAATCTCACTGAAAGTGAAAATCATGACGTCGACCAACATCCCCCAGATCGATTGCATACTAAGAGCATCTCCAACAGCCGCGCCAAAAGGCGCGCGCGGGGTAAACGTGGTTTTTAGCGCGCGCTGGACGGTTTCGCGCACTTCAACGGTGGCTGGAAACAAGCGCGCGCGGGAAACAATTGCGCACGCGAGAAAGGGCGGCAGCTCGCGCGTTTGGCGCGCCGCTTCCGGCATGCCTATAAATTGCGGCGCTCACCACGCGCCTATCCACACTACCACGCGCGCCTCGTAGCTTCTTCGCCGCTCCAGCGCCTCCACCGCTTCCTCTCCTCGCCGCTCCAGCGCCCCGCCACCGCCGCGCCGCCGAGGAGCGTCGGGCTACCGCGGCATCCGCCAGCGCCCCAACGGCTGGTACTCTGCCGAGATTCGGTCCGGCGACGTCGGGCTCAGCCTCGGTACATTCCAGACCTCACACGAGGCCGCACGCGCCTACGACGCGGCGGTGTGGCGCCTGGACAGGCCGCGCCAGCAGATGAACTTCCAGGATGTCCACACGCGCCAGCAGGCGCAGGACGTCGCCCCTCCGCCTCGTCTTATCACGGACCAGGACCGTGCGGAGCACGCTCGGCGCCAGCGCCGCCTCCTCTTCGCCGAGGAGGACGAGCGGGCCATGGCGGAGTGGCGCCGGCGCCATCCGGAGGACGTCGCCAACGAGGAAGCCTTCTGAGCAAGGCGCCGCGAGGAGCAGACGGCAAAGCGCCGCGCGGAGCAGTTGGACAGACGTCGGCGGAAGGCCCTGGCGTTATTGCAGTGCGAAATTGCTCAAAATGGTGGGCAGACGATCTTTTCATCTGATGATGACCGTTGGGAGGACATGTGGCTCGATACCTCGGACCAGAACAGCGAGGATGGCGATGATGATGAAAACGACGACGACGACTAGGAGTAGGCTGTAGTTGCACTATCTAATAGTTTTTTTATATTGTTGCACCATAGTTTTTTAATCTATCTATGCTATGGAACTATGTAAAATATCTATGTATCGTTTTTATCTATGAATTTTATTTATCGTTTTTATTTAAAAAGTACGCAATGTTTAGCACGCGCTGCATTTTAGCGCGGCCGCTGGAGCTACGCGCGCGTGCTCAATTTTAGCGCGGCTGCTGGAGCCAGAGCTGCCGGTCGTGCCAAACCAGGCGAAGGGTGCGCGGCAAATGAGTTTTTAGCGCGCGGCGCGTTGGCGATGCTCTAAGGTAACTTTCGCTTCCGAAGGGTGTGCGAGCTCCTGCTGACTTTAGTCCGATGGACATGGCGACCATCTTGCTGACCAATCCATTCTGATTCCAGAAGGTCTTGGCATGCACACAACGAAGTGACCCACGACAAGCCGGCGCCTCCGGTTGCTGCTTCGCGACGCTTCCTTAGCAGCTACATCGTCTCTCTGTTGTGCATGAGGCAGCACCCGGAAGCTGACATGGAAAAAGGGGAAATGGTCCTGATGGAGGGCCACGAGATACACAAGCGAGCGACCAAGACGACGACCCCAATTCCTGCCAAACCGAGTAACAAGTGGTGCCGGCCACAAACAGGATGGAACAAGCTCAACATCGATGGGGCTTTCAAGGAGGAAGATGGTACGGGTGGCACAGATATGATTCCTCAAGACAACACATGCGCCATTGTCTTTGCCTCCAGTCGGTTCTTACCAAGACGTTCAAGCGCCATGGAAGTGGAAACTGCAGCATGCGCTGAAGGTATTTCTTTTGCTCTGGAGTGGAGTGCTGAACCTTTTATCCTCGAGACCAACTGTGCGGTTGCCGCTAACATGATCCATGATGATGCAGTAAACAGATCACCAGTGGCTGCCACGGTTGTGGAAATTAAAGCCCTTCTTCGGTCTGGCCGTGAGCATGCTATTTCACATGTGTTTAGAGGGCAGAACATAGTTGCTCACGCTCTTAGCCAATTAATAAGAAGGATAAATACCCGTACTGCTGCTTGGATCCGTCATGGTCCGGACGTGATTCGCAAACTATGCCAGAATGACTGTAACATTGTTCCATAATATAAGCCAGTGATTCCAAGTCATCTCTCCTGCTTGCAGTTCTTCCTAAATGCGCATGGGCACTAGCATATCTGTCTGTTCCTCTGAAGGCCCCTGCCACCATTGTTCTGCCTGTGTCACACTGAACCTCTTCCGGCTACAGCCACAAAGTCAAATAGTGAAATGTTGAACCAACTCAGCACAAATGGGCGACAAAGATGAAAATGTTGAACCAACTCAGACAAATGCAGTAGCAACCGTGTCGCTCCCGCGAGCGGCTCGGGAGCAAACCCTAGCCGCCGCCAGCACCCCACCCACCCTCCCCTCCTCCCCTCGCCGCCGCCAGCGGAGGTCGCCCGGCGAAGCCCGCGCGGCTCGGCGCCGGCGGGGCTCTTTTCCTCCTCCGCCCGGGGCTGGCTGGCGCGGGCCGCTGGCGTCGGGGGGAGCTCGAGCGGCGGCGCACGCTCGGGGTGGCGCTTCTGGCCGCCGAGGCCGCGCCCGGAGGCGCACGGGGCTTCGGGGTGCGCGGATCTGGCGAGGGGCGGCGCGGGCTGGCCGCGGCCGGTTCGCGAGCGCGGGGATCTGGCGCGGCATGGCGCGTGGTGGTCGCGGCCGCTTCGCTGGCGCGGGCGCGCGGGGTGACCGCGGCGGCTCGGCTGGGCAACGGTGGTCGCCGTGGTGTGCGCGTCGTGGCTGCTTGGTTGGGCGGCTGCGGGAGGTGTTCGGCGGGGAACCTGGATCTGGCAGGTCAGCCGTGCGATGGCGGCCTGGGCGGGGTTCTGCCGGCGGCTGGCGGTGCCTGTTGGCGATTGCCGGAGCAGGAAGGCTTCGCCCGTGGTTTGGACGCGGGATGCAGGACCAGATCTAGTTTCCTGCAGGCCCGTCGACGAGGAGGCTTGCTGGTGGCCCTGCACGGGGTTGGCGCGCTCGTTGTGTGGGGGGTGCACGGTCCAGTGGAGGTACGGGTCGGCCTCGGCTGGCTGCGTGGGAGTGGCTGCCCCGGGCGAATAGCCTGGCCGGTGCTAGCCGGCCGGCGGCGACAACGCTCGTGGGCGTCGCTATCCTCCTTGGAGGCGTCGTCGGGAATTTTCACAGCCTCTACTCCCGGATCAAGTTCTTCGGATGAAAGCCTAGATCCTGCTGCAGGGTCGGGCGGTGGCGCCGTCTTCAACGTCATTCCCCTCTTTAGGGCGCCGTCTTGAAGACCTTGATCCCATTAGTGCTTCCTACGGCTGGACGTGCACGGTGGCTTCTATGGCAACGATGACGGCGGTGAGCAATGTCGGAGGCGTGGCTTTGGTTGTGGTAGTCGGCTCTTCTTCTCCGGCGTGTCCGTGGGTGTGCCTCGACCGCCTGTTGTTGTGAAGTCGAAGCCGCGGTGGGGGCCGGTGGTATACGATGACGCGTGACAGATGGCTCGTTCAGTGATCCTCCATGACGCCACCCCTGCCTGTTTCCTTAGTAGTTCTTCGTCGGAGTAGGAGTTGCGCTGCCTAATATGGATTGTATGGAGTGTTGTGCTGCAGCTATTAGGGCTGTTGTTTCTTTTCTTTTCTTTTCTCTTTCTTTGATCTTCGGATCTGATCCTAGAACCTTCACCACCTTGTTGTTTTCCGCTGCTTCCTGCTATTATCAATGAAATGCCAGCGATGCTGGATCTTTCAAAAAAACACTGTTCCATAATTAATGAAGCCTTTTCTTTTGCGCTAAGGAAAAAGCTTGCGTGTCGATTCTTGAAAGGAGTGACCCAAGGTTCAGTGCAACATTAGATCAGCCGTACAATGGTATGTGTTCGTCACGTAAAGTTTCATGAGAATCCCTCTGGATGCTTGCACCGATCAACTCATTCAAAAGTCTAAATTGATGAAAGAAGACGGGTAATATATTTCAATATAGTCTCTCTGTATGCTATGCGATACCTAGCTAGCTTCACTGGTGTGCGTGTGCTCTTATGGTACTGTACTTATATATATTGTGCTGAAAAGCGAAAACACTTGAAATGAAATGCTCATCGTTTAATTAATGCCGTCCCATGCCGATTCACGGTCATGATTGCGTGGTCCGTACGTAGCTACTACTCCAACACCAGTAAAAATGATTCAGCTTTTAAACACCATGGGTGCAGTCACTACCGAAGCTACGTGCATCTCTGCAGGTCTGGGTGCAGTCACGCAGGGAGTTTGGATCCGATGCTCGCCTCGTTGCTCTTTCCCCACAGGACCAAGTAGAGCCCCATGACCACGACCGCCGACCCGACAACGCTCCCGAGGTGGAGCTGCTCATGGAGGACGCTGACATCGAGCCCGGCGGTGACGATCTGGATTAGCGGCATGAAGGCGGTGGTGAACACAGGCCCTCGCCGCTCCACACACCATGACATGACCAGGAACCCCAGCCCGGACGACCCCACGCCAGCAAATACCACGGTCACGGCCTGGAGCGCCGTGCGTGGGACCCAGATCTGCAAGCTCATCTTCTCGGTGGCAGCCCCGACGGTGGCCATCTGGATGAAGCTGAGCACGAACATCCACGCTGTACCGGAGTAGAGCGCCGGGTACTTTGTCCCGATCTTGGACTGCAGGATGAACCACAACGACCAGCTCGCCGAGAAGCCCAGCAGCGCCACCGAGCCCACCGCCCACCTCCGCGCACCGCCGTCTCTATGGGTGGAACCGGCGGCCAGGTGGTCCCCCGACGCCACCCCCATCAGTGTCGGCCCTTGGTAGAGTGCCAGCACCGTCGCTCCGGCCAGCCCCACGGCCGTGCCGGTGAGCTTGGCGACGCCGGATCGGCTGGCGACATCGATCTTCTCGACCTTGAAGGCGAGTGCGAGGAGGAAGGTAAACATGGGGGTCGTGTTGTTGAACGCGCTCGCGAACGTGGCCGTCGTGTACCGCAGGCCGAGGAAGAAGAGCCACTGGATCAGAGAGGCTCTGTGCAATTGCCATGCATGCATCAATTAGCTTGTGAAATTTCAAATAATTCAAGACTTCCTATAATTATGCAAAAGAGATTAATTACCCGAGCAAGGCACTGAAGAAGAGGTACACGAATATCTCCATGGTCAGCTTAGGTCTACTCTTCCTACATATATATACAAGGAATCGAAATACAGAAATTAGCTAACTTCTAAACAGAAATCAGTGGCCATGATTTCTCATTTAAAATAAAATAAAAGCTTTCGTTACCCCATGCTTCTTCATCAGTGATGCATATGACCCTAGCAATCGAGATGCAATTAAACTTGTAAGGACATCAGTTAGTGCTGATACAAACCTTTCTTTGAAGTATGCGATCGGGGAGAGGAAGAGCGCGGCGACGAGCAGGCGGAGGACGATGAAGACAGTGGTGTGCATCCCTTCATTGAAAGCCATCTTCGTCAGCACATTCAACACCGCATACATGATCACCACCGCCATCATCATCACCGTAGGTTTCCAGTCCATCCTACACTCTTGATCAACACAGTCAAGTGAACTAGCAAGAACTATATGGCGAGGGATGCTTTGTCTTCCTTTTCGAAAAAAAGCTTTATGGTGAGTGTGATATTAATTAACTCAGGAATACTTGTGGCAGAGCTATTTATAGCCTCCACTAACACATTAGTTAAATCAGCACTACAACACTATTTGCTTTAAGTTGTGTGCACTGACGGAAGATGCCATTAAGTTGGGCCATCCATGACTGGCGTAGTGGCGTAGTGGGATTAGTTCTCTAGACCAACCATCTGAAAAGAGAAAATATACGGGCATACCATGTTACCGTAAAAATCACATTTGAAAGTTCTAAAAAAAACATCCTATAATGAACAAGTGAAATCTGAAGTTCATGCTCATTCATTTGTGAGGTAAAAAAAAATATGCGTGTATAATGATGTTTAATGTTTGTCACTATTCATTGTTGAATTGGTTTTGCACACATCTGTAGTGAATTTGATTTTGGTTTTAAAATTTTACATCCTTTATAGAACATTGCCTTACCAACATACTTGATTTTATTTATAAATTTTAGAATTATTAAAATACTTGGTTTCCACATGATATTTTCTTTCAAAAGTAATGGAGACATTATCATCTCCCAAAAGTTAATCGAAGCATTTGTACATCTAGCTAGCTTTATTCGGGAACGGACGAGATGCTTAATCATGAGTATCTGTCAAAGCAAATATTCAGAAGTTTTTTTTTTGCGGGAGCAAATCATTTAGATTTATATGCACTATTAGTTTGGTAGTTCCAAGCAAAAGAAATACCCACTACCTCGGTTTCAAAATAAGCTGTCCTTTATTTTCTTAAAACTAGACTTTGACCAACACGTACATTATTAATATTCTTACCATGGTATAAAATTGATATCTTTAAATTCTTCCTAAGTAGTGACCCATGCTTGTGTTTTTGTAAAAAGTAAACCCAATTTTATTTGTAGAATCTTTTGTCGAAGGTTTGTCTCAATGAATCAAATTATATCCTAAGTTTTGCAATGAATGAGTAGTGAACTCCACCAACGATGATGTATTTTACAAAGAGAAAAGCTTGTTTTGAGGCATGACCTATGTATTAGGGTTTTATGATTTAGGGTTATCTGCCATGTGTCTGTGGCTCCACTGATGAGATTATCGAGCACCGCTTGATAAGTTTTGTGCATGGCCAGGCGATCTGTATCATTCCTAGTGGGACGCCTAATTAAGACAATTGTTGATAAATTTTGTCAAATTTAGAAAAGTTTGACTTAGTTGGTCGAATCAAAATGAGCCTTGTAAACCCATATAGAGAGAGTACTAGCACAATCATTAGTAGTTCAATCTTTTTGTTGAACCACAACCTATCTGCACTATAATCTCCCACCTGATTTCCCTTTTTAATTGTCCTCAAGCATGGCCAATAGCACCGATGATGTTAGTGCTCGCAGTAATTCTACACATCAACCACAGTTGCATGATGTAGTAGCACGATCAAAATAAAATATTACGCAGTAGGCAGCAGTCAAATGCTACAACTGCCCCAGCAATATAGATTGAATAGCCTTGTTTTTTTTTTTTTGAAAGAACTGAATAGCCTTGATATCGCACACAGACTTGTTCATAGTCTACCCACTAAAACATACGAGCTGGTCACAAAAGAGGGCAAAACATCACATAAGAACTGTAAGTGTTGTTACTCCGAGCTGGTCACAAAAGAGGGCAAAATATCACAAATGAGTAGATTGGATTATTGCACACTACTTATTTAGCCTATAAGAGGAAAATCTTCATTGTGGTATATCTGAATCAGAAAGCACAAGCTTTAAAATGTATGATTCATAACTGGAGAAAGTGTGACACAACACGCTCCATCATAAAGACATGGAAATTCATTCCATTATACAATAAGACTACACAAAATCATGTACATTTTGTAAGAAACTAAAATGGTCGAAATGAAGATGCTAACGATATTATCATTGTTATTTCTATTACTCTAGAGATATGGAGAAAACGAGGAACTGATGCTAGTACCAGGTGCTGGACAACAGATTGGATGGCTTGCAAGTCAAGCAACGCAAAGGCGTCGCACACGCCGGCATTAATTCGATCCTACTTGTCTATTTGAGTTCGATACGGGACGGATGGATGGATGGACAAGACATTTTACTTAGCAGTGCTCTTTTGTGTTTTCTTCTGGCCGGGTAGGAATACGTATCCAGGAAAGAATCAAAGTACACCGACAGTACTGTTTGAGATCGTAGGTGAATGGAGCATAGCATCGGACGCACTGTTCACCGAATGTGCACTTTATGCTCAGCTTCGTGGAGGTGCAAATCCGCCCAGCAGTCTTTCTTTTTTGCATAAAAAAAATCTTCCCAGTAGTTAACACCGAGCTGCTAAGACTTTCTTCTGATAAATGAAAACTTGAATCGAAGTACACCGACAGTACTGTTTTCTTGCAAGACTAAAGCAAGCTGCGGTGCATGGTCACCAGGGAGATTGCAACCGTAACACGTACTCCTATTTTTATGTACTCCGGATATTAGTTTTGACTGAAGTCAAACTTATAATGTTTGACCAAGTTTGTTCAGAACAATATAAGTATTTACAATAACAAATCTACATGATTTGAAAATATATTCAATGAAGAATCTAATGGTATCGATTTGGTAGCATATAGGTTAATATATCTTTGTACAAACTTGACGAAAGTTTATAAAATCTGATTTTAGACAAATCTAATATGCAGAGTAAGTAAGGGATGGGGTAGTATGTATACATTTCAGAAATGTTATCTGGGAACATTAGATTTTTTACGTTCCCTAGCGAACTACCCAACATCCGTTGGATCAAAAACACGAATATTAAAGCACTCTAAGTTTCCACATTAGAAAGTCCAACCCGTGGAGGGAGCAGTGCAACGCGGCACACCAGGCGGCATTCCCGAAGTTAGACAAGGCACCGACTTGGGCCCTCGCAGACCCTGACCATACGGAGGCCTAGCCCCCGAACTTTAATGATCACCGTGGAGACGTCCATGTGACGACTGCGCCACCTCGACGTGGAGCTTGCCGAGATCGGAGAGGACCGGTCGCGCAATGACACCTCCACCGCTACCATTATCGGTAGGGGCAGGACTCCCTGTCCAATGTCCTCGTTGGCTGAGGCGGCCCTCCGCACAACACATGAGGAAGCGGAGAGAATCCTCGCGAGCACCAGGCGGCGCCTGGGCGTGGCTGATCCGCCCTTCCAACACTGGAAGGACCACTCCGACGACGACGATGACGGCGGCGGCATGGACGTGACGGTGGTGTCGCCGGTCATGCCGGCCAGGCATTCAAGGTCACTATGTGCTACAAGTTAATTTAGGTTTTTTAGGTTTTAGTAGAACAAATGAAATATGTCTGTTTTATGTAAATTATAATTATATTGAACTTATATCCAATTTTTGTCGTATTTTCATAAATTATATTCAGATTTGTTTCTATTAAGGGCTGAGGTTTAGGACCAGTATTGGATGACCAGCTCCCCTATCACTGTGTGCACAAATACTATGTCCGTTTTGGAGACTGGCGTTAGAGATGGCCTAAATCAAGGAATTTACTTAAAGATTTGCAGTTTATTCGTCGCACCAAATTTGGCTGACAAGACACAGAGCATGTCATACTGTTTGCTCATATTCTTCACTTCGTTCGTGTGTGTTTCAATGTTGGTCCACCACTTGGGCTATGTATGCCACTTGTGCCCATGTTGAATAAGTCAAACTGTTTGAAGAAAGTGATGGTACCAACTCATTTCCGTTATGTATGTAGCTCCATATCTCCTACCGTTAAACAGTGTGACCATTTTTCTTCTTCTTGCAACAGATATTACCCCTTCATGTTGTTATTCCTGAATTGCTGCTCCAGTGTGGTAGAATCAAGCTTGTTCTTGGTCAAAACAAGAAAGTGGTGTCAACCAACTCCATTTCCTGTACAGGTAGACCCATTCTGATTAATGGGCGGGTGCAAATCATGACAATCCATCTGTATTTGAAAATTGGAGAATGCTATGTTCATGATCTACAGAGGCGCTAAAGAGGTTTTCTTATTCATTGACCACATTCCGTGACTAAGCTGCTTCCAGATGGTTGTGGTTGTTGGCACTGGTTCCTCAAATTCCTGGCTGTTAAGGATTGTGTGTTAAACATTGTCTCAAGTTATATGTGCTTGTCATGGTTGTTAGATACATACTGCTTGGAAAAGTATTGTGTTAATTAGACGCCCGTTTGTGAAATAGGGTCCCATATATCTCAGCCAGGTAGTCCCGCTAGTCCGGCCTAAGAGCATGTTTCCCTGGCCAAATGTCCCTACCCTATCGGGCAAGTCTACTAGAGCATCTGGTTAGACAACAAGTGTTGGGAAACATTGCATGGAAAACAAAAAATATTCTACACACGCAATGATCTATCCATGGAGATACATAGCAACGAGGGGAAAGAGTGCGTCTACGTACGCTCGTAGACCGTAAGCGAAAGCATTTAACAACGCGGTTGATGTAGTCGAACTTATTCGCGCTCCAACCGATCAAGTACCGAACGTACGGCACCTCCATGTTCTGCACACGTTCAACTCGATGACGTCCTCCGCCTTCTTGATCCAGCAAGACGGCGAGGTAATAGATGAGTTCCGGCAGCACGACGGCGTGGTGACGGTGATGGTGAAGTGATCTCCGCAGGGCTTCGCCTAAGCATTATGAAAATATGACCAGGCGTGTAAACGGTAGAGGGGGCGCCGCACACGGCTAGACAATTGTCTGTTGTGTGCTAGGCGCCCCCCTCCCACATATATATAGGTGGGAGGGAGGGAGGAGCAGCCAAAGGAGGCGCCCAAGTAGAAGGAATCCTACTTGGAATCCCTCCCAAGCCGCGCCCCCCGCCTTATATAAGTGCGGGGAAAGGCAGGGGAGGGTGCCCCGCCCCTTGGCTTTCTCCCATGAGAGGGAAAGGCGGGAGGGGTTAGCCCTCCCCCCTTTCCTTCCCTTAGGGCCTGCTGTCCAAAGAAGGGGGGCACCAGGGGTTGGTCTGTCCTCATCCACTTACCGGGGGTGTCCGGAACGCCTTCCGATGACCCGATGACTACCCAGTGCACTCCGAAACTCTTCCGCTGTCTGAATACCATCGTCCTATATATCAATCTTTACCTCTTGGCCATTTCGAGACTCCTCGTCATGTCCGTGATCTCTTCCGGGACTCCAAACAATATTCGGTCACCAAATCATACAACTCATATAACACTATATCGGCAACGAACGTTAAGCATGCGGACCCTACGGGTTCGAGAATTATGTAGAATGACCGAGACACTTCTCGGTCAATAACCAATAGCGGAACCTGGATGCCCATATTGACTCCTACATATTCTACGAAGATCTTTATCGGTCGAACCGTTATGACAACATACGTAATTCCCTTTGCCCATTGGTATGTGATACGTCTCTATCGTATCTACCTTTCCTAACGCTTTTCCTCTTATTGTGGACTCTAATTTGCATGATCTGAAGGAAACTAACCCGGACCGACGCTGTTCTTAGCAGAACTCATGGTGTTGTTTTTGTGCAGAAATAAAAATTCTCGGATTGGAACGAAAGTTTACGAGGATTTTTTATTCAGTGAAAGAGAATTACTGGAGCCAAGAACCACCGGAGGGGGCCCCTGGGTGAGCACAACCCACTAGGGCGCCCCCCTTCCAGGCGCGCCTAGGTGGGTTATCCCCACCTCGTGCCCCTGTAGACCCTGAAACCGACGCTATAAAATCACATATTTCCAAAAAAAATCAGGGACGAAGAATTATCGCGTTTCACGATATGGAGCTGCCGCCACCTCCTGTTCTTCATCGGGAGGCCAGATCTAGAGTCCGTTTGGGACTCCGGAGAGGGGATCTTCGATCTTCGTCTTCACCAACCCTTCTCCATCGCTAATTCCATGATGCTCCCCACCGGGAGTAAGTAATTACTTCGTAGGCTCGCTAGCTGATTTAGATATCTTATTATTCCTCGCTAGCTGATTATGTCATTGATATGAGTTAATATAATTTTTAAGAGTTATTGTCGACATGGTTAGTTATAATCTTGGCCGAAGACCTGGGTGCTACTTATGCTTATTTATGTATACAAGAGCAAAAGAGTTCGTAAAAGTTTTTTTTTCACTTTCAGTTTATCAGCTGAATTGCTTGACGACAAGCAAAGGTTTAAGCTTGGGGGAATTGATATGTCTTCGTCGTATCTACTTTTCCTAACGTGTTTCCTCTTGTTTTGGACTCTAATTTGCACGCTTTGGATGAAACTAACCCGGACTGGCGCTGTTTTCAGCGGAACTACCATGATGTTGTCTTTGTGCAGAAATAGAAGTTCTTGGATTGGAACGAAACTTTGCGAGGATTTTTTATTCAATAAAAGAGAATTACTGGAGCCAAGAACCACTGGAGGGGGGCCCCTAGGTGAGCACAACCCACCAGGGCGCCCCCCTCCAAGCGCACCCAGGTAGGTTGTCCCCACCTGGTGGCCCCGCAGACCCTGAAACCGACGCTATAAAATCACATATTTCTAGAAAAAAATCAAGGAGGAAGAATTATCGTGTTTCACGAGACGGAGCCTCCTTCACCTCCAGTTGTTCATAGGGAGGCCAGATCTGGAGTCTGGTTGGGGCTCCGGAGAGGGGGATCTTCGATCTTCGTCATCACAAACCCTTTTCCATCACCAATTCCATGATGCTCCCCACCGGGAGTGAGTAATTCCTTCGTAAGCCCTCTGGTCGGTGAGGAGTTGGATGAGATTCATCACGTAATCGAGTTAGTTTTGTTGGGGCTTGATCCCTAGTATCCATTATGTTCTGAGATTGATGTTTCTATGACTTTGCCATGCTTAATGCTTGTCACTTTGGGCCCGGGTGCCATGATTTCAGATGTGAACCGTTTATGTTATCACCATTATATCTATATTCTAGATTCGGTCTTGCAAGTTATAGTCACCTACTACGTGTCATGATCCGGCAACCCCAGAGTGACAATAGTCGGGACACTTCCCGGTGATGACCGTAGTTTGAGGAGTTCATGTATTCACCGTGTGTTAATGCTTTGTTCCGGTTCTCTATTAAAAGGAGGCCTTAATATCCCTTAGTTTCCAATAGGACCCCGCTGCCACGGGAGGGTAGGACAAAAAGATGTCATGCAAGTTCTTTCCATAAGCACGTATGACTATTTGCGGAATACATGCCTACATTATATTTATGAACTGGAGCTAGTGCCGTATCGCCCTAGGTTGTAACTGTCACATGATGAATATCATCCAACAAATCGCCGATCTAATGTCTACGATTTTCCTACATATTGTTCTTGCTAAGTTAGTACTGCTATTGTTACTGTTGCACTTGCTACAAAATCATTGATATCACTGTTACCATTACTATTGTTGTTGCTACTACTATCAAAACTATCATACTACTTTGCTACTGATCCCTTTGCTGTAGATAATTAATCTCCAGGTGTGGTTGAATTGACAACTCGGCTGCTAATACTTACAAATATTCTTTGGCCCCCCTTTTGTGGAATCAATAAATTTGGGTTGAATACTCTACCCTCGAAAACTGTTGCGATCCCCTATACTTGTGGGTTATCAAGATCTTTCTCTGGCGCCGTTGCCGGGGAGCATAGCTATATTTGTTGAGTCACTTGAGATTATTATCAAATTATCAAAATGAAGAATCTGAAGGACGCTAAGACTAAGATTTTTCCCTCTAAGACGAGGGGAGGTAGGGAACTGTCATCTAGCTATGCACTTGATTCACCTTCTGTTATAAGTAAACTTGCAACACCACCACATGCTATTAATCCTGATTTGTCGCAAGTTATTGATGATGCTACTTCTGCTATGAATGATATTTATGATGATGCTAGTACCTTGCTTGATGATAATGTGCTACTAGGTGAATTTCTTGATGAACAACTTGCTAGAACTAAGGCTTTTGAGAATGATGAAACTGATGAAATTGTCGAAACTAATGAAGAGCTTGAAACTGAAAATCTTGAAACACCTATTAGAACTAGCCCTCCTAGATATGAATTGCGAAAGGTACCGGAAGGTTATGCTATTAATGAGGAGGCAACTAGGGATATTCTTTCTTGTAAGGATAGAGATGATCTAGAGAAACTATTATGCAAGTATAAAGAAAAGACTTTGAATGCTAAAATGAAATGTGATCCTCAGTTTGCTACTTCACCTAACTTTGTTGACGATAAGGATTATGAATTCTCTGTTGACCCAAAGTTGATTACTTTGGTTGAATCTGATCCTTTCCATGGTTATCAAACTGAAACTGTTGTGGCACATCTTACTAAGTTGAATGACATAGCCACCATGTTTGCTCATGATGAGAAAATTCGCTATTATTATATTCACAAATTATTTCCGTTCTAATTAAAGGGTGATGCTAAAGCTTGGACAATACTCTTTCTCCTGGTTGTGTGCGTAGTCCCCAGGACATGTTTTATTACTTCTCTGAAAAATATTTCCCTGCTCATAAGAAACAAGCTGCCTTACAGAAAATATTTAACTTTGTGCAAATTGAAGAAGAGAGTCTCCCACAAGCTTGGGGGAGGCTTCTCCAATTGCTTAATGCTTTGCCGGATCATCCTCTTAAGAAAAATGAAATATTCGATATCTTCTATAATGGACTAATCGATGCTTCTAGGGATTTCCTAGATAGTTGTGCTGGTTGTGTTTTCATGGAACGAACTATTGGGCAAGCTGAAGAATTATCAAATAACATATTGAAAAAGTATGATGATTGGACTCCTCCGGAACCACCGCCTAAACCCACTCCGAAGAAGAGGGGTATCTTATATCTCAGTCCTGAAGATATGCAACAAGCAAAGAAATCTATGAGAGAAAAAGGTATTAAAGCTGAGGATGTCAAAAATTTACCTCCTATTGAAGAAATACATGGGCTTGATACACCACCACCACCTAAGGTGGTATAGGTAAATTATCTAATAAAATTCGATGATAATGATAATCCTCACAATATGCACCCTAGCCAATGACTTTATGAGTTTGAAAATTACATTAGAAAGCAAGATCACTTCAATGCAAATGTTATGAAACAACTGAAATACAATTCTGATATGATTGCTCGCTTGAGTCACTTGTTATTTAGAATCTCAAATGATGTTAGTCGTGTGGGGAAGCATGCTTCTATGGTTCAAACTCAGTTAGAACAAGTTGCTAAATCTCAAAGAGAGTTGTTAGATGAAATGAATAATAATATCAAAGATCATGCTGTTATAGTAATGATTAGAGGAGGTAGAATGACTCAGGAACCACTTTATCCCGAGGGACACCCAAAAAGAATTGAACAAGACTCTCAAAGGGTTAACACTGATGCACATACTCCTTCTAAAAGAAAAATAAGAAGAAAAATGATAGGACTTTGCACGCCTCTAGTGAACCTGAAGTAGAAAAACGTCCTGATAATGATTATGAAAATTCTATCCCTGCTGAAACTCAATCTGGTAGTGAACACTCACCTTCTGATAATGAAAAAGATAATGATGAGGTTCGTGAAGATACTCAAACAAATAATAAAGAACCTGACAATGATGTTGAGATAGAACCAGCAATTGATCTTGATAACCCACAACCCAAGAATAAAAGATATGATAAGAGAGACTTTGTTGCTAGAAAAATACGGTAAGGAAAGAGAACGATGGGTTCAAAAACCTATGCCCTTTCAACCTAAGTCAACTAGAAAGAAAGGTGATGAAGAATTTGAATGCTTTGCTGAATGCATAGTCCAGTTTTTTGCATCTGCTTGACTGATATCCTAAAAATGCCTCCTTATGCAAGGTACATGAAAGACATCATCACCAATAAGAGAAAAAATACCGAAAGCTGAAATCTCCACCATCCTTGCTAATTATACTTTTAAAGATGGAGTACCTAAAAAACTTGGAGATCCGGGAATACCAACTATACCTTGCTCCTTCAAAAGAAATTATGTGAAAACTGCTTTATGTGATTTGGGAGCTAGTGTTAGTGTTATGCCTTTCTCTTTATATAAAAGACTTTATTTGAATAAACTCACACCAACTGAAATATCTTTGCAAATGGCTGACAAATAAACTGCCATACCTATCAATATTTGTGAGGATGTGCCCGTTGTTGTTGCTAATGTTACTATTTTGACTGACTTTGTTATACTTGAAATGCCTGACGACGACAACATGTCGATTATCCTTGGTAGACTCTTCTTGAATACCGCAGGGGCTGTTATCGATTGCAATAAAAGCAAGGTCACTTTTCATATCAATGGTAATGAGCATACGGTGCACTTTCCGAAGAAACAATTCCAAGTGAATGGTATTAATGTTATTGAAAAATCTCCGACAATCACTATTGGAAGTTTTCAACTACCTCTACCTACTGTTAAAAAGAAATATGAAATGCTTATTGTTGGTGACATTCATATCCCCGTTGAGGTAACTTAGTGATTTACGAAAGTTCTTTGGTTTCATGCTAATCGAAAGTGGTTATTAATAAGACTTGATCAACCTTATTAATTGATCATTTTTGAGAGGTATGACGTTGACGAATTTAGTGAGCACTACCTTCTGTCCCTATCTTTTGTTTTCTGTTGTCATTAGTTAAATAAAATAAAATGCCATGTTTTGTCTGTTTTGTGAATTTCCCGTGCAATAAAAATTGACCCAAAAATAAAAGTTCTCAGAATGCTCTGAAAATTCAATATGATTTTTTTCTAAATATTTAAGAATTTTTTGGTGCAAATAACATCAGAGGTAGGTACACCAGGTGGGCACAACCCACCTAGGCGCGCCAGGACCCCCAAGCGCACCCTGGTGGGTTGTGGTCCCCACGTGGGCCCCCTCACTTATCTCTTCATCCCACATCACCACCTACTTCCAGAAATAAAATCACCATTGCTCTCTCTCTCTCTCGTGTTCTTGCCCTCGAACCTGCGGATTTCGATCTCTTTGCTCGAAGCTCCATTTCCGAAACTGTTTCGGGGGATTGTTGCTTGGTATGTGACTCCTGCGTTGGTCCAATTAGTGTTTGCTTAAGTGGTTTGTATTTTGAATAATTAGCTACTCTTGGTGCTGCTGTAGATGAGCTTGCATGTTGAATTCTTAGAGTTCTAAGTAGTTTAAATGCTTGCTATGGCCTCTATGCATCCTTATAAGCAGTTGCTTTCAATCTTGTGAAGTTTTGTTAACAGATTTTTGTGGCCAAATTTTTTCAGAAAATTGTACGTGAATATGACGAACCTCTTTGGAAGGAGTTCTTCGAGGAGGATATCCTCGGAGGCATCTTCTAGTAGCAGCTCCGCTCGTCGGTCTTATGTTGAACCAAGTGAAAGTTCCGTACGAGATGCCGCCACCAAAACATGCTTATGGCCATGCAACGATTATATGGTGCGTGTGGGCATTAAGGAAGAATTTGAGCAATATGTTCACAATGCCGAGCTCGGCCCTACATTTCAGATAAGTGCAACCAACACCTCACTCTCACTGAATCATTTACCAAAGGATTTAATTTCCATCCCCGTGAGTCTAGGGTGTCATTTAAACTATATAAGAATCCATTTACCATATCCCTAGAGATGTTTGCTTACTGCTGCAAAATCGCATTCCGGGGTTCGCTTGACGAACCACCAAGGTTCGAGTTTGAGATATTCTTGACTAGTCTTTGCTATGGTGAGACTAGGGGAGTGACGCAAGGTAGAATAAAAAGCATTCATTTTCCCTCAATCCAGTACTTTGCATTATTTAATGGAAAATGTATTGTAGGTAAACAAGATTGGAGTACACTTTGTGCTCCAGACTTGATCCTCATTCGCACCGCCATTACCGGTGACAAAAGTTTTAACCTTGGAGCTATTGTTGCATGTAGATTGCAACATAACGCTAGTAGTGGATATTTTTATGGTGGAATTTATGCCACACACTTAGCAAGAGAGCTGGGTGTTTCACGTTGGCCTTATGACCCTATTTTACCCATGCAATACTTAGACTTTGATGCTATGAAACGTCATAAGATCCTTAGTGGTGAACCCCATAATTTCACTTATAACTTGTTGTTTAATAAAAGTTCCGTTGTGGACACATATTTGCTTGCACCTGCTCTCTTTGATGTTCATAGTAGGGGAAGATATTATGTTCTTGAGAGCGAGGCCCGAGCTTATAACGCGGTAGTTGTGGCTTCACGGCGGGCTGAGGCATCCGCACCGAGAGCCTCCGTGAGCTATCACTCCGATCATTATGCAGGCTACTGACTGATTACCAAGTTAGGCTAAAAGTGTAAGCTTGGGGGAGTACGTATTTCCACCGACATTATATTCATGTTCACAAATTTCATTTCAGTTGTCGGTGTCAACACTCTTTCATTGTATTATCCATGATAAATTTATTTTCTCGCTTTCTTCTTGTGTGTTTGAAAAACTTTGAGAAAATCCAAAAATATATTTCCTGCTTCTGTTCGGTTTTTCTTCCTAGTTTAAATTGTTGTAGCACTAAAAAGAAAACCCCAAAATATTTCCTTGTTCTTCTTTTACTTGTTGGGAGCTTTCCCATGTAAATAGTTTTTCTCGTTTTTTCCTCTTATTTTCTTGTTCAAGAAAAACCAAAAACTCCAAAAATATTTCAGTGTGTTTCTCTGAATTTCTTTTCCCTTTTTATTGAGTCATACCGAGGAGAACACCACGATGAAAATGTTGAGTGGCTTGCATATGCATTATTGTTGATCTAACAAAGAGCCCATATTGCTTTGTCTTCTCCTGTTTAATAAAATGTTTGCAGATTCCAGCTTAGTCCACGGCACTTTTGCATTATTATTATTTTCATATCATTCGATCGTGCAAGTGAAAGGCAGTAATGATGATATTTGATGAACTGGCCGTGACAGAGAGAAACGGGTATGAACTCGACTTGTTCTGTTTTTCTAAAAATGTTTAACCTAGTATCCATGATTCAGCCTATTATGATCAAACATGTTTGCAATGAAAATTAGAGATTATAGTTTCTCATGCCATGCATAAGTAGCTAGGAGTGGATAATGATTTATCTTGGATGTCAACATTGCGTTAAAATGATTGTGATGTAGTATGATGATATGGTATCCTCCTCTGAATGTTCGAGTGGCTTGACTTGGCACATGTTCATGCATGTAGTGAAATCAAAACCAACATAGCCTCTATGATATTTAATTTCATGGTGTTTATATACTACTCATGCTAGTATCCAATTTTACTTATGCATAATGCATGTTCATGACCGTTTTCGCTCTCTAGCTGGCCGCTTCTCAACCTATTTGCTAGCCTTCACTTGTACTAAGCGGGAATTCTGCTTGTGCATCGAAAAACTGAAACCCAAGTTATTCCAGATGAGTCCACCATACCTACCTATATAAGGTATTACCCTGCCATCCTAAGTAAATTTGCATGTGCCACCTCTAAAAACTACAAATAAATATCCTTTTTGTGTGCCTGGATTGTTCATAGAGCGACAGGAGGTAGTCAGTATCTTCCATGCTAAGCGGGTTGTTCTCATTATGAGTGTTTATTCACTCGTCCTTGCACGAGAGGGGCGGTAATAGGGATTCCTAGTCCCGAATTCAAATCGCAATTAATTAAACAAAACTCCCCAGGGTTGTTGTTGGTATGGACGGTACCCATTGTTTCGGACAAGCCGTGGAGTGTGATTGTTGGTGGAGGGGGAGTAAACCTTTACTTTTATCTCTTGGGAACCGCCGCTAATGTGTTTAGCATGAAAGATACCGATAACTAATGGTCGTGAAGTAAACAAGAAGGGTGCATTTCTCAAAATTTCATTTACCTCTATTTTAAAAACTTTAGCTCTAGCGCCGCTGCAAATCACTGCTTCCCTCTGCGAAGGGACTATCTATTTACTTTTATGTTGTGTCATCACCTTCTCAAATAAGCGCCAGAACCTGAGAGCACTACAGACATCCTCATACATTGTGTGTAGCTAATGTTGGGTGCATCATGACTGAATCTTTTCTACCATGAATTGCAATGTTTGGTCGCTGCTTGAACTTTGGAGATGCTCTACATTTATGTTTTGCGGTCTCAGAAAGGGCTAGTGAGATACCACTATTGTCATATTATATCATGGTTGTTTTGACAACGTGTTGCTGTTTGAGATATCTTATTATTCCACGCTAGCTGATTATGTCATTGATACGAGTTAATATAATTTTTAGGAGTTATTTTCGACATGGTTAGTTATAATCTTGGCCGAAGACCTGGGTGCTACTTATGCTTATTTATGTAAACAAGAGCAAAAGAGTCCGTAAAAGTTTTTCTTTTTCACTTTCAGTTTATCAGCTGAATTGCTTGAGCAAAAAGAAAGGTTTAAGCTTGGGGGAGTTGATATGTCTTCGTCGTATCTACTTTTCCTAACGCATTTCCTCTTGTTTTGGACTCTAATTTGCATGATTTGAATGAAACTAACCCAGACTAACGTTGTTTTTAGCAGAACTACCATGGTGTTGTCTTTGTGCAGAAATAAAAGTTCTTGGATTGGAAAGAAACTTTGCGAGGATTTGTTATTCAATAAAAGAGAATTACTGGAGCCAAGAACCACCGGAGGGGGGCCCCTGGGTGAGCACAACCCACCAGGGCAGCCCCCCTCCAAGTGCGGCCAGGTGGGTTGTCCCCACCTGGTGGCCCCGCAGACCCTGAAACCGAGAATTTCACGTTCTTCCTGTTCTTCATAGGGAGGCCAGATCTGGAGTCCGGTTGGGGCTCCCGAGTGGGGGATCTTCGATCTTCATCATCACAAACCCTTCTCCATCACCAATTCCATGATGCCCCCCACCGGGAGTGAGTAATTCCTTCATAGGCTCGCTGGTCGGTGAGGAGTTGGATGAGATTCAACATGTAATCGAGTTAGTTTTTGTTAGGGCTTGATCCCTAGTATCCGTTATGTTGTGAGATTGATGTTTCTATGACATTGCCATGCTTAATGCTTGTCACTTTGGGCCCGGGTGCCATGATTTCAAATCTGAACCGTTTATGTTATCACCATTATATCTATGTTCTAAATCCGATCTTGCAAGTTATAGTCACCTACTACGTGTTATGATCCGGCAACCCCGGAGTGACAATAGTTGGGACACTTCCCGGTGATGACCGTAGTTTGAGGAGTTCATGTATTCACCGTGTGTTAATGCTTTGTTCCGGTTCTTTATTAAAAGGAGGCCTTAATATCCCTTAGTTTCCAACAGGACCCCGCTACCACAGGAGGATAGGACAAAAGATGTCGTGCGAGTTCTTTCCATAAGCACGTATGACTATTTACGGAATACATGTCTACATTATATTTATGAACTGGAGCTAGTGCCGTATCGCCCTAGGTTATAACTGTCACATGATGAATATCATCCAACAAATCGCTGATCTAATGCCTACGATTTTCCTACATATTGTTCTTGCAAAGTTACTACTGCTATTGTTACTGTTGCACTTGCTACAAAATCATTGCTATCACTGTTACCGTTACTATTGCTATTGCTACTACTATCAAAACTATCATACTACTTTGCTACTGATCACTTTGCTGCAGATAATTAATCTCCAGGTGTGGTTGAATTGACAACTCAGCTACTAATACTTAAAAATATTCTTTGGCTCCCCTTGTGTCGAATCAATAAATTTGGGTTGAATACTCTACCCTCGAAAACTGTTGTGATCCCCTGTACTTGTGGGTCATCAGTATGTTACTTGCCCGAGATTCGATCGTCGGTATCTTCATACCTAGTTCAATCTCGTTACCGGCAAGTCTCTTTACTCGTTCCGTAATACATCACCTCGTGACTAACTCCTTAGTCGTTTCCATGCAAGCTTATGATGTGTATTACCGAGAGGGCCCAGAGATACCTCTCTGAAACTCAGAATGACAAATCCTAATCTTGATCTATGCAAACTCAACAAACACCTTCAGAGATACCTGTAGAGCATCTTTATGATCACCCAGTTATGTTGTGACGTTTGATAGCACACAAGGTATTCCTCTGGTATTCGGGAGTTACATAATCTCATAGTCAAAGGAATACGTATTTGGCATAAAGAAAGCAATAGCAATAAAATGAACGATCGTTATGCTAAGCTAACGGATGGGTCTTGTCCATCACATCATTCTCCTAATGATGTGATCCCTTTATCAAATGACAACACATGTCTATGGTTAGAAAACCTTAACCATCTTTGATCAACAAGCTAGTCTAGTAGAGGCTTACTACGGACACGTATTTGTTTATGTATTCACACATGTATTTAAGTTTCCAATCAATACAATTCTAGCATGAATAATAAACCTTTATCATGAATAAGGAAATATAAAATAACAACTTTATTATTGCCTCTAGGGCATATTTCCTTCAACAAGAGGTGCAACACATGTAGACAACAAATGTAGACCATCAAGAGGTGCAACACGTCATCTCAGGAGAAGCTTTGATGGCGGAAACGCGTGCCAGACAAAGGAATCTCTCTGGTTTTGGTGCAACTTTTTGTTTTTTTTCCTTATTTGTGAGGACCTTTGCGCTAGGGTTGCAGGGACAACTATCGGTAGCCCCTAACCTCGATCCATTGAATCCACAACTATACTGCTTTATCCACCTTCTAGTAATTCACACCTCAAAAAAATTCCTAATTTCGACCATGTGGTGACCATCGCCTATACATGATATATGTGTAATGATACGAGCAAGATCTTCTAAAATGGCACATGGGAGAGAGTGTGCGGACGGGAGAGAAGAAGTGCTATTACATGATACCTTCTTAGCCGTGTGGATAATATTTGAATTTGAAGTAATGTTGCGTAGTTCTCAGGACTTGAGTTGACTCAATGTTGTTATACTTGGTTATGACTCTACTTATCCTACACATTTTCTTGAGGGCCCAAACTACGGCTGTTTGACTTTATTTCCTCGCAATTGGTAATGGTGAACTTTAATGCTAAGTTCATTGTGGAGATTTTCATATGGAGTTTAGAGAGTAATAAAAATATTCCTCTATAAGACTAATATAATTCATTGTCATTTTATAGGATTAACAAAGTGCACATAATCAGTTACCTATCAGAGGAATGAGCTCATAGTTAAAGTGATTGGAAAAAAAGTTAAAAGGGATTTTCTGTTCTTGACCTACACAACGTATGACTTCATGGCATGTCCTACCACCGAAGCCTTTTACAAGGAGCAATGCCTCCCCCTGCTTGTTTCTCATTTTACTTTTCTATGTTGTAATTTTCGATCATATTTTCATGTGTTATTTGTTGTGCATTTGCACATTACAGATATGATTTGATAGGTATGAGAATCGGCCTTGAGAACATAACATATGACTTCACGGCATCGAGAACTATCGATAGGTCACCAAGATTATGAAGTACACTCCTGCTCCCCATTGCCACCGCATGTCATCAAATGGAAGGAAGAAGCTTCTGATGTCAACATAGAAAAATGATAGATGAGCGCAAGGGACATATGCATGTCCTTTAAAATAATTAGCACAAATATATCTTTTATACTACCGAAGTTGTGAATACTGTGGGTTGGATCCCAAAATAAAAATGCCAACAAGTGTACATGTTCTTTATCTCCGCCCCCCCTCCCCCCTCCCCGCGGGCGGTCGCCGTTCCCACAATCCCGTTCCCCACCTACTTTAGGGATCAGCCTATCAATGGGGCCAGCTCACCGGAATTCTCCACTAGCGGTGCCTCCTTCATGCACACCTCTTGATGGTGGTTGTGACATTGCACAAGCGGAGATGGAAATCAGCCTTGCATTCCGTTCCTTTCCGTTTCCAGGTATCGCATGGTAGTAGAATTGTGTTCATGTGTGGTACGATGGCTAAGCCCCAAATGGTTCATGAACAACATTACCAGTCGTTTTGCGATTCTCACCTTTTACCTTGTCCTAATGCTAACGATGGTATGTCCAGCATCAGTGACATAAACACACACTGTATGTCTCATGCAATTTTTTTCAAGCCAGGCCACCTCAAATGGATGCAAACGAGTGTGGGCAAAAAGAAGAGGTATGTCATAATTCTGGTTACACCATGCAAATAATATTTGATACCTAAAAGTTCTATGGGGTCACCGATCTTATATTCATGTGATGTTCCATCGCCATGGCGCCGCTGCCGCGGCGTCCTAAGAGGGGATGCAGTGCCGAACCGGCGATGAAGCTGTTGGAAATATTATCAATATACTATATGATTTTCTTGACAAAAACAGTAGATAAAACAAGACTATCAAAGCAGATATAAGACAAGTGATGCAATCTGACAGAGTGATGCAAATGGCATCTGAAGTAGCAAATATGAACAGAACATATGTAGAACAGAAGCTAGAACAAGTAACACTGGCAGGAGCTTAAACAGAAAGAACACGAAGACACGGAGTAGCGGCAGAAGCATTGGTCTTGGGGTCGAAGTCCTTGCCGGCCATGTCATCGAAGAGGTTGTCGACGTTGGGGAAAAAGTCGTCGTTTGGGAAGTGGCCGTCGGCGTTCGTGGCTTCCATGATGAAGAAGTCAGTAGTCACGTAGAGTGCTCCCCAAAAACCTTATCGCCCTTCTCCCGTACAAGACTCGAAGTGGCGGGGTTTCGAGGCCTACTATCCCGATCCGCGGTGCATGCCGCAAGCCGGGATGGGGAAGAACCTTGCAGTAGCTCGGAGCTTGGAACGCGATGGCGAGAGAAAGATAATGTTTTGGTGTGTCTCTCTGGATAGGCACAGGAGAAGGAAGCCAACAGGTAGCGACGGCAGGCGAAGGACGTTCATATTCAATTTCCACTACAGCAAAAACTTTTTAGCTCCCGTGTGACCTTTCGTGTACCAGTCGTGCGTGGAAAAAATTTAGACAACGGTTCGGCTCATTCCCGTTGGAAAGGCGGGCGATAGAGGAGGAGCGCGCGTGTATGTCTCTCTTGTTCTTATGCACTTACATGTGGGGAGATAACCTCTCTTATAAGTGGGTCTAACTCCTACCAAACTAGCAATATGGGACTAAGTTTCACCTTTTGCCTTGCACGAATAGATCAAGTGGGTCTTTAGGATTTATTATGAATTTCTGAAATAGCTATTGAGCGGGTCTAAAACTAGATTAAATTCCAGCAGAAGCAGCGCAAGCGCAACAGACGGCGGGCTAATGCGGGGGAGGAAGCTGAGCCCTCGGACAGACGAACACAAGTCAAGCTGGCGCCGCGGGGCGGGCAGCGCCTTGCAGGCGAAGGATCTGCGGGAGCGAGCACGTCAAGTGGTTCATGATCGATGGTTGTGCGGAGGATACCCGCTTTTGTGTTTGTATATAATTGTTGGCGCGAACCTTGTATTATGACTTCAGATGTTTATTTTAAATTGAACTCACTTTGTATTGGTATTTGTAATTTGTTTTGCGACATCAGATGTTTATTTGTTGCGCGCCACAGAAATAAGGCACTGCATGCCTAGGAATCAACAACAGGGGGCGTACGAATCTGTAGCATTAAAAAAAGATGAAACACCGCAGATCAAACGTAGACGAAACGCAACGCAGACAAAACGCAGTAGCAAGCAGGAACAGTCCTGCCGCCGCGCCACTAGGCAGCAAGGACCACGTGCATGCACCCATTCCGGTGCGGCCGCTAGTTTTTTGTGGCGCGCGGGCTGGCGCCTAGCTGTCTGGCGGGAGGGGCTGCCGCCTGCCGGCGTGGCGACCACAGATGGGGTGGTCTCTTCTATCAATTTTATTCATAGGTAGTTTTTTTTTTGTCAATTCTGTTGGACAAGTGGCCCTTTTAGAAAAAACCGAATAACTCCAGCGAAAACTGCAGCTAGCTGACTTGCAACATCAAATTTTGCATGCACCAACAATGCCGCAACCATCCTTGGAAGCATCAACGATGCTCCGGCGGTTCGACAATGTCCCATTGCAACTCCGGTGATGCTCCGGCGGCCCGGCCATGCTCCATTGAAGGGTCGACGATGCTTCGGTGGCCCGGTGATACTCCATTGCAGCGCCGACGATGCTCCGGTGGCCCGGTGACGCTCCATTGCAGCATTGGTGATGCTCCAACAGCCCGATAATGCCCCATCGCAACACCCGTGATCAGTGACGGATCATGGTAACGTCCTACATGACCGGACATACTCGATTTGGCCATGGACGTGTTCCGGAACTGTTACCGGACACTACAAGAGATCGGACCTACTGTGACGAGCTAAAATATGTCATGTAATAGCTAAATACGTCACAAAATACTGATGTGTGACATTTTTCACGCGTCACTAGCATCGTCACGGAATCCCCGTCACAGATTATTCCTAGTGATGCAGCGCGCAAATAACGTCACCAGATATGGGACCTTCGGTGACGAAGTTGCCGTCACTAGATTTTTGGTGGGCAAATGCGCGATTGCTTTCAAATGGGCCAAGCCCAATCATTCAGCTCATTTTCTATTTTTCAGTCAAATTTGTAGGTCGGCCATAGCCAATTTGCAACCCAATAGTGGCTGATCCAGCCCACTTCTTTTTATGAAGTGCTTGCCATTTTCTACTAGCTTTTTAAGAATTATTGTTTTATAGTTTTTTCCTCTAATATTAGTTTGGCCTTGTCCGATTCAAAACATATTGTGGGATTGTGGTCTTTTTAAGCCCACATTTCCATTGACCAATTTTCTCATCACATTACAAGCCAACTAGTCTCTAAACAACATGCATATTACACATCGCACTTAAATGCCACATCCAAAATAACCCAAGCTACCCAATCATCCGATACAACATCTTTTTTTAATTTTGGAGGGCATCAATAGAGTCTTTGTTTGTGTGACTCTTAGCTCCCACCTTCATCAAAATTTGAAACCTTTTTTGGATGCCGCTTCTCATGACTTCTTGAAAGCGGCTAGTGTTGTTCCGATCCTCCTTGTTCATATCAACTTCTTGAAACATGACTTGCGAATCAACCTATTAGAAAACGAGACATAAACGTATCAATATTGAATGAGTTACAGAAAACCATCTACTATTGCAACAAAGAACAACATGCAAGTTATAACTCGGAGCTCTAGGTTGGAATCTTAACAAGAAGGACATGCTAGTACTTTTCTAATAAATGATATGAACAGAACTAAACATGTTGTATTTGTGAGCAACAAAGGTCATCAGAAATATTAGATTGAAATAAACATGTATCAATACATCAGAAAGTAAGAGAATTATTGGAATTAAGAGGCCACACATAAATAATAGCTCAACTCAAAGTTCAAAATCCAGAGAGAAACAAATTAGCATTTGTAGTAGGTACTCCTTCACAAATTTAAATGGTGCGAAAAAACAGAATATTCGACAAAGCATCGAAGGGAGGAACCTTCAAGCAGCCTAGAACAGTGAAGAAATCATGAACACCCTTTTCATAGCTTAGCTGTTGTCCTTGGCACACACTGATTGGAAGTGTGATCAATAAGATATTTCCATCTGAAACTAAATTACTTACAATTACGCTGGTAAAAGAAACTCATTTAGGCTTTCATCGTTAGATGTAGTATCAGCTTGCTTGGACGGTAATCTGCATTATCATATATAGTCAGTATCACTTCTCATTGCCACAAACGAGTTCAGTGAATTAGTTCTCCATTAGTAATTTGCAAAAATCATGTTGAACCGCTCATGAAACTCCCGCCACAATTCTACAACATTAAATCACTTGCAAATCTATACATTACTCCCTTAAACAAAGTTGCCACGAGCTCAGAACTACAAATAACATAACAATACTGGGGGAGAATCGACATAATGAAAATAATTTATTGCAGCTTACTAACCCATTTCACATGTACTATCTCTCATAATAATTTCTCTAAAAGATAAATTGGAGCAGGTACAATATTAATTCAGCTTACAATTTTCAATTTAGTAACACGTATAAACTAGCTTCCATATTCTAGTTCAAGACTAATGATACAGAAAATAACTATCTGACCGAGTAGCAAATAAGTACAACTATACAAGCATCTCACTGTCTAAAAAATCAAGCATCTCACGATTGACCAATAAGAATTCACTAACAGGGAGGAACAAAACAAAACTGATATCTGAAACAATCCCCGCACGTAAGCGGTTCATCTAAACTGAGAGCAGAGAGTTGAGCGTCATACACATGTTAACCCAGGTTGCTGGTAGAGCTTCATGGTCCTCACACGGAAATCCGGCGTGCCCCTCTGGTCTGTGCTCCATGTCAATCTGAAGGACAATACCCAAGAACAGAGGGTCATCGAGATGTATCTGAGAAGTGGCAACACCCAAAAACAGAGAGTCAATCAGATGTATTTGAGAAGTGCGGGAGATCAGACGACCGCGGCCCGACTCATTAGTTAATAGTAGGCGAACCGGGGGTTTCACTCCAGGAATCCATAACCTAACACCCACATCACCATGCCTCCTCGGCTCCTCCTACACCTCACTTGCACCGATGGAATTGAGAAGTGTACAGACGAATGGCACCAGAGAGTTCAATCCTGCAATAGGGATCGGAGGACGTATGCAAGCACTCACACTGGGAACGCACGTCACGCACACTGGCTGGGCCGTCGCCGCGCGACCAGTCTAGTCCGGCCACGGCGCACGCTGGGTCTGCCGCCGCGCGCCATGGCTGGCCCTGACGCAACGAGCAGCTTCCGCAGCAGGGCGCCCTGAAGGAACTCGACGAGATAGGGAGGAGAGAGCAGCTACTCCGGCCGCCGTCGTCGCGCTTGGTTGCCTCCGATCTACGGCTGCCGCCACACGAGCGAGAGAAAGCGAGATCGGATAGGTAGGGTTTCGCTCCGGGAGGAGAAGGCGGCCGAGGGAAAAAAAATCGCTGCTTATAGGCGGGGTTAGCGGGCTTCAGCCCAAGTTAAAGAAAGGGTGTGTTGCTCGGCTTGGCACCAAGCACCGGATGAAAAGCTCAAAAAAAAACTCACAGGATGAAAAAAAAACAAGCCACGGGGTGTGCTATGTCCGTCACATATGAAGTTACAAACAACACTAAAAAAACAAAAATAAAGTTACGAGCAGCCAGCCGGAACCGAGCGACGCCATCTAGAACACAGAATAGACGAACGGACTATTGGTTCAAAGAAAAACTAACATATACATGTCAAAATGAAATAAAAAATAATTAACCTATAGATCGAATCACACACGCCGCGGCGAAGAAATAACTGCTAAGTGCTATAGGCGTATATAGTCCAATAACATAATAAATATAGTTTTGGCATAATTTAACTTAGCATCTAAACTCTACTATTAGCAACGCCGTTATGTGAGACTGTAATGGTCCCCGGTTCAAATTCCCTGTACCAAACTTTTTTCCGTCGAGTCATGATTCGATTTTCCTTTTGTGATATGATAGAACAAAATAAGAGCTCACGAACGCATGATTCAAGTTTTCTTTACCGAGCCACTACCTATTTATATTAGAGGGAACAAAATAAGTTTTCACTGGCCATTACATATTTATATTAGATAGAACAAAATATTTACATTGGTTACTAGACTATGAAAAAACTATGATGGGTCCTACTGCCAACACTGTTACGTGGGTCATACCGCTCAAAAACCTGTCAAGCAGCTATGACGGGTCCCATTGCCAGATGTTACGTGACAAAAAAATGATCTTTGCACAATCATAATATTTGGTGACTCTAATAGGTCTGTCATGGAAATTACCATACCGTCAAAGAAATTGGTAGCCAGGTGCACTCATGGGCTGAAGCGATTAAGTGACGTCTATCGTCGCCGGTTTGCAGTAATCAGTGACGCCACCTATGAAAACATCACACATTAGGTACTTGTGTGACGTCGTCCACCATCATCACAAGGATTTTCGTCACAGTATCTCAATTTTCTTGTAGTGGGAGATCCTTCCCAAGATATCTGGATCGGATAGAATTCGCTCGTGCACGCCATATAAGCCTACGAGGTTCCATGATGGCGTGGCACGAAGCTATACTGTTTGTTGACAACATGAGACATGTCGGTTTCTCAATTTCTATGGTGTAGAAAGTTATGGAGAGAGTTATGGTGATTGAGATCGGAGGATCGGTTAGACGAACAAAGCCTTCGAAGCGATGGAGTCAATCGGGTGCTTGGTAATTCTTGGGAGCAGCAGTGTCAAGTGGGGGTGGCAGCACTGGATGAATTCATTTTTGGTGGCGTTCCTCGGTACCAAGCCGTGACTTTTAGGGTGAAAACCAAAGGTCTGGCCTTCATTGGTTGTGCCTGGCAATTGCCTTACTGAAGGAATTGTTTTGAGAGCTCGGACTTCTCCAGGGTGAAAACCTAAAATCTTGGATCGGACAAAGATGGTGCTTGTGCACTGTTTGTTTCTTAAAGGCGTCGCTTTCGAACACCTATTATGTTTTTCGGGTATTGTATTTGGTGGTGGTTTGTGTGCGGCTACTAAGAGAAGTCGGTCACTGTGATGGGACCTTTGTTTTTTCTTTCTTTTCTATTTTTTTCTTTAGCTGTGTGCATCTTGGATGTTGTTGCGATATCTTGTAGGTGCACAGGCTGGGTGTAATTGGTATTTGCGCAATATTTATATATTCCCCTTCTCAAATAAAGGAGGGTTCACCCACCGAAATATTGTCTTATTCCCCTTACAAGCCCCAATGTCAATCCTTGAAGTTGGATTACTCTATCCATCCGGACTTGCCGCTGTTTGACCAATTATAAGGATGTGCACCCTTCCTCTCTTCACAGATATCTCATCTACTAGATAGGAAGTGTGGCTAGTCGCATCCCCTTAGTCTCGTTTTAGCTAATCCAGCACTATAGAAATATAACTATGATGAAAATGTCGAGTGGGCAGAGATAATAAAATAACATAATTATGCAAAAAATCTGGCATTACTCGAAGAGTAAGAAATAGTACATACTTAGCAAAATTCCAACTTGATTCACTCATATCCAAGCCGGTAAATCAAAATATATGTTACACAGGATGCAAAGGTCAAAAGCATGAAGGTTCAGTACATGTCATTGATGCATTTCCTATAATATGTACCACGATACACCAAAAGCTTCAAAGTTCGGTACAACACCTCAATAATAAATTATTTCACATCCTTCTAAGATATACGTCAAATGTACAAAGTTAACTTAATTTCATAAAGTCAAAAGATGCCTTGACACTGACATTCTTTTTTGGAAAAGAAGGTTCAACCCCGCATCTGCATCTGAAAGATGCATGTGGCCATATTATTAAAAAGTTCGAAAAAAACAGTCATGGATCCATTACAGCTCGCAAACGGAGCAAAAATAAAATGGAAAAACCGATTGCCACAACTGGCAGGATAATAGGAGTAGAACACTAGACGCCTATCCTATTATGAGGGCGCCATCCAAACCGATTGAATATAGCCCGTGCTACCATTTTCCATTGGTTGCACCCAATAACCAAGGGCTCCCTTGAGTCCATAAGAGTGAGTAAGGACCACGTAGGGATCCATGCCATAGCTCTGAAGATGGCAACAAAGTTAGTGTATGTTTTTTGCTAAATATCATATCATTCCTGCAGTTCCATATAGCCCAAATAAGCGCACATATTCCAATCCGAATACGGGACGCAGTAATATGATCTACTCTAGCTAGCCACGTTCCAAATAACGGTTCAATGTTAACTGGAGGAATAATGTTAAAGGCTATATGAATTGTCCGCGAAAGTAATTTCGCCAGAGGGCAATATAAGCATAGGTGTTGTATTGTTTCATCATGATCACAAAAACAACAGCGTGCACTACCAACCCACTGTCGCTTAAGTAATTATCTTTGATGAGGATTACTTGCTTGTGGACAAACCACATGAAAATTTTGATACGCAAGGGAACCTTAACTTTCCAAATATGTACCGATCTTGGGATTGGGCCAGAATTAATTAGATCCAAATACGTAGATTTGACTGTAAACACGCTGTTTCTAGTTAATTTCCAGTAAAAGGAGTCAGGTTGGTTGGATAGTTGAATCTCCATCAACCTCCGAACCAAGTGTAGCCAGGAATTCCAACGCTCCCCAACTAAAGATCTCCTAAACTGAATATTTAAGGGCACCGCCTGTAATATTGTGGCAACATAATCCTCCTTATGTTGTATAATATTATATAGGGTGGGGTACTATAGGACTAGTGGCGTCTCCCCTAACCACGTATCCTCCCAAAATAAGGTTGTCATCCCATTGCCAACAAGGAATTTGGCCCTACGAAAGAGCATATCTTTCGTCCTCATAAGTCCCTTCTAGAATGGGAATCATTAGGTCTTGCGGTAACTTGGCCAAGAGTTTTTTATTGTAAATATTTGTTTCGTAGTATCTGTGCCCACATACCATCAGTTTCTACTGATAACCTATATAGCCATTTACTCATAAGGCATTTATTTTTAATCTCTAGGTTCTCAATTTCGAGATCCCCCTCGTCCTTGGGTCGGCAAATGATATCCCATCATTCCAGGCGATATTTTGTCTTAACATCATTTGACTGCCAAAAAAATCGAGATTGATAAAAATGAAGTCTTTTCCGCACCCCTTTAGGTACTTCAAAGAATGCTAACAGGAACATGGACATACTAGTTAATATGAATTAATGAGTACCAACCAACCTCCATAAGACATTAGCTTGCCCTTCCAGCAGCTTAGTTTTTTTCGAATCGATCTTCGACGCGTTTCCACTCTTTATTAGTCAGTTTACGATGATGAATCAAGATGCCTAGATAACTGAAAGGTAGAGATCCCAATTCACAACCGAAAAATTGTCTATATGCTTCTTGTTCCTCTTTGGCCCTTCCAAAGTAGAACAATTCACTCTTGTGAAAATTTATTTTTAATCCTAACAATTGTGCAAACAGACACAACACCAGTTTCATGTTCCTAGCCTTTGCAAGGTCATGCTCCATGAAAAGAATAGTGTCATCGGCATATTGTAAGATGGACACTCCCCCATCGACCAGATGGGGAACGAGTCCACCAACTTGTCCATTCTCCTTGGCCCAGCCTATAAGAATGGTCAACATATCAGCCACTATATTGAACAAGAGAGGAGACATCGAATCACCTTGTCTCAATCCCTTATGAGTCTGGAAGTAGTGACCGATATCATCGTTAACCTTTACTCCGACACTATCTTTTTGTACTAGGGAGTCCACCTGATTATACCCAAGGAATCAACGAAAAGATCACATTTAAATATTTTGAATCAACAAAACAGAAGATTCAAGAAAAAGATTTCACATAGAACTGGGCTTTGGAATACTCTAAAGGATAAACATGTAAGAAACTTATACATACTGTCCATATCAATAGATATACTGAATTTTCTCTTCTCTAACATGAGATCTTCTATGGAGCATAATCTCCAAGAGAAATCTGGACATAAATAAACGCATTTTGTCTAAGTAAATAGATTGAATAGCACACTCAGACTTGCAACTCGTGATCTGTGTGACAGCGCAGAAGTTTTAGTATGGCAATTCAAGAATCAATTATGGCAAGTTTTAGTATCCTGGTTGGTTTAATTAGCGATCCACTAATTAATTCAAATGCAAGTGAGCTGGTGGGAAGATATTTCAATACAAAAGGATTAGCGTACATTTATTGAGAAACCAATTACCAAGACTTTGTTACCCACCAGATAAGGGAACGCCTTGTAGCGCATTAACCATCCTTTCAAAAGGATTCTCAATAGGAGGATAGTAATGAAAATATGCCCTAGAGGCAATAATAAAGTTGTTATACTTGATGGGGCCCTAGGGCACAGGGCCTCCAAAATCCAGGTGGCCCAAAATCAGAGATACTAATGGGCTTTTAAGATAGAATTAAATGAAAAGGACTCACCCTAAAATTCAGGCAACCTCACGTCTCTGTGTGTGTGTGTGTGTGTGTATTTTTGGCTCTCATTCACTGCATGGTTCTTAGTAGAGCGATCCGATCCTACGTCCTGCCATTCATGGTCTCCAAAATTTCACCCCTCTAATTAGTTTCTACTCCGATCATTTTTGTTCATTCTGCTACTTCATTAATATTTTCTTTTTGGGTAGATTTACATTTTAATATAAAATGTGAATTCGCTGAAAAAATCTGTAGCATCGCAATAATTTATACAAAATATTTTAATTTATATTTCTAAATAGGGCCTAATTTTGATTTTGCACCGGGCCCCGAATTTTAAAGGTACGGCCCTGGATGGGATGGCTTGCCCGGGCCCGATGGTGGCGAGCTACGTGGTGGCGTCGGACGCCTCATCGTCGACCATGATGCGATGCACTATGTCTCTTGGCTGCGATGCGGAAAGCTTAGGGTGGAGGCGTCAGTGGAGGGTGGTGAGCATAGAAGAAGAAGGCGGACAACCCCGTGTATCTTGGCCACCGCTTCGACGTACAACACAGACTCCCCGGTGTACATCAATTCAACATGGCAGCCAGCGAGGTGCAGGGTTCGGAAGCCTCTGCATCTGCCAGGATGGGACGACCTCCCCAATACACCTCAACATTGACCATGATGCGTCAGACTATGTAGGTGTCCCCCAATCTAACGGTGGCACAAATCGACTAGATATCCAGTGGCGACCAGGCGAGTGAACGGCTGCCCTGTGATCTTGTAGATCGGCGCTGCTAATGATTGGAGCGTGTGGATTCGGAAGCTGAAGCTCGTTTTTATTGGAGAATAGGATTTATTGGCCGAGGTGCAAAAGATGAATATGAGATAGAAATTCAACCGGCAAAGGAACCAATGATCCGGGGAATTGATATTAATGAAAGCAATATGAAGGATGTATCGGATGGAGATGTCAAATACAAAAAATATGTGATTGTATTTAACAACTTGAGACAAGCTGGAAATGAGATGTGAGATGCCATGGCAATGCAAATGTGGGCAGATTACATTGCTAGAAGATAAGCATATGTAATGTATAATTTTCTCTTATGTTATGTAATTATTTGGTTGTACTGTACTCCACTCACTTAATATGATTATTTTAGTCAAACACTACAGAAAGACATTGCTTTAAGAGACTTTTAACATTGTGTTAAAAGTCGAATGAGTTTGACACTTCCGTAATCATGTGCCAATAATGCACATGCACAACCTACTGCAAGTTAACTATGACAAGGATCATACCATGTGTCCAGAGATGCACATGTACAAAATATAACACATCCTATTACTAATTACCTACGCCAAGGATCATAACCATAAACCATGTGTTCACAAATGCACATGCACAAAATATATCTCAGTTTTAAGCTAGCCCTCCCCCAGTACGAAATACTAGTTCCATTTGATTAGGTATTCCGAACTTTTCCAGTCAACCAACCTAACTCGTTACTTGAAAGTGATAGAAATACTTCCCTGTTCTCCTGGTTGGTGGTGAAGATATCAGCTAGCTGCTTTTGGCATATCTGCCATCGAAAGACCCTCCCACCTTTTAAATGCCTTGATGCATATCTTGATGCTGAAGGGGTCCTTTACTTTCCTCTCCTCAATGGCTTCATACCTATCTATTTCTTCCATTCGGAGTTTCAGCTATCTCTCATGAAAATCATAGCTAGCCAAGAATTATATGTTGATTATAATACTTACTGAACCCTCAAGTGGTCAGAATAACACCTAGACCTACACAAGGAAAACGTTTGCGTAAAAGGGACTTTTAATGACAAACTGAAATATTGACACATCCACATAGTTGAAAGAGGTTACCATGACCCTGTGTGGTATAACCAGTGCATCCAGGAAGTGAAATTCTAACAATACAAGTGAATTCATTTAAAAAAATAGAGTAGCTTCATAGAGATTTGTAATAAAGCCAGAAAAATCATCAGTGCGACTCTAAAATCAGTGAAGTAGCAGGCAAAAAAAGACATGCACGAAGCATCAGGAAATGGCAAAGCATCTGGATCTACAAAGTCATGGGTAAGGCCTAGGCACGAAATAATCATCATGGCACACCGGAAAAAATGCGTGTGAGCAAATGAGAAAGCAACATGTCGTGATTACGTGACAAGCTTCTCCTAAACATCTTGTATAATCTAGAATTTTTTTGTTTGCCTACATCTAATTATGATTATAAAAGACATCTATCAGTATAGTTGGTATACCATACATATAAGAGAACTCTACTAAAATATTTAAGAATAAACAAAATGTACACACATAATGCAAAAGTCGAAAATAATATAAAAACACATGCCATCCGTCATTTCTTATTTTCTCATAGTCAAGTAGATTAATTTAGCTTAATGTGTTCTTGAAGACGCAATGTATTGAGAGAAAAATATTTTTTATGATGAAATATAGTTTAAACTTACAATGATATAACTAGTTATGATTCTGATTTTTAATAAATGATTTAATGAACAAATAATAAAGTTTAGTATAAATAATTATATTTATTTTCACTAGCACTAGGGACCAAAATTTGATATAGCACCAATGCATACGCAACACATTACATAAGCAAGACATGCGCACCGACATACTTGTGCTACACCGAATTGGAATTTAAGGCCGAGGGCGAACTCAACACATACTCGTCGGGATGGAATGACAACCATTATACTTTATTTGCTTGACTTCCATTACAGTTGACTGTGTTTAGTAGGAGTGCTATCTTGATCCGCGTACAAGGGTAGAAAAAGAAATAAAACATTTCTTTAGAAAAAGGAAATTTGACATTTATGATAAAACCCCTCATAGTCGGTGACCTACCGAACGGTACTTTATCTCTTGACCTACCAGAGGACATATGGCTTCATGTTACTGCCTCCCACACAGATACTTTATACGGAGGTATGTCACCATTGAAAACCGCAAATTGCTTATTTCTCATTTTGCTTTTCTACCTTAGAACTGTCTAGTTATATCTCAGTGCATTATTTGTCATGTCAATGCACATTAGAGATATGGATTTGATATACATGAGAATAGGAGAAACCAGGAATTAAGCATATCCATGCTTACACGCTCATTGTAGTGGAATCACGCTTACTCATAGGCACATGCGTAGCCACAAATTAGCAACTCCCCCGGCCAACCTCTAGCTAGTGTATTAAACAGTACTGAATAGTGTTGTGGCCACGCCCTAGGCATGGCCTGTGTAGGCTAGGGTGTAACGCCCATGATGCGGCTATATCTCCCACGTGTCGAGGCACAACTTAGAGGCATAACCGCATTGTAGGTATTGTCACAAGAAGGGTCATCTTCACACAATCCCATGTAATGAACAAGAATGGGATAACGAGAGTTGGCTTACAATCGCCACTTCACACAATACATAAATTAATTCATACATCATCCAAAATCCACACATAGACCGACTACGGTCAAATCCAAATGAAAATAAGATAACCCCAAAAGCTAGATCCCCGATCGTCCCAACTGGGCTCCACTACTGATCATCCGGAAACGAAACATAGTAATGACCACGTTCCTCGTCGAACTCCCACTTGAGCTCGGTTGCGTCACCTGCACTGGTATCGTCGGCACCTGCAACTGTTTTGGTAGAATCTGTGAGTCACGAGGACTCAGCAATCTCACACCCGCGAGATCAAGACTATTTAAGCTTGTAGGAAAGGATGGGGTAATGAGGTGGAGCTGCAGCAAGCACTAAGCATATATGGTGGCTGACATACGCGAACAAGAGCGAGAAGAGGAGCAACGCAACGGTCGCGAAGCTAGAAATGCTCAAGAAGTGATCCTGAAACTACTTACGTTCATGCATAACTCAAACCGTGTTCACTTCCCGGACTCCGCCGAAAAGAGACCATCACGGCTACACACGCGGTTGATGTATTTTAATTCAAGTCAAGTGTCAAGTTCTCTATAACCGGACATTAACAAATTCCCATCTGCCTCATAACCGCGGGCACGGCTTTCGAAAGATAATACCCTGCAGGGGTGTCCCAACTTAGCCCATTATAAGCTCTCACGGTCAACGAAGGATAAACCTTCTCCCGGGAAGACCCGATCAGTCTCGGAATCCCGGTTTACAATACATTTCGACAATGGTAAAACAAGACCAGCAAAGCCGCCCGAATGTGCCGACAAATCCCGATAGGAGCTGCACATATCTCGTTCTCAGGGCACACCGGATGAGCAGTCCGTACAACTAAAACCAGGCCTCAAGTTTCCCCGAGGTGGCGCTGTAAAGGGCTCTAGTTTGGACCAGCACTCAGAGGAACACTGGCCCGGGGGTTTAAATAAAGATGACCCTCGGGCTCGCGAAACCCAAGGAAAAAAGGCTTAGGTAGGCAAATGTAAAACCAAGGTTGGGCCTTGCTGGAGGAGTTTTATTCAAGGCGAACTGTCAAGGGGGTCCCATAAATCACCCAACCGCGTAAGGAACGCAAACTCAAGGAACATAACATCGGTATTGTTGGGGATATAACTACTGGCGTAACCCGCCCAGGAGGGGCCGGGTTACGTTAGGGTAATTCATCATATGAAGCCCAATATCAAAGCTTGAAGATGGCGGTTCAATAAAGGGCCTAAAGCCCGTGGGTGATTTAAGGCCCGTAGTGATAAACCGCCGTAATGGCGTGACTTGTGTTGTAAGGCAAGATTAACTAGTTACCGAGCCGGATACTATTTATAAGCCGGCCGGGATTCTATAGGCCGCGGGGCGTCAGCCCGTGTATATAAGGAGATGACCCGCCGGTGGCTTAGGACAAGTAACATCAAATCGGTAACCAGGCATAGCGGATTTGCTCCCTGGTCATCGAAACCCTAGTAATTCCACCTCAACTGGAGTAGGCTTTTACCTTCACCGTAAGGGGCCGAACCAGTATAACCCTCGTGTCCTTTGTCCCGCTTTAACCCCTTTAAGCTTCCTAGTTGCGATGGCTCCACGACTAAGTCCTTTCACAAGGGCATCTGCCGTGACTATTTCACGACAGTTGGCGCCCACCATGGGGCCAGCGCACGGTGGATTTGAGTTCTTGAAGGGCAGCTTCGAAGGGCTCAAGGGATACGCTGTGGGCCGGATGACCAAGAGTCGTCGCGGCAAGCTCTACATCAACGACGCAGGCTGGGGCCCCGACGCCGGCTCAATCGAGTATGGGTACCGGGTCCCCTTCGGCGGAATCCACGTTTTCATTGGCAAGATCGGTGAGTCGGGCCCTGAGCCGGACATCTGCACCGACCTCATCGAGACGGCTCAGCGTGCGAGACCCGCCCGGACTCCGCCCGCGTTGAAGCGTGCTTTCGTGGGATGCATCCATGGAGGACTCTCAGAAGGATCTAGATCTAGCGATGAGACGGCTATCTGCTCTGATGATGAATCATCCACAGGCGAGACGGACTTGTTGTATCAACTTCGAGACGGCAGGCTCGGGGGTTGTTCCGATGGCGACAGTATTCCGGACCCTTTTGAGCCGCCGAGCCGGGTTGGAATCTTCATGGCCGGCACGCAACCTGTTCAAAACTCCGCCGCTGGGGCAGGAGGCCCTGTGCACTCGCCGGCTCAGGTGCTGATGGATCTCACGGATAAGATGACTGCCCTGCTAACCGCCACGGTCGTCCCAGTGGATCAAGCTCAACATGATGCGGAGGTGGCACAGTGAAAGCTGGATATAGCACGAGCCAAGGAACATCTGGCAGCGGAGGGAATCAGGATGGCTGCAGAACGTGCGGCTCTAGATGCCCAGACTCAAATGATTCAGGCGCAGTCTTTCTAGCTCACGATGGATCAGAACGCATCCAATGAGGTCATGAGAAGGAGGCATCAGAAGGCTCAATCTCGGCTCCCTCCGGTTTATGATCCTCGAAACCTCTTCAACACGCCCGGCGCAGGGCCCAGTAACCCGCCAGAAATCACAGCACCCGGGGCAGGGATGCCGGTTCAGCCGCAAGTGATGGGGCCTCCCCATGTGAATACTGCCCCACCTCAATACGTGCCGATACCACCGGGTCATTATTCTAATCCGTTGGAAAACATGATCGCTGCAGCGGCGCGACTGGCGGCTCTCCCAGTCGAGGGTGACTCTCCAACGGCGGTCGAAACCCGCAGGGTCAGAGAACTTCTTCAGACGGCTCTGGCACAACAGGAGGCATATTCATATAGCCGGGACAGGATTCATTCAACCCCTCATCCAAACCGGAGCCCAAGTTATAGCAGACACATGGTTTCAGCGACCGGCTCAAGCAACGTCCGCCGCCGTGACTTGCCAGCTGGCCACGGCCCGACGCATAACGGAGCCTTTAACGCGGTAGACCAAGACAGAGCACGTCAAGAGGCGGAGTAGGCGGCTCAGCTAACAGCTTACCAACCCTTCCCGGTTTATCCAACGGCTTCTATCGGGGCAGGCATAGCTACGAGGACCCGAGGTGTCCCTTGTCTGGTGCCGGCTCTCCGTAACGAACGTCTGCCGAAGGATTTCAAAGGACCTAGGAAGGTACCTAATTACACGGCTGATTTACAGCCTGGAGCATGGATTGAAAGCTACGAGATGGCTATGGAGTTGCTGGAGGTCAGCGAAGCGGCAATGGCCAAATACTTCACCATGATGTTGGATGGGACTGCCCGCACTTGGTTAAAGGGACTGCCACCTAATTCCATCAGGTCATGGGCAGAGCTGAAAGCCCGGTTCATCCAAAACTTCAAAGATACATGTAGGCAATATATGTCAATTGTGGATTTGACTAACTGCAAGCAGCAAGAAGGCGAGTCTATGACCCATTGGGTACGCCGGGTCAAGGAAATAATACATTCGTCTGATAAGATGGATGCCGGCTCTGCAGTTTTAATGTTGGAGCAAAATTGTCGTTTTGCGCCCCTGAAGATGAAGCTTGGGCGGCTCAAGCGCGATTGCAACGATATGGGTACGCTGATGGCGGCTCTGGTCAAGTACGCCAACTCTAATAGTACCAAGGATCCCGCATCTGATGAGGAAAAACGGGGAAGGGAAAGAAGAATGGCAACGGCAAGGGCCCTCAGCATAACCCGGCGAATCAGGGAGGTAATAAGCGTAAGGCTGATGATGGTATGGAGTTTGTGGCCAACACCAACACGCAGGGTAACAATCTCCGACGTAAGGGGAGACAACCTCCCCGGTCTGGCGGGTCAGGCCCGACGCTTGAGCAGTTGTTAAATGAGCCCTGCCCAAGGCATGGCTCTAGGGAGAAGCCGGCCACTCATCTATGGAAAGACTGCGTGATCATGAAAGCTTTCAAGAATTCCAACATGTTCAACGGTAACAATGGGCAGGGCGGCGGCTCAGGTGGCGGCGGCTTTCATGGCCCGGGCGGCGGTTCAAATTCCAATTTTCAGAATTCTCAAGGTAATCAAGGTGGTTTTAACCAGCAATCTGGCCAGGGTAATCAGCAGCAGCAGCAGGGGATACCAGACCCATCCAAAATAGCTCAACAGTGGACAGTATCATGTGTTTACTACCAGTTTGTGCAAGCGAGACCAGAAGCTTCATAAAAGGGCTGTGAATGTTGTTGAGCCGGCAGTTCCACGTTACTTACGATGGTCTGAACAGCCGATTGTATGGAGTAGGGAAGATCACCCTCCCCGGGTTGATAATCTAGGTCACCTGGCCTTGGTGGTGGCTCCTCAAGTTGGTGGGTATAAATTCACTAAGGTACTCATGGACGGAGGCAGTAGCATCAACATCCTCTATTATGAGACCTTCCGTCGTATGGGATTAACTGATAAAAACCTCAACCAGTCCAATACTGTTTTCCATGGTGTGGTGCCCGGTAAGTCAGCGTATCCAGTTGGTAAGATCGAGCTGGAAGTAGCCTTTGGAAATGAGTACAATTACAGGGCGGAAAAACTGACTTTTGAGGTGGTCAAAATAAGAAGCCCATACCATGCTTTATTTGGGCGGCCGGCTTACGCCAAGTTCATGGCACGGCTGTGTTACGTATATTTGCAGCTCAAGATGTCGGGTCACAATGGGACCATTACGGTTCATGGCAGTCGAAAGATAGCCTTGGAGTGCGAGGAAGGTGACGCTGCTTACGCTGAATCTGTTTGTGCGACACAGGAATTAAAGTTTTACAAGGATAATGTTGACCCGGCAGATATGACGTCTTTGAAAAAGCCGACCACGGAGCATGAGCCGGTAATGAAATTTAAGTCGGCCAATGAGACTAAGCTTATTGACTTTGAGCCAGGCGACTCATCTAAGCAGTTCAGCATCAGTGCCAATCTGGATCCTAGATAGGAAAGCGCGCTCATCGAGTTCATCCGTGAGAACCGGGACATCTTTGCATGGAAACCTTCTGACATGCCGGGTGTACCGAGAAAACTCGCTGAGCACACTCTTAATATTGATCCAAAATTTAAGCCAATCAAGCAATTTCTCCGGCGGTTTAATGAGGAGAGGCGGAAAGCCATTGGTGAGGAAGTGGCCCGACTCTTGGAGGCCGGGTTCATCGTTGAAGTCTTTCATCCATAATGGCTAGCTAACCCGGTGCTCGTGCTCAAGAAGAACGGCACCTGGCGTATGTGTGTGGATTATACGGATTTAAACAAGGCTTGTCCGGCTGATCCTTTTGCTCTCCCCCGTATTGATCAAATTATTGATGCTACGGCGGGTTGTGAGCGTTTAGGTTTTTTGGACGCTTACTCTGGATACCATCAGATCAAAATGGCAGTTAAGGACCAAGAGAAGACGGCATTCATTACCCCTTTTGGAGCCTTCTGTTATGTGTCTATGCCGTTTGGGCTCAAAAGCGCCCAGGCGACTTACCAGCGGTGCGTACAGAATTGTCTTCATAATCAGATTGGGCGCAACGTTCATGCCTACGTGGATGATATTGTGGTAAAATCCAGAGAGAAGGAGACTTTGATAGACGATCTGAGGGAGACCTTTGGTAATCTCCGGGTCTACAATATGATGCTTAACCCGGCCAAGTGCATCTTTGGTGTTCCTGCAGGCAAGCTCTTGGGTTTTCTTGTTTCTCATAGAGGCATTGAAGCTAACCCGGAGAAGATCAAGACAATCACCTCCCTGTCTAAGCCGGCGTGTATAAATGACGTCCAGCGTTTGGCAGGTCGGATCGCTGCTTTAAGTCGATTTATAAGCCGGTTGGGTGAAAAGGCCATACCGCTATATCAGATGATGAAGAAAACAGATGACTTTGTCTGGAGTGATGCTGCCAACACCGCTTTTAAGGATTTGAAAAGACAGTTAGCTGAACCGCCAGTTCTTGCCGCTCCTGTTGATAAGGAGCCATTATTATTGTATGTAGCTACTAACACGCGAGCCGTCAGTGTGGCCATCGTGGTGGAGCGCAAGGAGGCGGGTAAGGAACATCCGGTTCAGCGGCCGGTTTACTACGTCAGCGAAGTACTTATTGAGTCCAAGCAACGGTATCCACATTGGCAGAAGCTTGTTTATGGGGTATTCATGGCCAGCCGGAAGCTTAAGCAATATTTCTAGGGCCACCCTATCACTGTGGTTAGTTCTGCTCCTTTAGGAGATATCATCCGAAACAGAGAAGCCATAGGAAGAGTCACTAAGTGGGCCATTGAACTTGGGCCTCATGATCTAAAGTATGTGCCACACACAGCTATCAAATCACAAGCATTGGTAGATTTCATCAACGATTGGACAGAGCTGCAGATGCCTGAAGAGAAACCGGATAACACATACTGGACTATTCACTTGGACGGATCCAGGCAATTGGAGGGCTCGGGGGCTGGAGTCGTGTTAGCTTCCCCTCGAGGTGACAAATTTTGTTATGTACTACGGTTGATGTTTCCCTGTACTAACAATGCAGCTGAGTACGAGGCCTTGCTCCATGGTCTTCGGATGGCTAAGGAGATGAGTTTAAGCCGGGTGAGGTGCTTTGGCGACTCCGATTTGGTGGCCCAACAAGTATCAGGCAAGTGGGATTCCAAGGACCCCCTCATGGCGGTTATCGCCGTGAAGTTGATGCCATTGCCGGACATTTTCAGGGTTACCAAGTAGAGCACATTGACCGCAGAAAGAACGAGGCGGCTGATGCCTTAAGCCGGCTGGGCTCTCAGCGAAAGCCGGTGCCGCCTAATACTTTCTTGGATATTCTGCATAACCCTTCTGTCAAGTTACCTACAGAGGAAGACTTGGCTGTTCCAGACCCTGAAGCACAGTTGGTGGCAGCTCTTCATGTTATCCCAGATTGGACAGTGCCATACTTGGCTTACATGACCCGGGGAAAATTGCCTGAGGATGAAATTTTGGCCAGGCAAATAACCCGGCGGTCTAAGTCAATGATAATTGCCAATGGCGAGTTGCATCATTGCAGTGTCACTGGGGCTTTTCAGGGTTGTGTTTCCCCTGAGGAAGGGCAAGAAATTTTACGAGAGATTCACGAGGGGGATTGTGGCCATCATGCCGGCTCAAAATCCCTTGTGGCTAAAGCCTTTCGTCGCGGTTTTTATTGGCTGACGGCTCATGCTGATGCAGAGGACTTGGTCAGTAAATGTGACGGTTGTCAGAAGTTCTCAAGACGTGCTCACGTGCCGGCTCAAGAGTTGAGGATGATTCCAATCACTTGGCCGTTTGCAGTCTGGGGGCTTGATATGGTTGGACCTTTCAAAAGGTCCAAGGATAAGAAGACCCACCTCTTGGTGGCGGTTGACAAGTTCACAAAGTGGGTTGAGGCAGAGCCAGTTAGTAAGTGTGATGCGGCCATGGCGGTTCAGTTCATGAAAAAGGTGATATTTCGCTTTGGTTTTCCACGCAGCATTATAACTGACAATGGTACCAATCTGTCTAAAGGCGCCATGGAAGAATTTTGTCAACAAGAACATATTCAACTTGATATTTCATCAGTGGCTCACCCCCAATCCAATGGTCAAGCTGAGAGAGCCAATCAGGAAATCTTGAAAGGCATCAAGCCCAGGCTTTTGGTCCCTTTGCAGCGACGCCGGGTGTTGGGTGGAGGAGTTACCCTCTGTGATATGGAGCATCAATACTACTCCTAATAGGTCTACGGGTTATACGCCTTTCTTCATGGTTTACGGAGCCGAGGCGGTGCTCCCTAGCGACATCCGTCATGACTCGCCTCGTGTGGCGGCTTATGTTGAGACGGACAATGAACAAGCGCGTCAGGATGCTCTTGACTTGTTGGATGAACAGCGTGATATAGCAGCAGCTCGCTCGGCGATTTACCAACAAGACCTGCGCCGCTATCACAGCCGCCGGGTTAAGTCCAGAACCTTTCAGGAAGGTGACTTGGTGCTCCGGCTCATCCAGGATCAAACAGATGCACACAAGTTATCCCCACCTTGGGAAGGGCCCTTTGTGGTCAGCAAGAACTTGCACAACGGATGATACTACCTCATCGATGTTCGAGAGCACAAAGATTCACGTAAGTCGGAGGAGGAGACCCGCCGGCCGTGGAATATAGCTCAGCTTCGGCCTTATTACACTTGAGCCACCAGCTCTCATAATGTACATACTTCCGTGACAATGTATATATTATGATAAATAATAAAGCAGGACCTCTGTCCTTTTCCCCTCAAAGGTAACAGGTATCATTGTTATTTCCGTTATGATATCACATGGTCACTTGGGGGCTGATCCGGCTTACGATCGTATTCGAATCTAGCCATTAAAAATTATGATCACTAGGGGGCCTCCTATTCAAACATAGGTCGTATTCGAACCAAAGAGAACATAGCTGTCGATACCCTTTTGATCGGCACACTGCCGAGCTCATTCGGGAGTTTTCTTGGTCATATTTGAACCATAGCTCAACCCCCTTTTGAGAACCGACGTGGATCGTATTCGAATCAGCGTCGTCAAACAACTCTCAAGGTCATTTGGGGGCTTCCTATTCAAACATAGGTCGTATTCGAACCAAAGAGAGCATAGCTGTCGGTACCCTCTTGATCGGCAACGCCAAAGCCACTGGGGGCTATATGATCATATTCGAATCTTAGCTTAACCCCTTTGGGACGGTTTTCTGGTCATATTCGAACCAGAGGCCTTAAGGTTTTTTGAAATTTCTTCTTGCAAACAATTTTTTGGATTTTACTTGATGTTCTTTTTGATCATATCTAAGGTGTTCACGGGTGGTTTTTATTCCACCGGCTTAACCTTGATTAATAACGTTGATAAGCACATAATAAATATCATATGTGCTGGTAAACCGGGGTGGGGTTCTCAACCTCATTGTTCGGATCGCATAAACCGGCAGCATAATCGAAGGATCACAGGCGGTAAGCTGCCAAGGTACTTGTGATTTGTTCTATATGCAGGACAATTAAGGCGAGGAAAGCAGTGGATCAGTATAATACGGGTGAATATAAGATGGCGGTTTAGGAAGTGTTGAGCGCCACACAAATGCGCAATGGCACGACAAAATTAAGTATTTTCCTACTCTATTACATGACTTCCCGAGTCCAAAAAGTGAGGCATTGTTTTTTGTCAAGATATAACCATGAGCCGCCTGAGGGATCAAAGGTGTTGCTGGGCTGAAGCTTCCAGTTCATCCCTTTCCGCTCCTCCAGCTGTTTCCCTGTCCTGGAAGGTTGATGATTTCCAGTCAATGCCACTCAAGGCTTCAAATTCAGCTTCATCATCAATTAACTCGGCCGGGTCAACTTCAGGGGCGAAGGTATGCTTACGAGTTGGAGGGATCAGGCTGATTGCTTCATAACGCGGGGTTGGAATTCTCTGATTCTCGGCATCATAACCCGGTTGATACTTGGTGAGATCTGTATCATTGCCAATCAGAGTGGCCACAGGGCGTATGTCCTTCACGCAAGCGGCGAAGTCCTTCTGATCAAATGGAGTGCCGTCCTCCTTCAAGCTGGGATACACAAGGGCGATGTCAGCCGGGTCTAGCTCCGGTAGCCACGCCTTGGCCCGGCTTAATGCAGCTATGGCTCCGGCTCTTGCAGAAGCTCGTCTCAGTTCTTGGAATCGTTGAGGTAGCATGGCAAGCCGCCTTAGCACGTCCGCCAGATGAGTGGGAACTTCATTTGACAGAGCCACGACTGCTAAAGCACGTTGTGACCCGGTGTAGAGTTGTTCCACCAGGGTATAAATGGCCTTCAGCTTTGTTAGCATGCCCTGGTTGAGATTGGAACTCCTGGGGCCTGCATTGCAAAGTCAGGTGAGCTAATGACAATTGAGATACTTGTTGAAAAAGATTTAAAATAGCAAACACTTCCAGAGTAACTTACCAAAGATTGCTAAGACCATCTGAGATACATGGTGTTTTAAGCCGGATAATTCGGCGGTTGTTTCTGCAAGAGTAGCCTCCGCTTGTTCAGCCCGGTTGAGCAAAGCGGCCTTTTCATCAGCCCAGGCCTTTCTTTCTGCTTCAAACTTCTTTTTCAGTTTCTCTTGAGCAGATACACTGAATTCAAACTTGGAATTTGCCTTTTGGGTCTTATTCTCTTGAGTTTTCAATCGAGTCTTTAGTTCAGAGATCTCCGACTCAAATTGATTAATGGCGGCCTGTATAAATTCCGGGTCACAGTTAGGGTGATCATAATGCAATATTAAGTCCCAAGCACTTTGCAAGCAAAGACACTTGGCACTTGGGGGCTAATGTATGCTGAAGAGCTCTATTTACAGTGGCGGTTTATGAAAGTAAGTCCCAAGCACTTTGCAGGCAAAGGTACTTGGCACTTGGGGGCTAATGCATATTGCTGTCCAAATACTTGGTTAAAACACGGTGAGGGTTGGATCAAATCTGCTATCTAAGCCGGACCTTGGGTGCTACCGGATAAGCCGGTTTTCTTGCGGTAATTAGTAAGCTGGTGTTAAGTCTACAACATATTTGATCATAAGCAGTAGACTTGGGGGCTGGTAGAGTTAAGATAACTAAGGAATAAGCAATGAGAATTATACCTCAGATTTTTGGTGAATCTGCTTCACCATGTCAATTTCCAAGTCACGGCTGTTGTGCACTTGATTCAGATAGCCAGTGACGATGTCTCCAATACTCAGATGGGCATAATTAGTAACGTTCAGTTTGGCTTTGCGGTGTTCCAGAAGTTCTTCTTTGGCAGAACATTTGGCCAGCGCGGTAGGTCTCCCCGGTTCAACAAAGTCCGTCCGGGTGATTTCGACCTCTGGGTCATCCATCATGGCCGAGCTGGGGATCTCCGGGTTTTCAGAGCCTTCCATAGTTTGTTCGTTAGATGGATCAGTGGTGGAAGTTGGAGCGTCATGAGCCGGTTCAGGCGGCGGTTCGGGAACGGAAGTATCGGCAGCAGCCGTTCTGAGCTCCGATTCAGCCAAGATCGGCTCTTCGGCCGGCTTACTTCTCCTTGCCTTCTTGCTGGGCTTCACTTGAACACTGGGAATCAAAGGGTTAGTACAAAATATGAGTAAGATAAACACAAGATAAACAGATTATCATTACCCTGGGGCGGTTTCGAAAGCCTACATGTTAGATTGCATTGAGTCGCCGGAAGAAGGTGGAGTCCCCTGATAGTTTGAGTCAGAAAAATTTAGTGATTGACGAGTGAAACCCGCTAAAGGATACAAAAAATGTAAATCGGAGGTAACCTCAGTATGGCGTTTTCTTGTTGCATCAGGTAAGCCGGAGGAGAGGTCTGCATCTTTGCTGGTCCGGGTCTGCCTCCGACTTTCGTGAATCTGTTGCTTCAAAAGAAATTGAGGATCTTGATAAGCTAAAGGATGTGAAAATCTTACTTTCCGGGTTACTCTTCGGACTTACTGTCTCGGCAAGGCTCGGAGTCGGAGGAAATTATAGTTACCTCTTCAATCACTGCAGTACTCGCTCCTGTATCCTCCTGCTGATAATCAGTGTCAATAAGATGGTTAAAAAAGGAACCTAAAGAGTCAAGAGCTACCTCTGACTCGGAGGTATCGTCTAGATGAAACATATCCGAGGCGCTAGGCTTGCTTCCCTTCTGACGGGGAGCGGCTTTCCTGGCGGCTTTCTTAGCTTTTCTGGCTCTCTTTGCAGCCTCATGGTCATACTTGACCTTCCAAAATTTGTCATCAGCCTGCAAATTGCAACAAAGGTTTTTGAGTAAAGACAACATTATCAAGGTGGGAAGTAAAATGCTCAAGTCAATGGCTTACCGCTGGAGCTGGGTTAGCTTTGCAGAAAGGGCTTAAGCCCACTTTCCCGCAATCGGCCAGGCTTTCGTTCAGAAGAGACTTGGTCATGTCATCAACAACGTCTTCGGGTAAGTCGTCGGGACTGTGCCGTAGAGGATCATTGTTCAGGCCAGTGTAATCGCACATCAAGCCGGGGCGGCGGCTTAAGGGGATAACCCGCCAGGCAATCCAAACCCGGACCAGATCAATGCCATTTAGGCCGTTCCCTAGAAGAGCTTTGATCTTGTTGATGGTGGGAGCAAGTGGTTGACGTTCAGCTGGAGATAATTTATCTGGCAAGGGGTGATTTGACTCCAGTCGCAGGGCGCGAAAGCCGGGCAGAGGGTTCTCATCAGCCGGAGAAGTGTCTTGACAGTAGAACTACGTCTGGTTCCAATCTTTAGGGTGACTTGGCGGCTCAGCATAAGGGAAGAGACAATCTCTCCATCGTTGGATTGAGATTCCGCCGAGTTCCAAGCTGGGCCCATTGGCACATTCGTTTTGGCGGTTCAGATAAAATAACTCTCTAAAGAGTAATAAGCTGGGTTCTTCTCCAAGGTACACCTCACAGAACACTTGGAAATTGCAGATATTTGACACGGAATTGGGTCCGATGTCTTGAGGTCGCAGGTCAAAAAAGTGCAGGACGTCTCTGAAATTTTTTGAGCCGGGTGGAGCAAAGCCCCGGTTCATGTGATCAGTAAAGATGACAACTTCCCCATCCTTGGGTTGAGGTTTTTCTTCTGACGGATCAGGAGCACGATAGGACATGACCTCTTTCTTCGGCAGATAACCAGTCTTTACAAAATCAGCTAAGATGCTATCAGTGACGGTGGATTTAACCCAGTTACATGTGATGGGTGCTTTGGGAGCCTTGGGTGGCATTATGAAGGATGGAAGCCTATGACAAAATAAAAATTTCCGGTTCAAATTTAAGCCGGAGAAAATACTTCAATTCATATTCAAGATGGCGGCTTACGAAGGGGCCTAATGATATATGGATAATTGTGTCAGATTGTTTAAGCCGCCATGGGAAACAGTAGCAATTAGATTATTTAAATCCACTATGAGTGATCAGGATCATTCATTGAGCATTGTCTTGTTAAGCCGGCGGTCAGAGCCGTCATGGATAACGGATACAGTTTTTGCATAAGTGTCGCACAAACAAGTTTCACAAGTTGCAGCTGTTATTTTGGATCAAATGGTTGTTCAGAAAAGAAGATATTCTAGACCTAAAAGCAGGTACAGATGAGTTCGTGAGTTCTAGTGAGGCCTCTGCACGAAGGAAAGGGATCTGCCAGTATTAAAAATGGATGCGAAATAACTGCCGCATAAGTTTCCATATTACTTTTGGATCAAATAAGGCCGCAGTGGAAGAACTACGAAGAAACTGTGATGAACCACGAAGAACAGGGAAGAACTTGGAAACCCTAATGCAGATCTGACGTTCGAGAAGGAGGAGACTTACGGCTGCAGATTCACTGCGGAGAATCGCCGCTGTTCTCTGGTCGATCCAGGTTGATGCAGCGGCCAAGATCGACGAAGATGAGGTGCTCTGTTACGGCGGCGGCGGCGGAGCTCGAGCGGCGGCAAGGTTGAGAGAGGAGGAAGACGATAGGAAGGGGGAGAATGAGAAAAGACCTGGTCATGCTTATTTATTAGCGAGGACTGAAAGTTGGCGCGAAAAACGAGGAGGCTGAAAAATTGATTACCCAGCGGCTCCGACGCCTCGATTTTCGGGATGGTTATTAAGATAAAGATCCGTTGGGATATGACAAAATAAAAAAATGAATTTAATGGAAGATGATGTCATGGCGGGTTATCAGGAATCCAGAAGATGACGTCACGACGGGTCATAACTTTTGCACAGACAGAAGCCAGAAGTTTTCTTCTTAAGGTATTGAAGATCGACATGAACCAGTTCAAATCAATCTGGGGCCTAATGTTGGGGATATAACTACTGGCGTAACCTGCCCAGGAGGGGCCGGGTTACGTTAGGGTAATTCATCATATGAAGCCCAATATCAAAGCTTGAAGATGGCGGTTCAATAAAGGGCCTAAAGCCCGTGGGTGATTTAAGGCCCGTAGTGATAAACCGCCGTAATGGCGTGACTTGTGTTGTAAGGCAAGATTAACTAGTTACCGAGCCGGATACTATTTATAAGCCGGCCGGGATTCTGTAGGCCGTGGTGCGTCAGCCCGTGTATATAAGGGGATGACCCGCCGGCGGCTTAGGACAAGTAACATCAAATCGGTAACCAGGCATAGCGGATTCGCTCCCTGGTCATCGAAACTCTATTAATTCCACCTCAACTGGAGTAGACTTTTACCTTCACCGTAAGGGGCCGAACCAGTATAACCCTCGTGTCCTTTGTCCCGCTTTAACCCCTTTAAGCTTCCTAGTTGCGATGGCTCCACGACTAAGTCCTTTCACAAGGGCATCTGCCGTGACTATTCCACGACAGGTATGACGGAAACTAGGGCGGCAAGAGTGGAACAAAACACCAGGCATAAGGCCGTGCCTTCCACCCTTTACCAAATATATAGATGCATTAATTAAATAAGAGATATTGTGATATTCCAAAATATCCATGTTCCAAAATGGAACCAACTTCAACTTTACCTGCAACTAGCAACGCTATAAGAAGGGCTGAGCAAAAGCGGTAACTTAGCCAAACAACAGTTTGCTAGGAAAGGATGGTTAGAGGCTTGACATGGCAATATGGGAGGCATGATATAGCAAGTGGTAGGTAGCGCAGCATAGCAATAGAACGAACAACTAGCAAAGCAAAGATAGAAGTGATTTCGAGGGTATGGTCATCTTGCCTGCAAGGTTCTCAGAGTTGTCGAAAGCTTGATCCTCGTAAACGTACTCAACAGGTTCCTCGTTCACGAACTCGTCTCCCGGCTCTACCCACAGCAATAACACAAGCAATGGAACCACAATCAATCACGGGAAATGCACAAGCAACATGATGCAAAACATGCATGATATGCGAGATGTGATATGCGATGCATATGCGTGCTCCGGAAGAAAAGGATGAACAGGGCATCAACTTGGCAAACCAAGTATGCCACTGGAAATATGAGATGATTTCGGTCGAAATCGATATAAAGATCACCGGAAACGGATGCACGGTTTGCAAATGGCAAGCAAAACAAGAATGACACGATTCTGCGATTAACAGCAGGATAGCACTTAGAATACATCAAGTAGCTATGCTACAGCACCCCAACATAGCAAAAAAGCATATGGCAGTGACTCACACAAGATGCTTGATAAAAGATGAACACTGAGCTACGGCTAGATCACACAATAACAGGTTCAAACACGCATGGCAAAAGTGCAAAAGATATCAGCTTCACAGACTTGGTGAAAATACAGAACATGGCTGAAACAGCATCAGGTAGCAATGTTCAGAGCAAGCAAAACACATGCTACAGGAACTTATCATAGCAAAACAAGGCATGGCATGAATCTACTAAATGCATAGAACAAAAGTCCCTTACTGATCATGAGCCCAAAAGGCACAGAAGATATGATGGCACCCATGTAAACATAGCAACTTTGGTTAACAGGTTTCAGACTTCGCAGAAAACAGAGCATGGCATTAACAGAATTATGGAGGTATCTTTGTGAGCTCGATGCACTCATCACAAAGCAATGCATGACAAAACAAGTATACCAACAGCAAGAAGACGGGTTCATGAAACTAACCATGGCAAGAACAAGCTCATAGCATGCAAGGATCAACTACAACAACCTTGGCAAAATTGATTAACATGTAAACAATCTGCCAGGAACATTTTATAGCAAAAGTAGAGCAAGATTGAGACATGCTAGGGCACTCCATAATTTCAAACAGGTGCACGAATGGATAGAGCACATCTATATGTACAAAACATCCTTACTGAACATACTCAAAAGAAGCATGGATCTCACTGTAGCAACATGGATACATGGCATAAAAATATTAGCAGAGCAATGACTTAGTGAAATTGCTAGACATAGCAGAAACAGATTCAACATGGCATCTTTACAAGCTTGTTTAACTCACTACAGGCATGTCATGGCATGGAACAAATTCTAGCATGAAGTATACATGAAAATGAAGCTATCCATGTGCAAAACAACCACATAGCATATTTGCACGAATATACACAGAAAAGACAAAACAGCAACATGATGTAAAATAACATGTATGCAAACTTGCTTAAATGCAGAAAATAATGCCACCACTGGATTGGTGGGATTTTTCTACCCGAAAAAATTATAATATGTCTAGGTTGCTGTAGAAAAATCCTCACAAATATGCAAAACACTAAAACTGCCTAAGAAGGAAAACATAAGCAGATGCCGAATCTGGCATATACCTAATCTGGAATAAGAATAGAAACGTGGAAAACGCTATGTGTACCCCAGGCGGTACCCAGTGTTAGGCTGACTGGTAGGACCATTGACCACGTGGTTGGGTGTGAATGACCGGTGGGGCTGGCCTGTCAGTGGCCCAAGTAAAAACAGAAAAAGGGGGAGGTTTAAGCACCCGCGGGGGATCGAACCCGGGTCGCCTGGGTGTGGTAGCAGGGGCGTAGCCACTGCGCTACTGTTGCTGTTGTTGCTAGAAGGGAGGTGCCACACCTTCTGGTCTAACACCAGGCGAGGCTAGCTGCTCCAGCCGGCGACAGAGAAGAAGGCCACGCTTCCGGCGAGCGTGACGGTGACCATCGGAGCAGAAGGCCACCTGCGGGGGTGCGGAAAACGGACGCGGAGCCAGGAGCAAGTGGCTGATGCGAGCTGGGGGCGCGTGCATGCAGCAGCTCGAGTACGAGCTCATGCTCGTCTCGGGTACGACAGCGGCAAGGCTGGGCGAGGCCGCTGCTCCTTGCTTTCGAGCGCGGGCGCGCGCGTGCGCGCAGGATGGAGCGCGAGGCGACTGCAGCTAGGCGGGAACCCGAGCGAGGGCGACACGCGAGCAACTACGGCGTCTACTGCAACTTCACACAAAAAAATTCAGAGATCGCCGGAGCACTGCGAGCGCGGCGAAGACATGGATCGGGCGAGTCCTACAAGTGCCTACATGCCATGGGATGGATGGGAGAGGGAGGAGCGTTACCCAGCTCACCCTAGGACACGACGGGGTCGACGGAGACGTGCTGGAGGCGACGAGAGGGAGCTCTGAATTTGGTGGGGCTGCTGTCCGCGAAGCAGAGGAGGAAGATGTCGTCGTGGTAGTCGATCCAGGGCCGTAGAGGTGCGGGCGTGGTGGTAGGGGACGAAGACGGACTTGACGGTCCTCTCCACGGCAACAGGAGTGTCGGAGGCGCGACGACGAGTTACTCCGAGCACGAGCTCAAGCTCGGCCGGAGCATGGTGGGCAGGGCGACGGCGTTGGCGTGGCTAGCCTTACCTGGCGGCGGCGAGGGAAGGAGAGGGTCTGAAACGATCGAGGGGAGGCCGGGGTAGGGTTTGGACAAGATATATAGGTGCCTAGTGGTCTCTCCGGCCGTCAAATCACCGAGGTTGCCGACGTGGAGTCGCTGGATGCTCTGCCATATAGAGGAGGAATCTCCTGTCGCTTGCGGGCTAGTTGGGCTGCGGGAAGCTGGCTGGGCCGGTTCGGGAGGGAAGAGGCCCAGGTGGGCTGCACTGGGAGGGCTTTCCCTTTTCTTCTTAGTCCTTGAATTTAAATTCACAGCTGTAGAAAAGGAAAAGTCCAGGGAGGTAGGACAGGTATTTGGCAGAAACAAAAATAGCTCCAAGCTCCTGGAAATGGGTACTATTTAAATAAAATGGCTTGGGGATTTTTAGAGGCAGAAAAATAATTCAAGTTTGAATTAAATTCAAACTTGAACCATTTTTGAACCCAACCAAACCAAGTCCAAAGGAAGTGAAATTTGGCATAGAGGTTTATGACATGATGCAAGATTTATTGGGGAAAATTGAACATTTATGGAGGAGGACAAAATGGCACTTCCAACAAGAAAGAAAAGAGAAGAAGAGGTGGTGATGCGTGGAGGTGGTGATGCATGGATCACACATAGGTCATGCAACAACATATCATGCATGCATATCATGGAAATGCAAGTAGACATAAACACAACACAACATTGATATACACGTGATGCAAACATATGATGGCTAAAAGGAATATGACAAGAAGCACAAATGCAATATGACAAGGTAAGCATGACAATGAAATGAGTAGAACAACATAACAAAGCAAAATGAGATAAAAAGATGGAACCCCGAAAACAATTGGATGGAGATCAACAAGGATATATTGCCAAATATGGAAGTTTTACATCTGGGGTGTTACATAGGGCCAGGTTAAGGCTTCATCCCATCTATCGCACATTTTGCAAAAAAGCCTCTGCCTTTTATGAGAATCAATCCGACAGTCCAATTTTAAGTCAGATTTCTTTTTTTGCAGAAGATCCGCTCATGTTTCCTTTAATCAATCCGTAGTCCAGATTTAATTTAGATTTTCGCTTTCACTCCAAACCCAATGATATCTGGGTTAATCGACTTGCAGTCGGTATCAAATGCTTTCTATGAATATTCATCCCTTTTAAACCCTAACTCCAAATTTAACATGTCATGTATGGAATTTGATCAGAATTTTTTGTAGAACCTGAATACGATGTTATTTTACTTGTTAAACATTTTTAAATGCTATTAAGGGTCCAATCTTAATCAATAGCTCATGATTCGAATTGAAAATGAAACCTCAGCAAAACAAGATTGGAGACGAAAGAACCCATCTATAACCACACATGCACGCCTCATCAAAACCTCACAGAAAAAGTAGCAGATTTCTCAACTTATGTCGAGATAGAGATAGAGATAGAGAGAGACCTTAAGATTGACGACACTCAAACGTGCTGTGGTTGTGTGAGCGTTGAGGCCACCATTGGCCGGCGTGGGTGGAAAGGAGGATAAGTAAAAGCATAGATGGGATCGAGCGAGGGATGAAATCTTTCAACCACTATGGAGGCGTCACCCGAGGCAAATTCAAGTGAATCACTATAGAATCTTCTAGAAGAAACATGTGTGGAAATAGTAGACGTGGTCCTATTGGGGTCTTGAGTCATGGTTATTTGGTTACGGGTGTGTGGCATTTGTTCCTGCCATTGCAATGTTGGGGAATGTAGTAATTTCAAAAAAATCCTACGCACACGCAAGATCATGGTGATGCATAGCAACGAGAGGGGAGAGTGTTGTCCATGTACCCTCGTAGACCGAAAGCGGAAGCGTTAGCACGACACGGTTGATGTAGTCGTACGTCTTCACGATCCGACGGATCAAGTACCGAACGCACGGCACCTCCGAGTTCAGCACACGTTCAGCCCGATGACGTCCCTCGAACTCCGATCCAGCCGATTGTTGAGGGAGAGTTTCGTCAGCACGACGGCGTGGTGACGACGACGATGTTCTACCGACGCAGGGCTTCGCCTAAGCACCGCTACAGTATTATCGAGGTGGACTATGGTGGAGGGGGCACCGCACACAGCTAAAAGATCAAATGATCAATTGTTGTGTCTAGGGTGCCCCCTGCCCCCGTATATAAAGGAGCAAGGGGGGGAGGTGCGGCCGGCTAGGAGGAGGCGCGCCAGGAGGAGTCCTTGTTGGACTAGGAGAGGAGAGGGAAGGAGAGAGGGGAAAGGAAAGGAAAGGGGGGGGGCGCCGTCCCCCCTCCTTGTCCAATTCGGACTTGGGTGGAGGGGCGCGCGGCTGCCCCTTGGCCGCCTCTCCTCTTCCACCAATTGGGCCCATGAGGCCCAATAGCCTCCGGGGGGTTCCGGTAACCCCCCGGTACTCCGGTATATATATCCGATAACACCCGGAACCATTCCGGTGTCCGAATATAGTCATCCAATATATCAATCTTCATGTCTCGACCATTTCGAGACTCCTCGTCATGTCCGTGATCACATCCGGGACTCCGAACAACCTTCGGTACATCAAAACATATAAACTCATAATATAACTGTCATCGAAACGTTAAGCGTGCGGACCCTACGGGTTCGAGAACTATGTAGACATGACCGAGACACGTCTCCGGTCAATAACAAATAGCGGAACTTGGATGCTCATATTGCCTCCCACATGTTCTATGAAGATCTTTATCGGTCAGACCGCATTGCAACATAAGTTGTTCCCTTTGTCATCGGTATGTTACTTGCCCGAGATTCGATCATCGGTATCTCAATACCTAGTTCAATCTCGTTACCGACAAGTCTCTTTACTCGTTCCGTAATACATCATCCCACAACTAACTCATTAGTTGCAATGTTTGCAAGGCTTAAGTGATGTGCATTACCGAGAGGGCCCAGAGATACCTCTCCGACAATCGGAGTGACAAATCCTAATCTCGAAATACGCCAACTCAACAAGTACCTTTGGAGACACCTGTAGAGCACCTTTATAATCACCCAGTTACGTTGTGACGTTTGGTAGCACACAAAATGTTCCTCCGGCAAACGGGAGTTGCATAATCTCATAGTCATGAAGAAAGCAATAGCAACATACTAAACGATCGAGTGCTAAGCTAACGGAATGGGTCAAGTCAATCACATCATTCTCCTAATGATGAGATCCCGTTAATGAAATGACAACTCATGTCTATGGCTAGGAAACATAACCATCTTTGATCAACGAGCTAGTCAAGTAGAGGCATACTAGTGACACTCTGTTTGTCTATGTATTCACACAAGTATTATGTTTCCGGTTAATACAATTCTAGCATTAATAATAAACATTTATCATGATATAAGGAAATAAATAATAACTTTATTATTGCCTCTAGGGCATATTTCCTTCAGTCTCCCACTTGCACTAGAGTCAATAATCTAGATTACATAGTAATGATTCTAACACCCATGGAGCCTTGGTGTTGATCATGTTTTGCTCGTGGAAGAGGCTTAGTCAACGGGTCTGCAACATTGAGATCCGTATGTATCTTGCAAATTTCTATGTCTCCCACCTGGACTAAATCCCGGATGGAATTGAAGCGTCTCTTGATGTGCTTGGTTCTCTTGTGAAATCTGGATTCCTTCGCCAAGGCAATTGCACCAGTATTGTCACAAAAGATTTTCATTGGACCCGATGCACTAGGTATGACACCTAGATCGGATATGAACTCCTTCATCCAGACTCCTTCATTTGCTGCTTCCGGAGCAGCTATGTACTCCGCTTCACATGTAGATCCCGCCACGACGCTTTGTTTAGAACTGCACCAACTGACAGCTCCACCGTTCAATGTAAACACGTATCTGGTTTGCGATTTAGAATCATCCGGATCAGTGTCAAAGCTTGCATCAACGTAACCATTTACGATGAGCTCTTTGTCACCTCCATAAACGAGAAACATATCCTTAGTCCTTTTCAGGTATTTCAGGATGTTCTTGACCGCTGTCCAGTGATCCACTCCTGGATTACTTTGGTACCTCCCTGCTAAACTTATAGCAAGGCACACATCAGGTCTGGTACAGAGCATTGCATACATGATAGAGCCTATGGCTGAAGCATAGGGAACATCTTTCATCTTCTCTCTATCTTCTGCAGTGGTCGGGCATTGAGTCTTACTCAACTTCACACCTTGTAACACATGCAAGAACCCTTTCTTTGCTTGATCCATTTTGAACTTCTTCAAAACATTGTCAAGGTATGTGCTTTGTGAAAGTCCAATTAAGCGTCTTGATCTATCTCTATAGATCTTGATGCCCAATATATACGCAACTTCACCGAGGTCTTTCATTGAAAAACTCTTATTCAAGTATCCCTTTATGCTATTCAGAAATTCTATATCATTTCCAATCAGCAATATGTCATCCACATATAATATTAGAAATGCTACAGAGCTCCCACTCACTCTCTTGTAAATACAGGCTTCTCCAAAAGTCTGTACAAAACCAAATGCTTTGATCACACTATCAAAGCGTTTATTCCAACTCCGAGAGGCTTGCACCAGTCCATAAATGGATCGCTGGAGCTTGCACACTTTGTTAGCTCCCTTTGGATCGACAAAACCTTCCGGTTGCATCATATACAACTCTTCTTCCAAAAATCCATTCAGGAATCCAGTTTTGCCATCCATTTGCCAAATTTCATAATCATAAAATGCGGCAATTGCTAACATGATTCGGACAGACTTAAGCATCGCTACGGGTGAGAAGGTCTCATCGTAGTCAATCCCTTGAACTTGTCGAAAACCTTTTGCAACAAGTCGAGCTTTATATACAGTAACATTACCGTCAGCGTCAGTCTTCTTCTTGAAGATCCATGTATTCTCAATGGCTTGCCGATCATCGGGCAAGTCAACCAAAGTCCACATTTTGTTCTCATACATGGATCCCATCTCAGATTTCATGGCCTCAAGCCATTTTGCGGAATCTGGGCTCACCATCGCTTCTTCATAGTTCATAGGTTCGTCATGGTCTAGTAACATAACCTCCAGAACAGGATTACCGTACCACTCTGGTGCGGATCTTGCTCTGGTTGACCTACGAGATTCAGTAACAACTTGATCTGAAGTTCCATGATCATCATCATTAACTTCCTCACTAATTGGTGTAGGCATCGCAGAAACCAGTTTCTGCGATGAACTACTTTCCAATAAGGGAGCAGGTACAATTACCTCATCAAGTTCTACTTTCCTCCCACTCACTTCTTTCGAGAGAAACTCCTTCTCCAGAAAGATTCCGAATTTAGCAACAAAAGTATTGCCTTCAGATCTGTGATAGAAGGTGTACCCAACAGTCTCCTTTGGGTATCCTATGAAGACACATTTCTCCGATTTGGGTTCGAGCTTATCAGGTTGAAGTTTTTCCACATAAGCATCGCAGCCCCAAACTTTAAGAAACGACAACTTTGGTTTCTTGCCAAACCACAGTTCATAAGGCATCGTCTCAACGGATTTTGATGGTGCCCTATTTAATGTGAATGCGGCCGTCTCTAAAGCATAACCCCAAAACGATAGCGGTAAATCAGTAAGAGACATCATAGATCGCACCATATCAAGTAGAGTACGATTACGACGTTCAGACACACCATTACGCTGTGGTGTTCCGGGTGGCGTGAGTTGCGAAACTATTCTGCATTGTTTCAAATGAAGACCAAACTCATAACTCAAATATTCTCCTCCATGATCAGATCATAGAAACTTTATTTTCTTGTGACGATAATTTTCAACTTCACTCTGAAATTCTTTGAACTTTTCAAATGTTTCAGACTTATGTTTCATTAAGTAGATATACCCATATCTGCTTAAATCATCTGTGAAGGTGAGAAAATAACGATATCCGCCACGAGCCTCAACATTCATCGGACCACATACATCTATATGTATGATTTCCAACAAATTTGTTGCTCTCTCCATAGTTCCGGAGAACGACGTTTTAGTCATCTTGCCCATGAGGCACGGTTCGCAAGTACCAAGTGATTCATAATCAAGTGGTTCCAAAAGTCCATCAGTATGGAGTTTCTTCATGCGCTTTACACTGATATGACCTAAACGGCAGTGCCACAAATAAGTTGCACTATCATTATCAAGTCTGCATCTTTTGGCCTCAATACTATGAATATGTGTATCACTACTATCGAGATTCAACAAAAATAGACCACTCTTCAAGGGTGCATGACCATAAAAGATATTATTCATATAAATAGAACAACCATTATTCTCTGATTTAAATGAATAACCGTCTCGCATCAAACAAGATCCAGATATAATGTTCATGCTTAACGCTGGCACCAAATAACAATTATTTAGGTCTAAAACTAATCCCCAAGGTAGATGTAGAGGTAGCGTGCCGACCGCGATTACATCGACTTTGGAACCATTTCCCACGTGCATCGTCACCTTGTCCTTAGCCAATCTTCGCTTAATCCGTAGCCCCTGTTTCGAGTTGCAAATATTAGCAACAGAACCAGTATCAAATACCCAGGTGCTACTGCGAGCATTAGTAAGGTACACATCAATAACATGTATATCACATATACCTTTGTTCACCTTGCCATCCTTCTTATCCACCAAATACTTGGGGCAGTTCCGCTTCCAGTGACCAGTCTGCTTGTAGTAGAAGCACTCAGTCTCAGGCTTAGGTCCAGACTTGGGTTTCTTCTCCTGAACAGCAACTTGCTTGCTGTTCTTCTTGAAGTTCCCCTTCTTCTTCCCTTTGCCCTTTTTCTTGAAACTGGTGGTCTTATTGACCATCAATACTTGATGCTCCTTTTTGATTTCTACCTCCACAGCCTTTAGCATTGCGAAGAGCTCGGGAATCGTCTTATCCATCCCTTGCATGTTATAGTTCATCACGAAGCTCTTGTAGCTTGGTGGCAGTGATTGGAGAATTCTGTCAATGACGCTATCATCCGGAAGATTAACTCCCAGTTGAATCAAGTGATTATTATACCAAGACATTTTGAGTATATGCTCACTGACAGAACTATTCTCCTCCATCTTGCAGCTGTAGAACTTATTGGAGACTTCATATCTCTCAATTCGGGCATTTGCTTGAAATATTAACTTCAACTCCTGGAACATCTCATATGCTCCATGACGTTCAAAACATCGTTGAAGTCCCGGTTCTAAGTCATAAAGCATGGCACATTGAACTATCGAGTAGTCATCAGCTTTGCTCTGCCAGACGTTCTTAACGTCGTCAGTTGCATCGGCAGCAGGCCTGGCACCCAGCGGTGCTTCCAGGACGTAATTCTTCTGTGCAGCAATGAGGATAATCTTCAAGTTACGGACCCAGTCCGTGTAATTGCTACCATCATCTTTCAACTTTGCTTTCTCAAGGAACGCATTAAAATTCAGGTACAACAGCACGGGACATCTATCTAGAATCAACATAGACAAGCAAGATACTATCAGGTACTAAGTTCATGATAAATTTACGTTCAATTAATCATATTACTTAAGAACTCCCACTTAGATAGACATCCCTCTAATCCTCTAAGTGATCACGTGATCCATATCAACTAAACCATGTCCGATCATCACGTGAGATGGAGTAGTTTCAACGGTGAACATCACTATGTTGATCATATCTACTATATGATTCACGCTCGACCTTTCGGTCTCCGTGTTCTGAGGCCATATCTGTTATATGCTAGGCTCGTCAAGCTTAACCTGAGTATTCCGCGTGTGCAACTGTTTTGCACCCTGTGACGCCCCCGATTCAATCATACACTAATCATGCACGCAAATGTGTACGATCAAGATCAGGGACTCACGGGAAGATATCACAACACAACTCTACAACATAAATAAGTCATACAAGCATCATAATACAAGCCAGGGGCCTCGAGGGCTCGAATACAAGTGCTCGATCATAGACGAGTCAGCGGAAGCAACAATATCTGAGTACAGACATTAGTTAAACAAGTTTGCCTTAAGAAGGCTAGCACAAACTGGGATACAGATCGAAAGAGGCGCAGGCCTCCTGCCTGGGATCCTCCTAAACTACTCATGGTCGTCGTCAGCGGCCTGCACGTAGTAGTAGGCACCTCCGGTGTAGTAGGAGTCGTCGTCGACGATGGCGTCAAGCTCCTGGGATCCAACATCTGGTTGCGACAACCAGGTAGAATGGAAAGGGGGAAAAGAAGGAAAAAGCAACCGTGAGTACTCATCCAAAGTACTCGCAAGCAAGGATCTACACTACATATGCATGGGTATATGTGTAAAGGGCCATATCGGTGGACTGAACTGCAGAATGCCAGAATAAGAGGGGGATAGCTAATCCTATCGAAGACTACGCTTCTGGCAGCCTCCATCTTGCAGCATGTAGGAGAGAGTAGATGGTAAGTTCACCAAGTAGCATCGTATAGCATAATCCAACCCGGCGATCCCCTCCTCGTCGCCCTGTTAGAGAGCGATCACCGGGTTATATCTGGCACTTGGAAGGGTGTGTTTTATTAAGTATCCAATTCTAGTTGTCATAAGGTCAAGGTACAACTCCGGGTCGTCCTTTTACCGAGGGACATGGCTATTCGAATAGATAAACTTCCCTGCAGGGGTGCACCACATAACCCAACACGCTCGATCCCATTTGGCCGGACACACTTTCCTGGGTCATGCCCGGCCTCGGAAGATCAACATGTCGCAGCCCCACCTAGGCTCAACAGAGAGGTCAGCACGCCGGTCTAAATCCTATGCGCGCAGGGGTCTGGGCCCATCGCCCATTGCACACCTGCACGTTGCGTACGCGGCCGGAAGCAGACCTAGCCCCCTTAATACAAGCGCGAGCTTACGGTCCAATGCGGTGCGCGCCACTCAGTCGCTGACGTCAAAAAGAGCTTCGGCTGATACCACGACGCCGAGTGCCCATAACTGTTCCCGCGTAGTTGGTTAGTGCGTATAGACCAAATGGCCAGACTCAGATCAAATACCAAGATCTCGTTAAGCGTGTTAAGTATCCGCGAACGCCGACCAGGGCCAGGCCCACCTCTCTCCTAGGTGGTCTCAACCTGCCCTGTCGCTCCGCCACAAAGTAACAGTCGGGGGCCGTCAGGAACCCAGGCCCACCTCTACCGGGATGGAGCCACTTGTCCTTTCAGCCCCCTCATCAGAATCACTTGCGGGTACTCAACGAGCTGACCCGACTTTAGTCACCACATGTGTCATGTATATAAAGTATGTAGTATATACCCGTGATCACCTCCCGAAGTGATCACGGCCCAGTAGTATAGCATGGCAGACGGACAAGAGTGTAGGGCCATTGATGGAACACTAGCATCCTATACTAAGCAATAGGATATCAGGTAAGGGTAACAACTGTAGCAACAATGAGAGGCTATGCAACGGAATAGGATTAACCGAAAGCAGTGACATGCCACACTACTCTAATGCAAGCAGTATAGAGAAGAATAGGCGATATCTGGTGATCAAGGGGGGGCTTGCCTGGTTGCTTTGGCAAGAAGGAGGGGTCGTCAACACCGTAGTCGTACTGGGTAGCAGCGGCGTCGGTCTCGGTGTCTAACGAGAGAAGAGGGGGAAGAAACAATATATATAATGCAAACATAAGCATGACGATGGAAGACATGTCAATGCGCGAGGCTAGGTGTGCCCTAACGCGGTAGGAGGTGGTACCGGCGAAGGGGGGAAACATCCGGGAAAGTATTCCCGGTGTTTCGCGTTTTCGGACAGATGAACCGGAGGGGGAAAGTTGCGTGTTTGCTATGCTAGGGATGTGTGGCGGACGAACAGGCTGCGTATCCGGATTCGTCTCGTCGTTCTGAGCAACTTTCATGTACAAAGTTTTTCCATCCGAGCTACGGTTCATATTATATTAATTTAAAAAGGATTTTATCTTTTTCTAGAATTAACAGAATTAATTTAATTAGAAAAAGTTAATTATGACCTCAGCATGATGTCAGCAGTCAACGTTGACCGTTGACCTGGTCAACCTGACAGGTGGGTCCCACCTGTTAGGGACTGCTTAGCTAATTAACAGTAGTTAATTAGGTTAACTAGTTATTAGGTTAATTAATCTTATTCAGTTAATTTAAACAGCATTAATTAAGTTAATTATTTAATTAATTGATATTTTATTTATTATTATTTTTTTAATTCCTTTTTTAGACGTTCTAGGCATGGGCCCCACATGTCATTGTCATAGGGGGCGGGGCCCAGCTGTCATAGGCCCTAAGGGCTATAGTGGGTTAGGGCGACGGGCGTTATCGGGTGCGGGCGCCGCGCACCCGCACGGAGGCGACGGAGGGCGCGGGCAGGTGCGGTCGCCCGCAGTGGTGCGGCGACGAACCGGCTGGACGGGGTGCGTGCGGGAGCAATGGGGCGACGGGGGGGGGGGGGGTTGGTGCGCGTGCGCATGCGCGCGGTGGCCGGGCGCGGCCCGGACGCGCGAGGGGCGCGCGGAGGGCGCAGTCGGGCACGGTGACCACGGTGCAGGGCCACGGTCAGCGCAACGAGCGCAAGCGAACTCGCGGGCGTGGGCGGAGACGTGCAACGCCGGCGCAGGGAGCGAGCGGCACGGCCGGCACGGAGCAGAGGAAGGGAAGGGGGAGGGCAAGGCCCTCACCGGCGTTGAAGAGGAGGGGTGGCGGCGAGGCTCGAGGGAGCAGTTGTGGAGGAGGACGGGGACGGCCGGCGCAGGGGAGGAGGCGACGACGTAGAGGACGGCGGGGAGGCAGTCCAGCGACAGGAGGGCTCCGCGCGGCGACGTCGGCCTCGGGGCGCTGCGGGTGTCGGGGGCGAGGCGGGGAGACGACGGCGATGAGGCCCGGCGTGTCGAGGCCGTGAGCCGCAGCGGTGGCGGGGCAGCGCCGGGAACGGGCGCCGGCATCGTGGGGGGGAGCGCGGGGCGTGGTCGTCGGGGTGGATCCCCGATCCAGATCGGGGGGAGTGGGAGGAGTGAGGGGGTGTCGTGGCAGGGGGCGAGTGGGGGCGGTGAGGGGTTAGGGTTTCGGGGCGTGGGGGTTAAGTGGTGGGGGCGGGCCGGCCTCGGGTTGGCTTGGTGGGCCAAGGCCAAGTGGCGCATGGGGGTTTCCTTTTCTTTATTTTTGTTTTACTTTTCTTTTCTCTTTTTATTTATTTTGTTTCTTCATTTTTTTATTTATCTTTCTTTTACTATTTTATATTTTATAGTTTTACAAAAAGTGAAACCCTACCTAAAATAGAGTTACAATTATAACTACTACCACAACAGGTTTTATCCCTGAACAAAATAGTATAGTATTTTATAAAATCCAAAACGCATTTATTTAATTGTTTTACCTACTATTTTAGTTACTTAAGTGCATTTAAACCTTTTATAAAAATGTGGTTTCTCCATCATAATTACCTATGCATTATTTGACACAACCCGAACAATTTAGTTTTAATATTTGAAAACTTTTGTTGTTTTGCCTATTTTTGAATTTGAATTTCGAATCAGTTTTGAACTAACGCGAGATTAACAATGGTAACCGTGGTGACGTGGCATCGTTAACGTGGGATTACTGTAGCCTAATTATCCGGGCGTCACAATTCTCCTCCACTACAAGAAATCTCGTCCCGAGATTTAAGAGGTAGTGAAAGGGGGAAAGGTTTGGTAACGAATCTAGCGGTTCTTCTCATCAGGGCTTGCTCTTCTTGAAGAGGCCGGTCCAATACATTGATGTCTTCATTTCTCTGCTTCAAGTCATCATGATGAAGTCGGCGTCCTTTCTTCCGGAACTCCATCGTACTTACGAAAGAATAAAGGGTGGGCATACAGGGAGAACAGAACTCTGCAAGGTCGACTATCTGGTCGATAACATCGAGGAAGGTGGCGAAAGGAGCTCTCGAACTGAAACTTACGAAAATATTGAGAGCAAGGTAAGGAGGTATCATGGGAAGTTTCGAGCGGGCAGGCAATCGTTCGATGCCTGAAACAAAGGGTGAAAGGGGTCCAGAGCAACGAGAATAAGTATTGCATCTGATACCGGAATGGATCACTAGGAAGTTGGCTCGCGATTTACATATGAAGCCAAACACGAGAAATAACTTTAGCAACAGGGGTGTACAGGAGAGCCAGGTTTCGATCCTGTGGAACTGTTCGTTATGGGCCCACCATGTGGGTTAAAAGTAGGAACGGCGATGACGTCTTGCACGATCATGTAAGCAAGGCATGTCAGAGGTTAGCCTGTCAGTTATATGTCAGTAACAACGTTGGTACCAAGGGCGAGGGACGAAGAGAACCATTTTCCTGCTCGTTGAAACGAGGCGGACCAATAGGCAAAGTTCTCGTCCATCGGTGGTTACCGGAATGTCATCAACAATAGTAACAGGGTCTTACTGACAGAATTGTACACCGAGGTGTTTACATAGGCAGGAGAATATTACTGCTTAGATCATACATATCACAAGAAAGGTTAAACCAAACAATGGAAAGGAAAATATGATTATCAGATTAAACAGAACAATGGAAAGGAAAATGTGTTTAAAACACATATTTCAAGGGTATATCCTTCCCAAGGACAAGCAGAGCATGATATCCATAACAGTATATAATGTAGAAAACTCTTTAGGTAAGGGGAGAGAAATTTCATGACATTACCCATACAACGGTGTTTGGATAATTTTATAAAAAAATTCAGCATGGTGCTTCAGATGTTCTTATTGAAAATCGGAGTACCACATACATGCTTAGAGATAGCATTGACATGATCTTCAGGCAAAGGTCAGACTCTAGATACACAAAGGACTTATTAGGAACAACTTATAGAATAAGTCTTACAATTTCCTCATAGAAGAATGGTTAACCTTGCTAAAGAGGAAACTATAATAATAGGTCCTTCGGCCAGGTGTGCTAGGCATGACATCACCTTAATGGGCCATATAACGACAAAATGTTATAACTCTTGGGAATATGATCCAACCATCATATCTGACCAAGATTCAGATCTGATTGGTGTCAGGATACCTCAGACTTAGGATGCTTGAAAAGAAAAGGTGCAACACCAATTGACGAATTGACGTTGCAAGATTATCGGGAAATGGCGTCCAGAAGCAAGGCTCTGAAACAAGGGTTCATCATTAAACCAAGGAGAGGATGATGAGGTGGCTGATGGGCTAAGGACAATTCATCGAGATTCCCAAAAGATGGATTTCCACAATTATGTGAACAAGGAGATAACATTTGTCAGATCAAATGATATAATGAGGTATGGTCGAGGAAAACATGACCAATTTAAACATTGGTTGAAAGGTGCGCCCGAAATATGGGCTGGGTTGCATGACCGATGTTATAATGGTGATTCAATAACCAATGGTCTAAGAATGAAATGTCGACCATTAACTTCAAAGCAATAGGGTTGCTATAAGGAAAGAATCCGAACAACAATGTTCACTTGTTGGAATCAACACGGGGACCAAGAAAGAATGGTGATGGTGAGAAGTATCACTATACCAAGAATTCTTAAGAGGTGGAGTAATCCTCACGACATTCTTGACATAAAAGATGGTAATACTCCAAGGTAAAGAAGAACAAATGCTGGATAGCAAGGAACTCAAGGTATAACGCAGAACACGAACAAGTTTATGTCAGAGGGAAGGCAATAAAGTGGTCAATGACAACACAAATCATCAAGGGCAAGGATGGTATTTCTCATCATGAATTCAATTGATATCCTGGAAGAGCTCAGAATGTTGATGATGATCATGACACATTTGTCGAGAGGTTTTATGAAGATATAATCGCTCATCGACGACATCAAGCAAAAGGAAGGATGAAGCAAGAGGTTATTGGAACCATGGTTACGACACAAACTCGAAACCAAGCTTGTTGTTCGAGGTGGAATTATAAGACAAGGAAATCAACGCAAGCTTAGCTCAGCGTCAAAAATTGTGTTCCGGGAAGAAGGACCGGGTAGCACAGTTAGGATTTAGCACAATAATGATATAGCCGATCACTAGGAATGACATGATCGGGTACAAACTCGTAAGTAAAGAATATTAGTAAGAGTTGTTGAACCGTAATGCGGACTCGGTTCAGTTATCGGTGCCTTTGAGTGTTTAAAAACTCGGAGCCCGTGAAAAATTGGAATCAGTGACGATGTAGTACTTGATGAAAAACTCATAAGAGGTTATGCAGTTCTGTGATAATCTCGAGATACCAGGGGGTAATACTCGACGACAGATCAGAATAGAGGTTGGACTGGGTATTGTTCTGCAGAAGACAAGTGCTTAAACTTGCACGAGAAATAGTATTTAAAAGAGAACATGGTTGGAACCACGATTGCAAAATGCCAGATCCCAGATATAAGATAAACTTATACCAAGGAAATATTTATTTGAAGAGAAGCTTTAATGATACGATCTACATCGTTTCCATGGGCATGAACACAAAGTTCAAGGTCGACTCCCACTTCTGCAATGCATAACCTTTCATTCACTGCTCTATTAAAAATAATTTGAGTGCAAAGACCTACCTGGTGAATTACCAGAGGAGTATGAACCTTGGAAAACTTTCGGGTTCACACAGATTAAGGAGGGCATAGGTTCAACCCACCAGGGCAACTTAGAAACATATGCCACCAGCTTCGAGAGTAATTATCACCAACTCAAAAGTAGAGCATGGTTGACAAAGCAGAGGATACAATTTACCAAAGGCATTATGTATCCGAGAAAAGACTCACAAAGTTATTGAATATGAAGGACGTCGTCGGATAAAATCCCATAAAGGTTCTGGTGGTCCACAAGAGACCTGATGTGAGCATCGGTACTCAACCAGCAGAAGAAAGAAAGCAAGGAGATCGGATTATCAAAACAACCGACTAATTCAAGCTCCAATGCAAAGCAATTATGAGCTCCAAATCAAGGGATCAGAAGCAAACACTCTGATCAAGGATGGATAGGTTGAGTAGGCTTAAGGGTACAATCGATGGCAATTTCATTGGTCGAGGTCCAACTCATGTTTAATATGACGTCTGAGCCGGAAGGATCAATTCTAGGATCTAATTGAGGACTGCGAGAATTCGCAACATATTGAATCAAGGGACTCTAGTGATAATGACAAAGGATACTAATGATTATTGCTAGTCATATTGAACACAACCATAATGCAAGCAGACAAGTATTTGCCGAGTAATAGCGGGCAGAGGATTATCAAAAGATCAGATAGTATTTCAATGTGTCTTGTAAATCATATAAACAACGGGGGAAGAGCGGATACTCGGTAAGGGCGAGAAATTATCCATACGGGTATTCAGGTGGCAAGGAACTGCAAGGCAGTAGGCACAAAATATTCTCGGAACAATAGAGAGAATTTCGGGGTATCTTGTAATAACAAGATCAACTGGGAAACATTGTATGAATGGCAAGTATACGTGGTTATCCATAAGAGTTTATCGATGGAAAGGAATTGCAAAAGCGATGAACACAAGTTCTCGGGTTAACAGCGGAGAGTGTCTTCAGGGTCTTCACGTGCAGCAGACGATCATCAGTAAAAAGGGGCTCTCCGGGTGAAAGTGATAACGAGATCCTAATGTTAGATTTAGCAAAATTCATTTAACCCGAATAGGAGAGAGATCAGAGTCCTAGAGTAAAGGTCGAGGAGTAAAAGATCCTAGTACCACCCAATGGCGACGTGGGCCCGTAAGACACACATCCATGTTAGTAAAAAAAATTGCACTGTCTAGACTCGACTTCGTCCAAGGAGTGTGGAAGGGGGGTTCCTACATGCAGTCGGCTCTGATACCAACTTGTGATGCCCCCGATTCGATCGTACGCTAATCATGCACGCAAATGTGTACGATCAAGATCATGGACTCACGGGAAGATATCACAACACAACTCTACAACATAAATAAGTCATGGAAGCATCATAATACAAGCCAGGGGCCTCGAGGGCTCGAATACAAGTGCTCGATCATAGACAAGTCAGCGGAAGCAACAATATCTGAGTACAGACATTAGTTAAACAAGTTTGCCTTAAGAAGGCTAGCACAAACTGGGATACAGATCGAAAGAGGCGCAGGCCTCCTGCCTGGGATCCTCCTAAACTACTCATGGTCGTCGTCAGCGGCCTGCACGTAGTAGTAGGCACCTCCGGTGTAGTAGGAGTCGTCGTGGACGATGGCGTCAAGCTCCTGGGATCCAGCATCTGGTTGCGACAACCAGGTAGAATGGAAAGGGGAAAAGAAGGAAAAAGCAACCGTGAGTACTCATCCAAAGTACTCGCAAGCAAGGATCTACACTACATATGCATGGGTATATGTGTAAAGGGCCATATCGGTGGACTGAACTGCAGATGCCAGAATAAGAGGGGGATAGCTAATCCTGTCGAAGACTACGCTTCTGGCAGCCTCCATCTTGCAGCATGTAGGAGAGAGTAGATGGTAAATTCACCAAGTAGCATCGTATAGCATAATCCTACCCGGCGATCCCCTCCTCGTCGCCCTGTTAGAGAGCGATCACCAGGTTATATCTGGCACTTGGAAGGGTGTGTTTTATTAAGTATAAAGTTCTAGTTGTCATAAGGTCAAGGTACAACTCCGGGTCGTCCTTTTACCGAGGGGCACGACTATTCGAATAGATAAACTTCCCTGCAGGGGTCACCACATAACCGAACACGCTCGATCCCATTTGGCCGAACACACTTCCCTGGGTCATGCCCGGCCTTGGAAGATCAACACGTCGCAGCCCCACCTAGGCTCAACAGAGAGGTCAGCACGCCGGTCTAAATCCTATGCGCGCAGGGGTCTGGGCCCATTGCCCATTGCACACCTGCATGTTGCGTACGCGGCCGGAAGCAGACCTAGCCCCCTTAATACAAGCGCGAGCTTACGGTCCAATGCGGCGCGCGCCACTCAGTCGCTGACGTCAAAAAGAGCTTCGGCTGATAACACGACGCTAAGTGCCCATAACTGTTCCCGCGTAGTTGGTTAGTGCGTATAGACCAAATGGCCAGACTCAGATCAAATACCAAGATCTCGTTAAGCGTGTTAAGTATCCGCGGATGCCGACCAGGGCCAGGCCCACCTCTCTCCTAGGTGGTCTCAACCTGCCCTGTCGCTCCGCCACAAAGTAACAGTCGGGGGCCGTCAGGAACCCAGGCCCACCTCTACCGGGATGGAGCCACCTGTCCTTTCAGCCCCCTCATCAGAATCACTTGCGGGTACTCAACGAGCTGACCCGACTTTAGTCACCACATGTGTCATGTATATAAAGTATATAGTATATAGTATATACCTGTGATCACCTCCCGAAGTGATCACGGCCCAGTAGTATAGCATGGCAGACGGACAAGAGTGGAGGGCCACTGATGGAACACTAGCATCCTATACTAAGCAGTAGGATATCAGGTAAGGGTAACAACTGTAGCAACAATGAGAGGCTATGCAACAGAATAGGATTAACCGAAAGCAGTAACATGCTACACTACTCTAATGCAAGCAGTATAGAGAAGAATAGGCGATATCTGGTGATCAAGGGGGGGGGGGCTTGCCTGGTTGCTTTGGCAAGAAGGAGGGGTCGTCAACACCGTAGTCGTACTGGGTAGCAGCGGCGTCGGTCTCGGTGTCTAACGAGAGAAGAGGGGGAAGAAACAATATATATAATGCAAACATAAGCATGACGATGGAAGACATGTCAATGCGCGAGGCTAGGTGTGCCCTAACGCGGTAGGAGGTGGTACCGGCGAAGGGGGGAAACATCCGGGAAAGTATTCCCGGTGTTTCGCGTTTTCGGACAGATGAACCGGAGGGGGAAAGTTGCGTGTTTGCTATGCTAGGGATGTGTGGCGGACGAACAGGCTGCGTATCCGGATTCGTCTCGTCGTTCTGAGCAACTTTCATGTACAAAGTTTTTCCATCCGAGCTACGGTTCATATTATATTAATTTAAAAAGGATTTTATCTTTTTCTAGAATTAACAGAATTAATTTAATTAGAAAAAGTTAATTATGACCTCAGCATGATGTCAGCATGATGTCAGCAGTCAACGTTGACCGTTGACCTGGACAACCTGACAGGTGGGTCCCACCTGTTAGGGACTGCTTAGCTCATTAATAGTAGTTAATTAGGTTAAGTAATTATTAAGTTAATTAATCTTAATTAGTTAATTTAAACAACATTAATTAAGTTAATTAATTAATTGATATTTTATTTATTTATTATTTTTTTAATTCCTTTTTTTAAACGTTCTGGGCATGAGCCCCACATGTCATTGTCATAGGGGACGGGGCCCAGCTGTCATAGGCCCTAAGGGCTATAGTGGGTTCGGGCGACGGGCGTTATCGGGTGCGGGCGCCGCGCACCCGCACGGAGGCGACGGAGGGCGCGGGCAGGTGCGGTCGCCCGCGGTGGTGCGGCGATGGACCGGCCGGACGGGGTGCGTGCCGGAGCAATGGGGCGACAGGGGGTTGGTGCGCGTGCGCATGCGCGCGGTGGCCGGGCGCGGCCCGGACGCGCAAGGGGCGCGCGGAGGGCGCAGTCGGGCACGGCGACCACGGTGCAGGGCCACGGTGAGCGCAACGAGCGTAGGCGAACTCGCGGGCGCGGGCGGAGACGTGCAACGCCGGCACAGGGAGCGAGCGGCGTGGCTGGCACGGAGCAGAGGATGGGAAGGGGGAGGGCAAGGCCCTCACCGGCGTTGAAGAGGAGGGGTGGCGGCGAGGCTCGAGGGAGCGGTTGTGGAGGAGGACGGGGACGGCCGGTGCAGGGGAGGAGGCGACGACATAGAGGACGGCGGGGAGGCAGTCCAGCGACGGGGGGGCTCCGCGCGGCGACGTCGGCCTCGGGGCGCCGCGGGTGTCGGGGGTGAGGCGGGGAGACGACGGCGATGAGGCCCGGCGTGTCGAGGCCGTGAGCCGCAGCGGCGGCGGGGCAGTGCCGAGAACGGGCGCCGGCATCCTGGGGGGGAGCGCAGGGCGTGGACGTTGGGGTGGATCCCCGATCTAGATCGGGGGGAGTGGGAGGAGTGAGGGGGTGTCGGGGGAGGGGGCGAGTGGGGGCGGTGAGGGGTTAGGGTTTCGGGGCGTGGGGGGTTAAGTGGTGGGGGCGGGCCGGCCTAGGGTTGGCTTGGTGGGCCAAGGCCCAGTGGCGCAGGGGGGTTTCATTTTCTTTATTTTTGTTTTACTTTTCTTTTCTCTTTTTATTTATTTTGTTTCTTCATTTTTTTATTTATCTTTATTTTACTATTTTATATTTTATAGTTTTACAAAAAGTGAAACCCTACCTAAAATAGAGTTACAATTATAACTACTACCACAAAAGGTTTTATCCCTGAACAAAATAGTATAGTATTTTATAAAATCCAAAACGCATTTATTTAATTGTTTTACCTACTATTTTAGTTACTTAAGTGCATTTAAACCTTTTATGAAAATGTGGTTTCTCCATCATAATTACCTATGCATTATTTGACACAACCCGAACAATTTAGTTTTAATATTTGAAAACTTTTGTTGTTTTGCCTATTTTTGAATTTGAATTTCGAATCAGTTTTGAACTAACGCGAGATTAACAACAGTAACCGTGGTTACGTGGCATCGTTAACGTGGGATTACTGTAGCCTAATTATCCGGGCGTCACACACCCGTTGTATTTGAACGTAGAGCCTATCACACCCGATCATCACGTGGTGTCTCAGCACGAAGAACTTTCGCAACGGTGCATACTCAGGGAGAACACTTATACTTTGATAATTTAGTGAGGGATCATCTTATAATGCTAGCGTCAATCAAAGCAAGATAAGATGCATAAAAGATAAACATCACATGCAATCAATATAAGTGATATGATATGGCCATCATCATCTTGTGCTTGTGATCTCCATCTCCGAAGCACCGTCATGATCACCATCGTCACCGGCGCGACACCTTGATCTTCATTGTAGCATCGTTGTCGTCTCGCCAATCTTATGCTTCTACGACTATCGCTACCGCTTAGTGATAAAGTAAAGCATTACAGGGCGATTGCATTGGATACAATAAAGCGACAACCATATGGCTCCTGCCAGTTGCCGATAACTCGGTTACAAAACATGATCATCTCATACAATAAAATTTAGCATCATGTCTTGACCATATCACATCACAACATGCCCTGCAAAAACAAGTTAGATGTCATCTACTTTGTTGTTGCAAATTTTACGTGGCTGCTACGGGCTTAGCAGGAACCGTTCTTACCTACGCATCAAAACCACAACGATAGTTTGTCAAGTTGGTGCTGTTTTAACCTTCGCAAGGACCGGTCGTAGCCACACTCGGTTCAACTAAAGTTGGAGAAACTGACACCCGCCAGCCACCTGTGTGCAAAGCACGTCGGTAGAACCAGTCTCGCATAAGCGTACACGTAATGTCGGTCTGGGCCGCTTCATCCAACAATACCGCCGAACCAAAGTATGACATGCTGGTAAGCAGTATGACTTATATCGCCCACAACTCACTTGTGTTCTACTCGTGCATATAACATCAACGCATAAAACCAGGCTCGGATGCCACTGTTGGGGAACGTAGTAATTTCAAAAAAATTCCTACGCACACGCAAGATCATGATGATGCATAGCAACGAGAGGGGAGAGTGTTGTCCACGTACCCTCGTAGACCGAAATCGGAAGCGTTAGCACAACGCGGTTGATGTAGTCGTACGTCTTCACGATCCGACCGATCAAGTGCCGAACGCACGGCACCTCCGAGTTCAGCACATGTTCAGCCCGATGACGTCCCTCGAACCCCGATCCAGCCGAGTGTTGAGGGAGAGTTTCGTCAGCATGACGGCGTGGTGACGATGATGATGTTCTACCGACGCAGGGCTTCGCCTAAGCACCGCTACAGTATTATCGAGGTGGACTATGGTGGAGGGGGGCACCGCACACGGCTAAAAGATCAAACGATCAATTGTTGTGTCTAGGGTGCCCCCCTGCCCCCGTATATAAAGGAGCAAGGGGGGAGGTGCGGCCGGCCAGGAGGAGGCGCGCCAGGAGGAGTCCTACTCCCACCGGGAGTAGGACTCCCTCCCTCCCTTGTTGGACTAGGAGAGGAGAGGGAAGGAGAGAGGGGGAAAGGAAAGGGGGGGCGCCGCCCCCCATCCTTGTCCAATTCGGACTTTGGGGGGAGGGGCGCGCGGCTGCCCCTTGGCCGCCTCTCCTCTTCCACCAATTGGGCCCATGAGGCCCAATAGCCTCCGGGGGGTTCCGGTAACCCCCTGGTACTCCGGTATATATATCCGATAACCCCCGGAACCATTCCGGTGTCCGAATATAGTCATCCAATATATCAATCTTCATGTCTCAACCATTTCGAGACTCCTCGTCATGTCCGTGATCACATCCGGGACTCCGAACAACCTTCAGTACATCAAAACATATAAACTCATAATATAACTGTCATCGAAACGTTAAGCGTGCGGACCCTACGGGTTCGAGAACTATGTAGACATGACCGAGACACGTCTCCGGTCAATAACCAATAGCGGAACCTAGATGCTCATATTGGCTCCCACATATTCTACAAAGATCTTTATCTGTCAGACCGCATAACAACATACATTGTTCCCTTTGTCATCGGTACGTTACTTGCCCGAGATTCGATCGTCGGTATCTCAATACCTAGTTCAATCTCGTTACCGGCAAGTCTCTTTACTCGTTCCGTAATACATCATCCCACAACTAACTCATTAGTTGCAATGCTTGCAAGGCTTAAGTGATGTGCATTACCGAGAGGGCCCAGAGATACCTCTCTGACAATCGGAGTGACAAATCCTAATCTCGAAATACGCCAACCCAACAAGTACCTTTGGAGACACCTGTAGAGCACCTCTATAATCACCCAGTTACGTTGTGACGTTTGGTAGCACACAAAGTGTTCCTCCGATAAACGGGAGTTGCATAATCTCATAGTCATAGGAACATGTATAAGTCATGAAGAAAGCAATAGCAACATACTAAACTATCGAGTGCTAAGCTAACGGAATGGGTCAAGTCAATCACATCATTCTCCTAATGATGTGATCCCGTTAATCAAATGACAACTCATGTCTATGGCTAGAAAACGTAACCATCTTTGATCAACGAGCTAGTCAAGTAGAGGCATACTAGTGACACTCTGTTTGTCTATGTATTCACAGAAGTATTATGTTTCCGGTTAATACAATTCTAGCATGAATAATAAACATTTATCATGATATAAGGAAATAAATAATAACTTTATTATTGCCTCTAGGGCATATTTCCTTCATGCAATGCACGGGCTATTTTGCTGGTAAAAGTAAAAGCATGTTGTATTTAATCCAGTCCGATGTTCTTTCTCGGTCTTGGTGGTGTGGTATATACATGACGTTATACGCCCGTATTTTGCTTTCTGTAAATTGATACGTCTCCAACGTATCTATAATTTTTTATTGTTCCATGCTATTATATATTCTGTTTTGGATGTTTAATGGGATTTATTATACACTTTTATATTAGTTTTGGGACCAACCTACTAACCCAAGGCCTAGTGCAAATTGCTGGTTTTTTTTGCCTATTTCAGTGTTTCGCAGAAAAGGAATATGAAACGGAATCCAAACGGAATGAAACCTTCAGGAACGTGATTTTTGGAACAAACGTGATCCAGAGGACTTGGAGTGGACGTCAAGAAACAACCGAGGAGACCACAAGGCAGGGAGGCGCGCCTGCCCCCCTGGGCGTTGAGGTGACGAAGAGCTCGTCGTAAAGGGTTACGTCGACGCTAGCTTCGACACAGATCCGGATGACTCGAAGTCACAGACCGGATACGTGTATATTTTGAATAGAGGAGCAGTAAGCTGGTGCAGTTGCAAGCAAAGCGTCGTGGCGGGATCTACATGTGAAGCGGAATACATGGCAGCCTCGGAGGCAGCACAGGAAGCAGTCGGGATGAAGGAGTTCATTACCGACCTAGGGGTGATTCCCAATGCGTCGTGCCCGATGACTCTCTTCTGTGACAACACTGGAGCTATTGCCCTTGCGAAGGAGCCCAGGTTTCACAGGAAGACCAGGCATATCAAGCGTCGCTTCAACTCCATTCGTGAAAGTGTTCAAAATGGAGACATAGATATTTGTAAAGTACACACGGACCTGAATGTAGCAGATCCATTGACTAAACCTCTCCCTAGGGCAAAACATGATCAACACCAGGACGCAATGGGTGTTTGATTCATCACAATGTAAATAGATTATTGACTCTAGTGCAAGTGGGAGACTGTTGGAAATATGCCCTAGAGGCAATAATAAATGGTTATTATTATATTTCTGTGTTCATGATAATAGTCTATTATTCATGCTATAATTGTATTGTCCGGAAATCGTAATACATGTGTGAATACATAGACCACAACCTGTCCCTAGTAAGCCTCTAGTTGACTAGCTCGTTGATCAACAGATAGTCATGGTTTCCTGACTATGGACATAGGATGTCACTGATAACGGGATCACATCATTAGGAGAATGATGTGATGGACAAGACCCAACCTAAGCATAGCATAAAAGATCGTGTAGTTTCGTTTGCTAGAGCTTTTCCAATGTCAAGTATCTTTTCCTTAGACCATGAGATCGTGCAACTCCCGGATACCGTAGGAGTGCTTTGGGTGTGCCAAACGTCAGAACGTAACTGGGTGACTATAAAGGTGCATTACGGGTATCTCCGAAAGTGTCTGTTGGGTTGGCACGGATCGAGACTGGGATTTGTCACTCCGTGTGACGGAGAGGTATCTCTGGGCCCACTCGGTAATGCATCATCATAATGAGCTCAATGTGACCAAGGCGTTGGTCACGGGATCATGCATTGCGGTACGAGTAAAGAGACTTGCCGGTAACGAGATTGAACAAGGTATTGGGATACCGACGATCGAATCTCGGGCAAGTAACATACCGATTGACAAAGGGAATTGCATACGGATTGATTGAATCCTCGACACCGTGGTTCACCCGATGATATCATCGTGGAACATGTGGGAGCCAACATGGGTATCCAGATCCCGCTGTTGGTTATTGACCGGAGAGGCGTCTCGGTCATGTCTGCATGTCTCCCGAACCCGTAGGGTCTACACACTTAAGGTCCGGTGACGCTAGGGTTGTAGAGATATATGTATGCGGAAACCCAAAAGTTGTTCGGAGTCCCGGATGAGATCCCGGACGTCACGAGAGCTTCCGGAATGGTCCGGAGGTGAAGAATTATATATAGGAAGTCCAGTTTTGGCCACCGGGAAAGTTTCGGGGGTTATCGGTATTGTACCGGGACCACCGGAAGGGTCCCGGGGGTCCACCGGGTGGGGCCACCTGTCCCGGAGGGCCCCATGGGCTGAAAGTGGAGGGGAACCAGCCCCTAATGGGCTGGGGCGCCACCTTGGGCCTCCCCCCCATGCGCCTAGGGTTGGGAACCCTAAGGGGGGGGGGGAGTTCCCCCTTGCCTTGGGGGGCAAGGCAACCCCTTCCCCCCTTGGCCGCCGCCCCCCCTTGGAGATCCCATCTCCTAGGGCTGCGCACCCCCCTTGGGGGCCTATATAAAGGGGGGGAGGGAGGGCAGCACACTACAGCCTTTGGCGCCTCCCTCCTCCCCTGCAACACCTCTCTCTCTCGCGCAGAAGCTCGGCGAAGCCCTGCCGGAGAACCGCTACATCCACCACCACGCCGTCGTGCTGTTGGATCTCCATCAACCTCTCCTCCCCCCTTGCTGGATCAAGAAAGGAGGAGACGTCGCTGCACCGTACGTGTGTTGAACGCGGAGGTGCCGTACGTTCGGCACTCGGTCATCGGTGATTTGGATCACGGCGAGTACGACTCCGTCATCCACGTTCATTGGAACGCTTCCGCTCGCGATCTACAACGGTATGTAGATGCACTCCCTTCCCTCGTTGCTAGTAGACTCCATAGATGCATCTTGGTGAGCGTAGGAAAATTTTGAAATTATGCTACGATTCCCAACAGTGGTATCAGAGCCAGGCCTATGCGTAGTTACTATGCACGAGTAGAACACAAAGAAGTTGTGGGCGTTGATGTTGCCAATTCTTCTTGCCGCTACTAGTCGTTTCTTGTTTCGGCGGCATTGTAGGATGAAGCGGCCCGGACCGACCTTACACGTACGCTTACGTGAGACAGGTTCCACCGACTGACATGCACTAGTTGCATAAGGTGGCTAGCGGGTGTCTGTCTCTCCTACTTTAGTCGGAACGGATTCGATGAAAAGGGTCCTTATGAAGGGTAAATAGAAATTGGCAAATCACGTTGTGGTCATACGTAGGTAAGAAATCGTTCTTGCTAGAAACCTACAAACCACGTAAAAAACTTGCAACAACAATTAGAGGATGTCTAACTTGTTTTTGCAGCAAGTGATATATGTGATATGATATGGCCAGAAGATGTGATGAATGATATATGTGATGTATGAGATTGATCATATTCTTGTAATAGGAATCACGACTTGCATGTCGATGAGTATGACAACCGGCAGGAGCCATAGGAGTTGTCTTTATTATTTTGCATGACCTGCGTGTCATTGAATAACGCCATGTAATTTACTTTACTTTGTTGCTAAACGGTTAGCCATAGAAGTAGAAGTAATCGTTGGCGTGACAACTTCATGAAGACACAATGATGGAGATCATGATGATGGAGATCATGGTGTCATGCCGGTGACGAAGATGATCATGGTGCCCCGAAGATGGAGATCAAAGGAGCATGATGATATTGGCCATATCATGTCACTATTTGATTGCATGTGATGTTTATCATGTTTTTGCATCTTATTTGCTTAGAACGACGGTAGCAAATAGGATGATCCCTTATAATAATTTCAAGAAAGTGTTCACCCTAACTGTGCACCGTTGCGAAGGTTCGTCGTTTCGAAGCACCACGTGATGATCGGGTGTGATAGATTCTTACGTTCGAATACAACGGGTGTTGACGAGCCTAGCATGTACAGACATGACCTCGGAACACACACAATACACTTAGGTTGACTTGACGAGCCTAGCATGTACAGACATGGCCTCGGAACACGGAGGACCGAAAGGTCGAGCATGAGTCGTATAGAAGATACGATCAACATGGAGATGTTCACCGATCTTGACTAGTCCGTCTCACGTGATGATCGGACACGGCCTAGTTGAGTTCGGATCATGTTTCACTTAGATAACTAGAGGGATGTCTATCTGAGTGGGAGTTCATTAAATAATTTGATTATATGAACTTAATTATCATGAACTTAGTCTAAAAATCTTTACACTATGTATTGTAGATCAAATGGCCCACGTTGTCCTCAATTTCAACGCGTTCCTAGAGAAAACCAAGCTGAAAGATGATGGCAGCAACTATACGGACTGGGTCCGGAACCTGAGGATCATCCTCATAGCAGCCAAGAAAGATTATGTCTTAGAAGCACCGCTAGGTGAAGCACCAATCCCTGAGAACCAAGACGTTATGAACGCTTGGCAGCAGCGTGCTGATGATTACTCCCTCATTCAGTGCGGCATGCTTTACAGCTTAGAACCGGGTCTCCAAAAGCGTTTTGAGAAACATGGAGCATATGAGATGTTCGAGGAGCTGAAACTGGTTTTTCAAGCTCATGCCCGGGTCGAGAGATATGATGTCTCCGACAAGTTCTTCAGCTGTAAAATGGAGGAGAACAGTTCTGTTAGTGAGCACATACTCAGAATGTCTGGGTTGCACAACCGCTTGTCTCAGCTAGGAGTTAATCTCCCGGATGACGCGGTCATTGACAGAATCCTCCAGTCGCTTCCACCAAGCTACAAGAGCTTTGTGATGAACTACAATATGCAGGGGATGGAAAAGACCATTCCCGAGGTGTATTCAATGCTGAAATCAGCTGAGGTAGAGATCAGAAAAGAACATCAAGTGTTGATGGTGAATAAAACCACTAAGTTCAAGAAGGGCAAGGGTAAGAAGAACTTCAAGAAGGACGGCAAGGCGGTTGCCACGCCCGGTAAGCCAGTTACCGGGAAGAAGTCAAAGAATGGACCCAAGCCCGAGACTGAGTGCTTTTATTGCAAGGGAAGTGGTCACTGGAAGCGGAACTGCCCCAAATATTTAGCGGACAAGAAGAAGGCCGGCAACACCCAAGGTATATGTGATATACAAGTAATTGATGTGTACCTTACCAGTACTCGTAGTAGCTCCTGGGTATTTGATACCGGTGCGGTTGCTCATATTTGTAACTCAAATCAGGGACTACGGAATAAACGGAGACTGGCAAAAGACGAGGTGACGATGCGCGTCGGGAATGGTTCCAAGGTCGATGTGATCGCCGTCGGCACGCTACCTCTGCATCTACCCACGGGATTAGTTATAAACCTCAATAATTGTTATTTAGTGCCAGCTTTGAGCATGAACATTGTATCTGGATCTCGTTTAATTCGAGATGGCTACTCATTTAAATCTGAGAATAATGGTTGTTCTATTTATTTGAGAGATATGTTTTATGGTCATGCCCCGCTGGTCAATGGTTTATTTTTGATGAATCTCGAACGTGATGCTACACATGTTCATAGTGTGAATACCAAAAGATGTAAAGTTGATAACGATAGTCCCACATACTTGTGGCACTGCCGCCTTGGTCACATTGGTGTCAAGCGCATGAAGAAGCTCCATGTAGATGGACTTTTGGAGTCTCTTGATTACGAATCATTTGACACGTGCGAACCATGCCTCATGGGTAAGATGACCAAGACTCCGTTCTCCGGAACAATGGAGCGAGCAACCAACTTATTGGAAATCATACATACCGATGTGTGCGGTCCAATGAGTGTTGAGGCTCGCGGAGGATATCGTTATGTTCTCACTCTCACTGATGATTTAAGTAGATATGGGTATGTCTACCTAATGAAACACAAGTCTGAAACCTTTGAAAAGTTCAAGGAATTTCAGAGTGAAGTCGAGAATCAACGTGACAGGAAAATAAAATTCTTACGATCAGATCGTGGTGGAGAATATTTAAGTCACGAATTTGGTACACACTTAAGGAAATGTGGAATAGTTTCACAACTCACGCCGCCTGGAACACCTCAGAGAAATGGTGTGTCCGAACGTCGTAATCGCACTCTATTAGATATGGTGCGATCTATGATGTCTCTTACCGATTTGCCGCTCTCATTTTGGGGTTATGCTTTAGAGACTGCCGCATTCACTTTAAATAGGGCACCGTCTAAATCCGTTGAGACGACACCGTATGAATTATGGTTTGGGAAGAAACCTAAGCTGTCGTTTCTAAAAGTTTGGGGATGCGATGCTTATGTCAAGAAACTTCAACCTGAAAAGCTCAAACCCAAATCGGAAAAATGCGTCTTCATAGGATACCCTAAGGAAACTATTGGGTATACCTTCTACCTCAGATCCGAAGGCAAGATCTTCGTTGCCAAGAACGGGTCCTTTCTAGAGAAGGAGTTTCTCTCGAAAGAATTGAGTGGGAGGAAAGTGGAACTTGATGAGGTGATAGTCACCCCTTCCGAACCGGAAAGTAGCGCAGCGCGGGAAAATGTTCCTGTGGTGCCTACACCGACTGGGGAGGAAGTTAATGATGATGATCATGAAGCTTCAGATCAAGTTACTGAACTTCGTAGGTCCACAAGGACACGTTCCGCACCAGAGTGGTACGGCAACCCTGTCCTGGAAATCATGTTGTTAGACAACGGTGAACCTTCGAACTATGAAGAAGCGATGGCGGGCCCGGATTCCGACAAATGGCTAGAAGCCATGAAATCCGAGATAGAATCCATGTATGAAAACAAAGTATGGACTTTGACTGACTTGCCCGATGAGCGGCGAGCCATAGAAAACAAATGGATCTTTAAGAAGAAGACGGACGCAGATGGTAATGTGACCATCTACAAAGCTCGACTTGTCGCTAAGGGTTATCGACAAGTTCAAGGGGTTGACTACGATGAGACTTTCTCACCCGTAGCGAAGCTTAAGTCCGTCCGAATCATGTTAGCAATTGCCGCATACTATGATTATGAGATATGGCAGATGGACGTCAAAACGGCATTCCTTAACGGCTTCCTTAAGGAAGAGTTGTATATGATGCAGCCGGAAGGTTTTGTCGATCCTAAGAATGCTAACAAAGTATGCAAGCTCCAGCGCACAATCTATGGGCTGGTGCAAGCATCTCGGAGTTGGAACATTCGCTTTGATGAGATGATCAAAGCGTTTGGGTTTACACAGACTTATGGAGAAGCCTGTGTTTACAAGAAAGTGAGTGGGAGCTCTGTAGCATTTCTCATATTATATGTGGATGACATATTATTGATGGGAAATGATATAGAATTCTTGGAAAGCATAAAGGCCTATTTGAATAAGTGTTTTTCAATGAAGGACCTTGGAGAAGCTGCTTACATATTAGGCATCAAGATCTATAGAGATAGATCAAGACGCCTCATTGGTCTTTCACAGAGTACATACCTTGACAAGATATTGAAGAAGTTTAGTATGGATCAGTCCAAGAAGGGGTTCTTGCCTGTATTGCAAGGTGTGCAATTGAGCACGGCTCAATGCCCGACCACGGCAGAAAATATAGAAGAGATGAATGTCATCCCCTATGCCTCGGCCATAGGGTCTATTATGTATGCCATGCTGTGTACCAGACCTGATGTAAACCTTGCCGTAAGTTTGGTAGGAAGGTACCAAAGTAATCCCGGCAGGGAACACTGGACAGCGGTCATGAATATCCTGAAGTACCTGAAGAGGACTAAGGATATGTTTCTCGTTTATGGAGGTGACGAAGAGCTCGTCGTAAAGGGTTACGTCGACGCTAGCTTCGACACAGATCCGGATGACTCGAAGTCACAGACCGGATACGTGTATATTTTGAATAGAGGAGCAGTAAGCTGGTGCGGTTGCAAGCAAAGCGTCGTGGCGGGATCTACATGTGAAGCGGAATACAAGGCAGCCTCGGAGGCAGCACAGGAAGCAGTCTGGATGAAGGAGTTCATTACCGACCTGGGGGTGATTCCCAATGCGTCGGGCCCGATGACTCTCTTCTGTGACAACACTGGAGCTATTGCCCTTGCGAAGGAGCCCAGGTTTCACAGGAAGACCAGGCATATCAAGCGTCGCTTCAACTCCATTCGTGAAAGTGTTCAAAATGGAGACATGGATATTTGTAAAGTACACACGGACCTGAATGTAGCAGATCCATTGACTAAACCTCTCCCTATGGCAAAACATGATCAACACCAGGACGCAATGGGTGTTCGATTCATCACAATGTAACTAGATTATTGACTCTAGTGCAAGTGGGAGACTGTTGGAAATATGCCCTAGAGGCAATAATAAATGGTTATTATTATATTTCTGTGTTCATGATAATAGTCTATTATTCATGCTATAATTGTATTGTCCGGAAATCGTAATACATGTGTGAATACATAGACCACAACCTGTCCCTAGTAAGCCTCTAGTTGACTAGCTCGTTGATCAACAGATAGTCATGGTTTCCTGACTATGGACATAGGATGTCACTGATAACGGGATCACATCATTAGGAGAATGATGTGATGGACAAGACCCAACCTAAGCATAGCATAAAAGATCGTGTAGTTTCGTTTGCTAGAGCTTTTCCAATGTCAAGTATCTTTTCCTTAGACCATGAGATCGTGCAACTCCCGGATACCGTAGGAGTGCTTTGGGTGTGCCAAACGTCACAACGTAACTGGGTGACTATAAAGGTGCATTACGGGTATCTCCGAAAGTGTCTGTTGGGTTGGCACGAATCGAGACTGGGATTTGTCACTCCGTGTGACGGAGAGGTATCTCTGGGCCCACTCGGTAATGCATCATCATAATGAGCTCAATGTGACCAAGGCGTTGGTCACGGGATCATGCATTGCGGTACGAGTAAAGAGACTTGCCGGTAACGAGATTGAACAAGGTATTGGGATACCGACGATCGAATCTCGGGCAAGTAACATACCGATTAACAAAGGGAATTGCATACGGATTGATTGAATCCTCGACACCGTGGTTCACCCGATGATATCATCGTGGAACATGTGGGAGCCAACATGGGTATCCAGATCCCGCTGTTGGTTATTGACCGGAGAGGCGTCTCGGTCATGTCTGCATGTCTCCCGAACCCGTAGGGTCTACACACTTAAGGTCCGGTGACGCTAGGGTTGTAGAGATATATGTATGCGGAAACCCGAAAGTTGTTTGGAGTCCCGGATGAGATCCCGGACGTCACGAGAGCTTCCGGAATGGTCCGGAGGTGAAGAATTATATATAGGAAGTCCAGTTTTGGCCACCGGGAAAGTTTCGGGGGTTATCGGTATTGTACCGGGACCACCGGAAGGGTCCCGGGGGTCCACCGGGTGGGGCCACCTGTCCCGGAGGGCCCCATGGGCTGAAAGTGGAGGGGAACCAGCCCCTAATGGGCTGGGGCGCCACCTTGGGCCTCCCCCCCATGCGCCTAGGGTTGGGAACCCTAAGGGGGGGGGGAGTTCCCCCTTGCCTTGGGGGGCAAGGCAACCCCTTCCCCCCTTGGCCGCCGCCCCCCCCCCTTGGAGATCCCATCTCCTAGGGCTGCGCACCCCCCTTGGGGGCCTATATAAAGGGGGGGAGGGAGGGCAGCACACTACAGCCTTTGGCGCCTCCCTCCTCCCCTGCAACACCTCTCTCTCTCGCGCAGAAGCTCGGCGAAGCCCTGCCGGAGAACCGCTACATCCACCACCACGCCGTCGTGCTGTTGGATCTCCATCAACCTCTCCTCCCCCCTTGCTGGATCAAGAAAGGAGGAGACGTCGCTGCACCGTACGTGTGTTGAACGCGGAGGTGCCGTACGTTCGGCACTCGGTCATCGGTGATTTGGATCACGGCGAGTACGACTCCGTCATCCACGTTCATTGGAACGCTTCCGCTCGCGATCTACAACGGTATGTAGATGCACTCCCTTCCCTCGTTGCTAGTAGACTCCATAGATGCATCTTGGTGAGCGTAGGAAAATTTTGAAATTATGCTACGATTCCCAACAGTGGCATCATGAGCCAGGCCTATGCGTAGTTACTATGCACGAGTAGAACACAAAGAAGTTGTGGGCGTTGATGTTGCCAATTCTTCTTGCCGCTACTAGTCGTTTCTTGTTTCGGCGGCATTGTAGGATGAAGCGGCCCGGACCGGCCTTACACGTACGCTTACGTGAGACAGGTTCCACCGACTGACATGCACTAGTTGCATAAGGTGGCTAGCGGGTGTCTGTCTCTCCTACTTTAGTCGGAACGGATTCGATGAAAAGGGTCCTTATGAAGGGTAAATAGAAATTGGCAAATCACGTTGTGGTCATACGTAGGTAAGAAATCGTTCTTGCTAGAAACCTACAAACCACGTAAAAACTTGCAACAACAATTAGAGGACGTCTAACTTGTTTTTGCAGCAAGTGATATATGTGATATGATATGGCCAGAAGATGTGATGAATGATATATGTGATGTATGAGATTGATCATATTCTTGTAATAGGAATCACGACTTGCATGTCGATGAGTATGACAACCGGCAGGAGCCATAGGAGTTGTCTTTATTATTTTGCATGACCTGCGTGTCATTGAATAACGCCATGTAATTTACTTTACTTTGTTGCTAAACGGTTAGCCATAGAAGTAGAAGTAATCGTTGGCGTGACAACTTCATGAAGACACAATGATGGAGATCATGATGATGGAGATCATGGTGTCATGCCGGTGACGAAGATGATCATGGTGCCCCGAAGATGGAGATCAAAGGAGCATGATGATATTGGCCATATCATGTCACTATTTGATTGCATGTGATGTTTATCATGTTTTTGCATCTTATTTGCTTAGAACGACGGTAGCAAATAGGATGATCCCTTATAATAATTTCAAGAAAGTGTTCACCCTAACTGTGCACCGTTGCGAAGGTTCGTCGTTTCGAAGCACCACGTGATGATCGGGTGTGATAGATTCTTACGTTCGAATACAACGGGTGTTGACGAGCCTAGCATGTACAGACATGGCCTCGGAACACACGCAATACACTTAGGTTGACTTGACGAGCCTAGCATGTACAGACATGGCCTCGGAACACGGAGGACCGAAAGGTCGAGCATGAGTCGTATAGAAGATACGATCAACATGGAGATGTTCACCGATCTTGACTAGTCCGTCTCACGTGATGATCGGACACGGCCTAGTTGAGTTCGGATCATGTTTCACTTAGATAACTAGAGGGATGTCTATCTGAGTGGGAGTTCATTAAATAATTTGATTATATGAACTTAATTATCATGAACTTAGTCTAAAAATCTTTACACTATGTATTGTAGATCAAATGGCCCACGTTGTCCTCAATTTCAACACGTTCCTAGAGAAAACCAAGCTGAAAGATGATGGCAGCAACTATACGGAATGGGTCCGGAACCTGAGGATCATCCTCATAGCAGCCAAGAAAGATTATGTCTTAGAAGCACTGCTAGGTGAAGCACCAATCCCTGAGAACCAAGACGTTATGAACGCTTGGCAGCAGCGTGCTGATGATTACTCCCTCGTTCAGTGCGGCATGCTTTACAGCTTAGAACCGGGTCTCCAAAAGCGTTTTGAGAAACATGGAGCATATGAGATGTTCGAGGAGCTGAAACTGGTTTTTCAAGCTCATGCCCGGGTCGAGAGATATGATGTCTCCGACAAGTTCTTCAGCTGTAAAATGGAGGAGAACAGTTCTGTTAGTGAGCACATACTCAGAATGTCTGGGTTGCACAACCGCTTGTCTCAGCTAGGAGTTAATCTCCCGGATGACGCGGTCATTGACAGAATCCTCCAGTCGCTTCCACCAAGCTACAAGAGCTTTGTGATGAACTACAATATGCAGGGGATGGAAAAGACCATTCCCGAGGTGTATTCAATGCTGAAATCAGCTGAGGTAGAGATCAGAAAAGAACATCAAGTGTTGATGGTGAATAAAACCACTAAGTTCAAGAAGGGCAAGGGTAAGAAGAACTTCAAGAAGGACGGCAAGGCGGTTGCCACGCCCGGTAAGCCAGTTACCGGGAAGAAGTCAAAGAATGGACCCAAGCCCGAGACTGAGTGCTTTTATTGCAAGGGAAGTGGTCACTGGAAGCGGAACTGCCCCAAATATTTAGCGGACAAGAAGAAGGCCGGCAACACCCAAGGTATATGTGATATACAAGTAATTGATGTGTACCTTACCAGTACTCGTAGTAGCTCCTGGGTATTTGATACCGGTGCGGTTGCTCATATTTGTAACTCAAATCAGGGACTACGGAATAAACGGAGACTGGCAAAAGACGAGGTGACGATGCGCGTCGGGAATGGTTCCAAGGTCGATGTGATCGCCGTCGGCACGCTACCTCTGCATCTACCCACGGGATTAGTTATAAACCTCAATAATTGTTATTTAGTGCCAGCTTTGAGCATGAACATTGTATCTGGATCTCGTTTAATTCGAGATGGCTACTCATTTAAATCTGAGAATAATGGTTGTTCTATTTATTTGAGAGATATGTTTTATGGTCATGCCCCGCTGGTCAATGGTTTATTTTTGATGAATCTTGAACGTGATGCTACACATGTTCATAGTGTGAATACCAAAAGATGTAAAGTTGATAACGATAGTCCCACATACTTGTGGCACTGCCGCCTTGGTCACATTGGTGTCAAGCGCATGAAGAAGCTCCATGTAGATGGACTTTTGGAGTCTCTTGATTACGAATCATTTGACACGTGCGAACCATGCCTCATGGGTAAGATGACCAAGACTCCGTTCTCCGGAACAATGGAGCGAGCAACCAACTTATTGGAAATCATACATACCGATGTGTGCGGTCCAATGAGTGTTGAGGCTCGCGGAGGATATCGTTATGTTCTCACTCTCACTGATGATTTAAGTAGATATGGGTATGTCTACCTAATGAAACACAAGTCTGAAACCTTTGAAAAGTTCAAGGAATTTCAGAGTGAAGTCGAGAATCAACGTGACAGGAAAATAAAATTCTTACGATCAGATCGTGGTGGAGAATATTTAAGTCACGAATTTGGTACACACTTAAGGAAATGTGGAATAGTTTCACAACTCACGCCGCCTGGAACACCTCAGAGAAATGGTGTGTCCGAACGTCGTAATCGCACTCTATTAGATATGGTGCGATCTATGATGTCTCTTACCGATTTGCCGCTCTCATTTTGGGGTTATGCTTTAGAGACTGCCGCATTCACTTTAAATAGGGCACCGTCTAAATCCGTTGAGACGACACCGTATGAATTATGGTTTGGGAAGAAACCTAAGCTGTCGTTTCTAAAAGTTTGGGGATGCGATGCTTATGTCAAGAAACTTCAACCTGAAAAGCTCAAACCCAAATCGGAAAAATGCGTCTTCATAGGATACCCTAAGGAAACTATTGGGTATACCTTCTACCTCAGATCCGAAGGCAAGATCTTCGTTGCCAAGAACGGGTCCTTTCTAGAGAAGGAGTTTCTCTCGAAAGAATTGAGTGGGAGGAAAGTGGAACTTGATGAGGTGATAGTCACCCCTTCCGAACCGGAAAGTAGCGCAGCGCGGGAAAATGTTCCTGTGGTGCCTACACCGACTGGGGAGGAAGTTAATGATGATGATCATGAAGCTTCAGATCAAGTTACTGAACTTCGTAGGTCCACAAGGACACGTTCCGCACCAGAGTGGTACGGCAACCCTGTCCTGGAAATCATGTTGTTAGACAACGGTGAACCTTCGAACTATGAAGAAGCGATGGCGGGCCCGGATTCCGACAAATGGCTAGAAGCCATGAAATCCGAGATAGAATCCATGTATGAAAACAAAGTATGGACTTTGACTGACTTGCCCGATGAGCGGCGAGCCATAGAAAACAAATGGATCTTTAAGAAGAAGACGGACGCAGATGGTAATGTGACCATCTACAAAGCTCGACTTGTCGCTAAGGGTTATCGACAAGTTCAAGGGGTTGACTACGATGAGACTTTCTCACCCGTAGCGAAGCTTAAGTCCGTCTGAATCATGTTAGCAGTTGCCGCATACTATGATTATGAGATATGGCAGATGGACGTCAAAACGGCATTCCTTAACGGCTTCCTTAAGGAAGAGTTGTATATGATGCAGCCGGAAGGTTTTGTCGATCCTAAGAATGCTAACAAAGTATGCAAGCTCCAGCGCTCAATCTATGGGCTGGTGCAAGCATCTCAGAGTTGGAACATTCGCTTTGATGAGATGATCAAAGCGTTTGGGTTTACACAGACTTATGGAGAAGCCTGTGTTTACAAGAAAGTGAGTGGGAGCTCTGTAGCATTTCTCATATTATATGTGGATGACATATTATTGATGGGAAATGATATAGAATTCTTGGAAAGTATAAAGGCCTATTTGAATAAGTGTTTTTCAATGAAGGACCTTGGAGAAGCTGCTTACATATTAGGCATCAAGATCTATGGAGATAGATCAAGACGCCTCATTGGTCTTTCACAGAGTACATACCTTGACAAGATATTGAAGAAGTTCAGTATGGATCAGTCCAAGAAGGGGTTCTTGCCTGTATTGCAAGGTGTGCAATTGAGCACGGCTCAATGCCCGACCACGGCAGAAAATATAGAAGAGATGAGTGTCATCCCCTATGCCTCGGCCATAGGGTCTATTATGTATGCCATGCTGTGTACCAGACCTGATGTAAACCTTGCCGTAAGTTTGGTAGGAAGGTACCAAAGTAATCCCGGCAGGGAACACTGGACAGCGGTCAAGAATATCCTGAAGTACCTGAAGAGGACTAAGGATATGTTTCTCGTTTATGGAGGTGACGAAGAGCTCGTCGTAAAGGGTTACGTCGACGCTAGCTTCGACACAGATCCGGATGACTCGAAGTCACAGACCGGATACGTGTATATTTTGAATAGAGGAGCAGTAAGCTGGTGCAGTTGCAAGCAAAGCGTCGTGGCGGGATCTACATGTGAAGCGGAATACATGGCAGCCTCGGAGGCAGCACAGGAAGCAGTCTGGATGAAGGAGTTCATTACCGACCTAGGGGTGATTCCCAATGCGTCGGGCCCGATGACTCTCTTCTGTGACAACACTGGAGCTATTGCCCTTGCGAAGGAGCCCAGGTTTCACAGGAAGACCAGGCATATCAAGTGTCGCTTCAACTCCATTCGTGAAAGTGTTCAAAATGGAGACATAGATATTTGTAAAGTACACACGGACCTGAATGTAGCAGATCCATTGACTAAACCTCTCCCTAGGGCAAAACATGATCAACACCAGGACGCAATGGGTGTTCGATTCATCACAATGTAACTAGATTATTGACTCTAGTGCAAGTGGGAGACTGTTGGAAATATGCCCTAGAGGCAATAATAAATGGTTATTATTATATTTCTGTGTTCATGATAATAGTCTATTATTCATGCTATAATTGTATTGTCCGGAAATCGTAATACATGTGTGAATACATAGACCACAACCTGTCCCTAGTAAGCCTCTAGTTGACTAGCTCGTTGATCAACAGATAGTCATGGTTTCCTGACTATGGACATAGGATGTCACTGATAACGGGATCACATCATTAGGAGAATGATGTGATGGACAAGACCCAACCTAAGCATAGCATAAAAGATCGTGTAGTTTCGTTTGCTAGAGCTTTTCCAATGTCAAGTATCTTTTCCTTAGACCATGAGATCGTGCAACTCCCAGATACCGTAGGAGTGCTTTGGGTGTGCCAAACGTCACAACGTAACTGGGTGACTATAAAGGTGCATTACGGGTATCTCCGAAAGTGTCTGTTGGGTTGGCACGGATCGAGACTGGGATTTGTCACTCCGTGTGACGGAGAGGTATCTCTGGGCCCACTCGGTAATGCATCATCATAATGAGCTCAATGTGACCAAGGCGTTGGTCACGGGATCATGCATTGCGGTACGAGTAAAGAGACTTGCCGGTAACGAGATTGAACAAGGTATTGGGATACCGACGATCGAATCTCGGGCAAGTAACATACCGATTGACAAAGGGAATTGCATACGGATTGATTGAATCCTCGACACCGTGGTTCACCCGATGATATCATCGTGGAACATGTGGGAGCCAACATGGGTATCCAGATCCCGCTGTTGGTTATTGACCGGAGAGGCGTCTCGGTCATGTCTGCATCTCTCCCGAACCCGTAGGGTCTACACACTTAAGGTCCGGTGACGCTAGGGTTGTAGAGATATATGTATGCGGAAACCCGAAAGTTGTTCGGAGTCCCGGATGAGATCCCGGACGTCACGAGAGGTTCCGGAATGGTCCGGAGGTGAAGAATTATATATAGGAAGTCCAGTTTTGGCCACCGGGAAAGTTTCGGGGGTTATCGGTATTGTACCGGGACCACCGGAAGGGTCCCGGGGGTCCACCAGGTGGGGCCACCTGTCCCGGAGGGCCCCATGGGCTGAAAGTGGAGGGGAACCAGCCCCTAATGGGCTGGGGCGCCACCTTGGGCCTCCCCAACATGCGCCTAGGGTTGGGAACCCTAAAGGGGGGGAGTTCCCCCTTGCCTTGGGGGGCAAGGCAACCCCTTCCCCCCTTGGCCGCCGCCCCCCCCCCCCCCCCTTGGAGATCCCATCTCCTAGGGCTGCGCACCCCCCTTGGGGGCCTATATAAAGGGGGGGGAGGGAGGGCAGCACAATACAGCCTTTGGCGCCTCCCTCCTCCCCTGCAACACCTCTCTCTCTCGCGCAGAAGCTCGGCGAAGCCCTGCAGGAGAACCGCTACATCCACCACCACGCCGTCGTGCTGTTGGATCTCCATCAACCTCTCCTCCCCCCTTGCTGGATCAAGAAAGGAGGAGACGTCGCTGCACCGTACGTGTGTTGAACGCGGAGGTGCCGTACGTTCGGCACTCGGTCATCGGTGATTTGGATCACGGCGAGTACGACTCCGTCATCCACGTTCATTGGAACGCTTCCGCTCGCGATCTACAACGGTATGTAGATGCACTCCCTTCCCTCGTTGCTAGTAGACTCCATAGATGCATCTTGGTGAGCATAGGAAAATTTTGAAATTATGCTACGATTCCCAACAGTGGTATCAGAGCCAGGCCTATGCGTAGTTACTATGCACGAGTAGAACACAAAGAAGTTATGGGCGTTGATGTTGCCAATTCTTCTTGCCGCTACTAGTCGTTTCTTGTTTCGGCGGCATTGTAGGATGAAGCGGCCCGGACCGACCTTACACGTACGCTTACGTGAGACAGGTTCCACCGACTGACATGCACTAGTTGCATAAGGTGGCTAGCGGGTGTCTGTCTCTCCTACTTTAGTCGGAACGGATTCGATGAAAAGGGTCCTTATGAAGGGTAAATAGAAATTGGCAAATCACGTTGTGGTCATACGTAGGTAAGAAATCGTTCTTGCTAGAAACCTACAAACCACGTAAAAACTTGCAACAACAATTAGAGGACGTCTAACTTGTTTTTGCAGCAAGTGATATATGTGATATGATATGGCCAGAAGATGTGATGAATGATATATGTGATGTATGAGATTGATCATATTCTTGTAATAGGAATCACGACTTGCATGTCGATGAGTATGACAACCGGCAGGAGCCATAGGAGTTGTCTTTATTATTTTGCATGACCTGCGTGTCATTGAATAACGCCATGTAATTTACTTTCTTTGTTGCTAAACGGTTAGCCATAGAAGTAGAAGTAATCGTTGGCGTGACAACTTCATGAAGACACAATGATGGAGATCATGATGATGGAGATCATGGTGTCATGCCGGTGACGAAGATGATCATGGTGCCCCGAAGATGGAGATCAAAGGAGCATGATGATATTGGCCATATCATGTCACTATTTGATTGCATGTGATGTTTATCATGTTTTTGCATCTTATTTGCTTAGAACGACGGTAGCAAATAGGATGATCCCTTATAATAATTTCAAGAAAGTGTTCACCCTAACTGTGCACCGTTGCGAAGGTTCGTCGTTTCGAAGCACCACGTGATGATCGGGTGTGATAGATTCTTACGTTCGAATACAACGGGTGTTGACGAGCCTAGCATGTACAGACATGGCCTCGGAACACACGCAATACACTTAGGTTGACTTGACGAGCCTAGCATGTACAGACATGGCCTCGGAACACGGAGGACCGAAAGGTCGAGCATGAGTCGTATAGAAGATACGATCAACATGGAGATGTTCACCGATCTTGACTAGTCCGTCTCACGTGATGATCGGACACGGCCTAGTTGAGTTCGGATCATGTTTCACTTAGATAACTAGAGGGATGTCTATCTGAGTGGGAGTTCATTAAATAATTTGATTATATGAACTTAATTATCATGAACTTAGTCTAAAAATCTTTACACTATGTATTGTAGATCAAATGGCCCACGTTGTCCTCAATTTCAACACGTTCCTAGAGAAAACCAAGCTGAAAGATGATGGCAGCAACTATACGGAATGGGTCCGGAACCTGAGGATCATCCTCATAGCAGCCAAGAAAGATTATGTCTTAGAAGCACCGCTAGGTGAAGCACCAATCCCTGAGAACCAAGACGTTATGAACGCTTGGCAGCAGCGTGCTGATGATTACTCCCTCGTTCAGTGCGGCATGCTTTACAGCTTAGAACCGGGTCTCCAAAAGCGTTTTGAGAAACATGGAGCATATGAGATGTTCGAGGAGCTGAAACTGGTTTTTCAAGCTCATGCCCGGGTCGAGAGATATGATGTCTCCGACAAGTTCTTCAGCTGTAAAATGGAGGAGAACAGTTCTGTTAGTGAGCACATACTCAGAATGTCTGGGTTGCACAACCGCTTGTCTCAGCTAGGAGTTAATCTCCCGGATGACGCGGTCATTGACAGAATCCTCCAGTCGCTTCCACCAAGCTACAAGAGCTTTGTGATGAACTACAATATGCAGGGGATGGAAAAGACCATTCCCGAGGTGTATTCAATGCTGAAATCAGCTGAGGTAGAGATCAGAAAAGAACATCAAGTGTTGATGGTGAATAAAACCACTAAGTTCAAGAAGGGCAAGGGTAAGAAGAACTTCAAGAAGGACGGCAAGGCGGTTGCCATGCCCGGTAAGCCAGTTACCGGGAAGAAGTCAAAGAATGGACCCAAGCCCGAGACTGAGTGCTTTTATTGCAAGGGAAGTGGTCACTGGAAGCGGAACTGCCCCAAATATTTAGCGGACAAGAAGAAGGCCGGCAACACCCAAGGTATATGTGATATACAAGTAATTGATGTGTACCTTACCAGTACTCGTAGTAGCTCCTGGGTATTTGATACTGGTGCGGTTGCTCATATTTGTAACTCAAATCAGGGACTACGGAATAAACGGAGACTGGCAAAAGACGAGGTGACGATGCGCGTCGGGAATGGTTCCAAGGTCGATGTGATCGCCGTCGGCACGCTACCTCTGCATCTACCCACGGGATTAGTTATAAACCTCAATAATTGTTATTTAGTGCCAGCTTTGAGCATGAACATTGTATCTGGATCTCGTTTAATTCGAGATGGCTACTCATTTAAATCTGAGAATAATGGTTGTTCTATTTATTTGAGAGATATGTTTTATGGTCATGCCCCGCTGGTCAATGGTTTATTTTTGATGAATCTCGAACGTGATGCTACACATGTTCATAGTGTGAATACCAAAAGATGTAAAGTTGATAACGATAGTCCCACATACTTGTGGCACTGCCGCCTTGGTCACATTGGTGTCAAGCGCATGAAGAAGCTCCATGTAGATGGACTTTTGGAGTCTCTTGATTACGAATCATTTGACACGTGCGAACCATGCCTCATGGGTAAGATGACCAAGACTCCGTTCTCCGGAACAATGGAGCGAGCAACCAACTTATTGGAAATCATACATACCGATGTGTGCGGTCCAATGAGTGTTGAGGCTCGCGGAGGATATCGTTATGTTCTCACTCTCACTGATGATTTAAGTAGATATGGGTATGTCTACCTAATGAAACACAAGTCTGAAACCTTTGAAAAGTTCAAGGAATTTCAGAGTGAAGTCGAGAATCAACGTGACAGGAAAATAAAATTCTTACGATCAGATCGTGGTGGAGAATATTTAAGTCACGAATTTGGTACACACTTAAGGAAATGTGGAATAGTTTCACAACTCACGCCGCCTGGAACACCTCAGAGAAATGGTGTGTCCGAACGTCGTAATCGCACTCTATTAGATATGGTGCGATCTATGATGTCTCTTACCGATTTGCCGCTCTCATTTTGGGGTTATGCTTTAGAGACTGCCGCATTCACTTTAAATAGGGCACCGTCTAAATCCGTTGAGACGACACCGTATGAATTATGGTTTGGGAAGAAACCTAAGCTGTCGTTTCTAAAAGTTTGGGGATGCGATGCTTATGTCAAGAAACTTCAACCTGAAAAGCTCAAACCCAAATCGGAAAAATGCGTCTTCATAGGATACCCTAAGGAAACTATTGGGTATACCTTCTACCTCAGATCCGAAGGCAAGATCTTCGTTGCCAAGAACGGGTCCTTTCTAGAGAAGGAGTTTCTCTCGAAAGAATTGAGTGGGAGGAAAGTGGAACTTGATGAGGTGATAGTCACCCCTTCCGAACCGGAAAGTAGCGCAGCGCGGGAAAATGTTCCTGTGGTGCCTACACCGACTGGGGAGGAAGTTAATGATGATGATCATGAAGCTTCAGATCAAGTTACTGAACTTCGTAGGTCCACAAGGACACGTTCCGCACCAGAGTGGTACGGCAACCCTGTCCTGGAAATCATGTTGTTAGACAACGGTGAACCTTCGAACTATGAAGAAGCGATGGCGGGCCCGGATTCCGACAAATGGCTAGAAGCCATGAAATCCGAGATAGAATCCATGTATGAAAACAAAGTATGGACTTTGACTGACTTGCCCGATGAGCGGCGAGCCATAGAAAACAAATGGATCTTTAAGAAGAAGACGGACGCAGATGGTAATGTGACCATCTACAAAGCTCGACTTGTCGCTAAGGGTTATCGACAAGTTCAAGGGGTTGACTACGATGAGACTTTCTCACCCGTAGCGAAGCTTAAGTCCGTCCGAATCATGTTAGCAATTGCCGCATACTATGATTATGAGATATGGCAGATGGACGTCAAAACGGCATTCCTTAACGGCTTCCTTAAGGAAGAGTTGTATATGATGCAGCCGGAAGGTTTTGTCGATCCTAAGAATGCTAACAAAGTATGCAAGCTCCAGCGCTCAATCTATGGGCTGGTGCAAGCATCTCGGAGTTGGAACATTCGCTTTGATGAGATGATCAAAGCGTTTGGGTTTACACAGACTTATGGAGAAGCCTGTGTTTACAAGAAAGTGAGTGGGAGCTCTGTAGCATTTCTCATATTATATGTGGATGACATATTATTGATGGGAAATGATATAGAATTCTTGGAAAGCATAAAGGCCTATTTGAATAAGTGTTTTTCAATGAAGGACCTTGGAGAAGCTGCTTACATATTAGGCATCAAGATCTATAGAGATAGATCAAGACGCCTCATTGGTCTTTCACAGAGTACATACCTTGACAAGATATTGAAGAAGTTCAGTATGGATCAGTCCAAGAAGGGGTTCTTGCCTGTATTGCAAGGTGTGCAATTGAGCACGGCTCAATGCCCGACCACGGCAGAAAATATAGAAGAGATGAGTGTCATCCCCTATGCCTCGGCCATAGGGTCTATTATGTATGCCATGCTGTGTACCAGACCTGATGTAAACCTTGCCGTAAGTTTGGTAGGAAGGTACCAAAGTAATCCCGGCAGGGAACACTGGACAGCGGTCAAGAATATCCTGAAGTACCTGAAGAGGACTAAGGATATGTTTCTCGTTTATGGAGGTGACGAAGAGCTCGTCGTAAAGGGTTACGTCGACGCTAGCTTCGACACAGATCCGGATGACTCGAAGTCACAGACCGGATACGTGTATATTTTGAATAGAGGAGCAGTAAGCTGGTGCAGTTGCAAGCAAAGCGTCGTGCTACATGTGAAGCGGAATACATGGCAGCCTCGGAGGCAGCACAGGAAGCAGTCTGGATGAAGGAGTTCATTACCGACCTAGGGGTGATTCCCAATGCGTCGGGCCTGATGACTCTCTTCTGTGACAATATTAGAGCTATTGCCCTTGTGAAGGAGCCCAGGTTTCACAGGAAGACCAGGCATATCAAGCGTCGCTTCAACTCCATTCGTGAAAGTGTTCAAAATGGAGACATAGATATTTGTAAAGTACACACGGACCTGAATGTAGCAGATCCATTGACTAAACCTCTCCCTAGGGCAAAACATGATCAACACCAGGACGCAATGGGTGTTCGATTCATCACAATGTAACTAGATTATTGACTCTAGTGCAAGTGGGAGACTGTTGGAAATATGCCCTAGAGGCAATAATAAATGGTTATTATTATATTTCTGTGTTCATGATAATAGTCTATTATTCATGCTATAATTGTATTGTCCGGAAATCGTAATACATGTGTGAATACATAGACCACAACCTGTCCCTAGTAAGCCTCTAGTTGACTAGCTCGTTGATCAACAGATAGTCATGGTTTCCTGACTATGGACATAGGATGTCACTGATAACGGGATCACATCATTAGGAGAATGATGTGATGGACAAGACCCAACCTAAGCATAGCATAAAAGATCGTGTAGTTTCGTTTGCTAGAGCTTTTCCAATGTCAAGTATCTTTTCCTTAGACCATGAGATCGTGCAACTCCCGGATACCGTAGGAGTGCTTTGGGTGTGCCAAACGTCACAATGTAACTGGGTGACTATAAAGGTGCATTACGGGTATCTCCGAAAGTGTCTGTTGGGTTGGCACGGATCGAGACTGGGATTTGTCACTCCGTGTGACGGAGAGGTATCTCTGGGCCCACTCGGTAATGCATCATCATAATGAGCTCAATGTGACCAAGGCGTTGGTCACGGGATCATGCATTGCGGTACGAGTAAAGAGACTTGCCGGTAACGAGATTGAACAAGGTATTGGGATACCGACGATCGAATCTCGGGCAAGTAACATACCGATTGACAAAGGGAATTGCATACGGATTGATTGAATCCTCGACACCGTGGTTCACCCGATGATATCATCGTGGAACATGTGGGAGCCAACATGGGTATCCAGATCCCGCTGTTGGTTATTGACCGGAGAGACGTCTCGGTCATGTCTGCATGTCTCCCGAACCCGTAGGGTCTACACACTTAAGGTCCGGTGACGCTAGGGTTATAGAGATATATGTATGCGGAAACCCAAAAGTTGTTCGGAGTCCCGGATGAGATCCCGGACGTCACGAGAGGTTCCGGAATGGTCCGGAGGTGAAGAATTATATATAGGAAGTCCAGTTTTGGCCACCGGGAAAGTTTCGGGGGTTATCGGTATTGTACCGGGACCACCGGAAGGGTCCCGGGGGTCCACCGGGTGGGGCCACCTGTCCCGGAGGGCCCCATGGGCTGAAAGTGGAGGGGAACCAGCCCCTAATGGGCTGGGGCGCCACCTTGGGCCTCCCCCCCATGCGCCTAGGGTTGGGAACCCTAGGGGGGGAGTTCCCCCTTGCCTTGGGGGCAAGGCAACCCCTTCCCCCCTTGGCCGCCCCCCCCCCCCTTGGAGATCCCATCTCCTAGGGCTGCGCACCCCCCTTGGGGGCCTATATAAAGGGGGGGAGGGAGGGCAGCATACGACAGCCTTTGGCGCCTCCCTCCTCCCCTGCAACACCTCTCTCTCTCGCGCAGAAGCTCGGCGAAGCCCTGCCGGAGAACCGCTACATCCACCACCACGCCGTCGTGCTGTTGGATCTCCATCAACCTCTCCTCCCCCCTTGCTGGATCAAGAAAGGAGGAGACGTCGCTGCACCGTACGTGTGTTGAACGCGGAGGTGCCGTACGTTCGGCACTCGGTCATCGGTGATTTGGATCACGGCGAGTACGACTCCGTCATCCACGTTCATTGGAACGCTTCCGCTCGTGATCTACAACGGTATGTAGATGCACTCCCTTCCCTCGTTGCTAGTAGACTCCATAGATGCATCTTGGTGAGCGTAGGAAAATTTTGAAATTATGCTACGATTCCCAACAGTTACTTGCCCGAGATTCGATCGTCGGTATCTCAATACCTAGTTCAATCTCGTTACCGGCAAGTCTCTTTACTCGTTCCGTAATACATCATCCCACAACTAACTCATTAGTTGCAATGCTTGCAAGTCTTAAGTGATGTGCATTACCGAGAGGGCCCAGAGATACCTCTCTGACAATCGGAGTGACAAATCCTAATCTGGAAATACGCCAACCCAACAAGTACCTTTGGAGACACCTGTAGAGCACCTCTATAATCACCCAGTTACGTTGTGACGTTTGGTAGCACACAAAGTGTTCCTCCGATAAATGGGAGTTGCATAATCTCATAGTCATAGGAACATGTATAAGTCATGAAGAAAGCAATAGCAACATACTAAACTATCGAGTGCTAAGCTAACGGAATGGGTCAAGTCAATCACATCATTCTCCTAATGATGTGATCCCGTTAATCAAATGACAACTCATGTCTATGGCTAGAAAACGTAACCATCTTTGATCAACGAGCTAGTCAAGTAGAGGCATACTAGTGACACTCTGTTTGTCTATGTATTCACAGAAGTATTATGTTTCCGGTTAATACAATTCTAGCATGAATAATAAACATTTATCATGATATAAGGAAATAAATAATAACTTTATTATTGCCTCTAGGGCATATTTCCTTCATGCAATGCACGGGCTATTTTGCTGGTAAAAGTAAAAGCATGTTGTATTTAATCCAGTCCGATGTTCTTTCTCGGTCTTGGTGGTGTGGTATATACATGACGTTATACGCCCGTATTTTGCTTTCTGTAAATTGATACGTCTCCAACGTATCTATAATTTTTTATTGTTCCATGCTATTATATATTCTGTTTTGGATGTTTAATGGGATTTATTATACACTTTTATATTAGTTTTGGGACTAACCTACTAACCCAAGGCCTAGTGCAAATTGCTGTTTTTTTTGCCTATTTCAGTGTTTCGCAGAAAAGGAATATGAAACGGAATCCAAACGGAATGAAACCTTCAGGAACGTGATTTTTGGAACAAACGTGATCCAGAGGACTTGGAGTGGACGTCAAGAAACAACCGAGGAGACCACAAGGCAGGGAGGCGCGCCTGCCCCCTGGGCGCGCCCCCCACCCTCGTGGGCCCCTCGTGGGTCCACCGACCTACTTCTTCCTCCTATATATACCTACGTACACCGAAACCATCCAGGAGCACCACGAAACCCTATTTCCGCCGCCGCAACCTTCTGTACCCGTGAGATCCCATCTTGGGGCCTTTTCCGGCGCTCCGTCGGAGGAGGCATCGATCACGGAGGGCTTCTACATCAACACCATAGCCTCTCCGACGATGTGTGAGTAGTTTACCACAGACCTTCGGGTCCATAGTTATTAGCTAGATGGCTTCTTCTTTCTCTTTGGATCTCAATACAAAGTTCTCCTCGATCTTCTTGGAGATCTATTCGATGTAACACTACTAGAAAAAGGGCTATAGATGGAATGGCCACTAATGCCTCACCAGACATGTGGTGCCCCACTACTATATAGCAGTGGCGCACCATGTGCTGGTGCGCCATTAGTGTGAAAGACACTAATGGTGCACCAGACACACGGTGCGCCACTGGTAACAATTTTTTTATTTTTCCAAACATACTAATGGCGCACCAGGGCACAGTGCGCCATTACTAGTTCTAACTAGTAATGGCGCACCAGCCACATAGTGCGCCACTACTATATTTTTTTATTTTTTATTTTTTTGCAAAACTACTAATGGCGCACCAGGGAACCGTGCGCCATTACTAGTTTAAACTAGTAATGGCGCACGGTTCCCTGGTGCGTCATTAGTGTTTTTTTTTGCAAAACTACTAATGGCGCACCACCAGCAGGTGCGCCATTAGTAACCAGGGTTACTAACGCGCATTTGTTGGTGGTGCGCCATTAGTAACCTGGGACGAGCTAGATATTTTGGACAGCCACACCTACCCACTCACTTTCCCCACTTCATTCTCTCCACCTCCTCCTCCAAGCTTGTCTTGGTTGCCTCCTCCTCCTCACCTCATTTGCACCATAAATTCATCCAAATTAAGTGGTTAAATTACCTTTTTTGATAGGTAAGTAAGGGGGAAGCTATCTTTATGTTGTTCTCCCTCCAACAACGTGCACATGCACTTTTTATGGCCTAGCTAGATCTATGTATGTTTGTGGTGTTGCATATATGTTTGTGTTTGCAGGTACCGGTATTTGAAATGCGATAGTTGCCAATATTTTGCCGGAATGTTGATTCATTTCCGTTTCGGCGAGAATTTTGGCACTATGCATTCTTTTTGGTCCTATTTTTAGGGAAAGTCATGCCAAATTTTTTCTTGGTTCTAAAATATCGTTTTGCTCTACCCCACAGGCGACCATGGTCTGCACGATGACCGAAGGCATCGTGAATAGGTTTTTGAGCTCCGCGAAGGCTGAGATGCTTGAAAAGAACGAGACGGAGATAAGATGTCCGTGTCGAAGATGCAAGCTGAAGAGCCTTATTGCAGACCCGGATTCCGGGCAGGTGCGGGACCACCTGCTCTTGCGTGGTTTCATGGATCTCTATCGGTGGCAAGGTGATGAAGATGACTATGAAGTCGTCCATGGGGGCCGGGCAAGAAATGAGGAAGGGCAGCAAGACAACCACCGCGTCTCGGGCGGGCGAGAAGACGAAGAATCTCTAGGACATGATCACGACGGTGATGCTGTACACAGTCATCATGTAGAAGATGTCGGACATGATGATGAGGAAGATGCAGGAGCAGACGAAGGGCATGATCATGAAGATGAAGATGCCGGCGGAGCAGATGACGATGGACCATCGATGGGCTGGGTGCAGGACCCTCATATTCAAGAGCTGCTTCTCAAGCAGACGGATAACGCAAGAGCTGCCGCCCGAGAGAAAGCCAAGCTGGATCAACTGGAGATAGACGCGGTTACTCCATTGTATGAAGGATGCAGGCCCGAGGATACCCACCTGAAAGTAACGCTCATGGCTCTGGAGATGAAGGTAAAACACAAAATGACCAACGCATGCTTCGACGAGAACATGTCATTCTGGCACGAACGTCTTCCCAAGGGGAACAAGTGCCCGACCAGTTTCGAGGAGGCGAAGAAAATCATGTGTCCTCTGGATTTACCGGACGTGAAATACCATGTGTGCATGAACAATTGCATCATTTATCGGGACGAGCACGCGGAGTCTACCATATGTCCGGAGTGCGGCGTCACTCGATACAAGAAGAGGAAGAAAGCTCCTCGAAAAGTGGTGTGGTACTTTCCGATCACTCCTCGTCTGCAGCGGTATTTCATGGACCCTAAGGTAGCAAAGCTCCTACGTTGGCACGCGGATAGGGAGGAGAAGAAGCGAGAAGATGATGCAAATGATCTGGAGATAAATAAAAAAGACAAGATGCTGAGTCACCCTAAGGATGGGAGCCAGTGGCAAGCGTTGAACTTCAAACACCGAGAATTTGGGAAGGATCCAAGGAACATCGTGCTGGGCACGAGCACCGATGGAGTCAATCTGTTTGGTAGCCAGAGAAGCACACATAGCACCTGGCCTGTGTTTGTGTGGATGTACAACCTTCCCCCCTGGTTGTGCATGAAGAGGAAGTACATTCACATGAGTATGCTAATTGAAGGGCCAAAACAACCAGGGAACGACATCAATCTGTATCTGGGGCTGCTGAAAGAGGAGCTAGACACGTTGTGGAAAACGCCAGCCAATACGTGGGATGCCGCAGAGAAACAATATTTCCCTACGAGAGCCGCACTGCTCACGACGGTGCACGACTATCTCGGTTACGGATATCTCGTGGGGCAGGTGGTCCACGGATTTTCTGGATGCGTCAGGTGCATGGATGACACAACGTATCGCCAGCTTGATAGAGATCCCGGGTCTTCGAAAACCGTGTTCATGGGACATCGAAGGTGGCTTCGCAACGATGACCCGTGGAGGAAACGCAATGATCTGTTCGATGGTGAAACCGAACCCCGAAGACGCCCGCGTACGAGGAGCGGCGAGGAAATAGACGAGCTGTTGAAAAATTGGAAAGATTGCCCACTGCCGGGAAAGAAGCAAAAGGCGCCAGAGCCGGGAAAGAAGCGAAAGGCGCCAGAGCCGCTGCTGAAGGTATGGAAAACGAGGTCTGTTTTCTGGGACTTGCCGTACTAGAAGATCCATCGTGTGCCTCACAGCCTTGATGTCATGCATATCACAAAGAACGTGTGCGAGAGTCTGCTTGGTACCCTGCTCAACATGCCAGAGAGGACCAAAGATGGGCCGAAAGCAAGGGCAGACTTGAAATCAATGGGCATCAGGGAGGAGCTTCACGCTAATGATGATGATGATGATGAGGCGAAGCAGGACACGGAAAGTTGTCGCAAAGGCAAAAAGGCCAAGAAGACCATAAATGACTTCCCTCCCGCGTGCTTCACTCTAAGTCAGGAGGAGATCGATCAATTTTTCACCTGCCTCGTAGGAGTAAAACTTCCTTACGGTTACGCGGGGAAGATAAGCAGATACCTAGACTCAGCGAAGCAGAAGTTCAGCGGGATGAAGTCTCACGACTGTCACGTGCTGATGACGCAGATACTTCCAGTTGCAATCCGTGGGATCATGGACGCGCATGTCCGTGAAACGCTATTTGGCCTATGCAACTTTTTCGACGTCATCTCTCGGAAGTCGGTTGGCGTGAGGCAACTCAGAAGGCTACAGGAAGAGATCGTGGTGATACTATGCGAGCTTGAGATGTACTTCCCGCCCGCATTCTTCGACGTTATGGTGCATCTACTGGTCCATATCGTGGAGGATATCATCCAACTCGGGCCGACGTTCCTGCACAACATGATGCCGTTCGAAAGGATGAATGGTGTCATCAAAGGATACGTTCGCAACATGTCACGTCCAGAGGGAAGCATAGCCAGGGGCTTTCTGACCGAAGAGTGCATCTCCTACTGCACGAATTATCTAGGCATCGAGAACCCCGTTGGTCTGCCCATCAACAGGCACCTCGGCAGGCTCGCTGGATGGGGTCACCGTGAGGGTCGCCGCGAAATGCATGTCGACTTCGATGGTCGACTCGCCGACTTTGAAAGAGCAAACCTAGTCGCGCTACAACACATAGACATGGTCGATCCTTGGGTGGTAGAGCACAAAACCTTTATTGAGAAGACGTACAATGGCCGAGGCCAACAGAGGACGGACGGAGATATAATCAAAGAGCACAACTCATGTTTCACGCGTTGGTTCAAGCAGAAGCTTCTGTCGTACCCTTTACATGAGGATTCTTCCGCGGAAGAACAACTCATATTCGCCTTGTCACAGGGCGCCGAGCACAACCTGATGACGTATGAGGCGTACGATATCAACGGCTACACATTCTACACCGAGGACAAGGACATGAAGAGCGATGGTTATCAGAACTCCGGGGTAATGATGGAATCCTACACCGGTAACGACAAGGACAGATACTACGGAAGGATCAAGGAGATCTGGGAGCTGAGCTACGCTGGAGAGAAGGTCCCGATGTTCCGTGTCAGATGGGCCAAGAGCGTCATAAAAGAAGACCGGTATTTCACCACCATGGTTATGCCCGAAGCCAAATCCAAGACCGCAGGAGTGAACATCACCGCGAAAAATGAGCCATGGGTACTGGCTTCCCAAGTGGACCAATGCTTCTTCATTACCGACCCGTCAAAGCCCAGTCGTGTTGTCGTGAGGAGAGGCAAAAGGAAGATCATCGGAATGGATGGAGCTGCCAATGAGCAAGACTTCGACAAGTACGGCGACCCGAAGATGGAACATGACGACGACGATGAAGTATCAGCATACACCACAAGAAGAAGCAGGACCACCCTACCTAAAGGATGTCCGTTCAAGAGAAGAACTCCATTTACGAAAAATAAGGGCAAGAAGATTGTGAACAGATAGCTAGCTAAGATCGATTGTATTTAAATTGTAGCCTTCATTTCTCGATTGTATTTCATGGGCACTTTTTGAACTCATGAATATTTTTAAATTTCATGGACACTCGATCTCGATCCCCCTCCATCTCGATCGCTATCCCACCTCGCCAGATCCGGTCCCCCTCGCCGCCGAGCACCCCCCGCACCCTCTACCCCGCTCCACCGGCCGCCGTCGCCGACCCCCCGCACCCTCCCCCGCTCCACCGCCGTCGACGACCCACCGCATCCTCCCCTGCTCCACCGCCGCCGACGACCCACCGCACCCTCCCCGGCCCGCTCCACCGCCGCCGACGACCCCCCGCACACTCCCCCGCACCCTCCCCGGCCCGCTCCACCGTCACAAATGAATGCAACTAAAATTGCAAAAAAAACAAATTTGATTATATTTTCAAATAATAAATTTGATGATTTTTTTCATATTCATAAATATTTTCAAATAAAAATTTTGATTATATTTTTTAAAAAATTATTACTGTTTTTATAAAAATTATTACTGTTTCATATTCATTTTCTAAAAAATTATTAGATGCAACAAAAAATAAAAATAAAAGATTACTAATGGCGCACCTCTGGCTGGTGCGCCATTGCTATATAAAAAAAATTTTACTAATGGCGCACCGATCGTGGGTGCGCCATTGCTATATAAAAAATATTCTAATGGCGTACCGCTTCGGGGTGCGCCATTAGTAAGTTTCCCCCCTATAGCTAATTCCTCCCTATCCCTCGCCAGTTCCGCTTCGTCCCTCTCCCTCGCGCCAGTTCCTCTCCGTCCGCTCCCAATCCGCGCCCCCGCCGCCTCCCTCTCCCCATCCTCCCCTTCCTCCCCTCCGACCCCACCCCACTCTCGCCGGAGCAGCGCCGCAGGGCCGACACCAACCTCGCCCTCGCCCGCGCGCGCCGCAACCTCTGCCTCGCCGAGTCCGGAGCTGCTCGTGGAGGAGACGTGGCTGGAGGCGCTCTCCGGGGAGGTGCCCGTCTACCCGCCGCCCTCGAGCGCCAGTTCGTCGCCCTCGAGCGCCTGCACGCCAAGGTGCCCGTCTACCCGCCGCCCCACCTCGTCTTCCACGCGCTCCACTATGCTGTTAGGGTTAAGATTTTTTAAGTCCCCGCCCCCGACTCTGCTGCTGAAATTACCGTTGAAATCGAGGTAAAATCACTGTTGAACTGGGTGTAAAATCACTACTGTTGAAATTCAAATTTAAACTTGAAAATGAAAATTGAATTGGAGAATTAAATCACTGTTTTTTAGTCCCCATTTTTGAACCTATGCTAACCTTGCAAGCAGCATAACAGGCAATGTACTCCAAAATACTATAAGAACTGGAGTAAAAGATGACTGCATCTCACAGAATATAAGAAATGGGGACTCTTGGCTAAGTATGGCAATGCCACAGTGTATAAGTACTCCTGCATCTTACACAATGATAGGTCTAATTTATGCTACTCAACGAAAGAAGAAGAAAAATGCACTGGACATACACTGAAGAAAATGCACTGTATCATCGGGTAATTGTCCATGGTTTATACCTGAAAATAAGTTTATCTCACGGCATGAATGTAAGTATCTGTTCCGCATTCATGGGCTATCTACCCAAGGTAAACCTAGAAAATGAGTTATATCCAGGACAAGCCACTGTCAATTAACACTCTATACACTGCCAATTGTATTTAGTTAACATTACACTGCCACTGCTATTCAGCACAAACGTTTGATCATCTCACTCTACTTACTGTCAATTGACACTGTATAACTGTCAGCTCCATTCACTAGCAGTAGCCAGCACTTCTGAATCTAATCTTTCTTGGGCAAGCTCGGCTACTTGTTGTTAGTCATTCACTAAAAGATCCTCAACAGACTGCATGCATCTAGTATTAAATTTCTTGGACGGATCATCTCTTTTAGAAAAGGACTGTAATAATTAACTAACTAAAAATTTGACATTCTGGACTATGCTTGGCTCTGGTTTTGTGAAATCTCATCTCTTTTCTACTGCCATGACTAGTCATGAATTTTATTTTACTTTCCCCACTTTATAACATTCAGAAATTGTTTACTAGCTCAAGCTTCTCCTTTGCACTTTATCACTTCAATCTGCTGCTACCTCAAGTTTCTCGTTTACACTTGTGCCAAGTAACATTTTTTCCTTGTATAATTATATGGTGGTTGACTGAGCTGCTACTTTTCCCTTGTAGAAGATCGCAGGTCGAGTGGGAAAGATCGCAGGTCGAGTGGGAGGGATCCAGTTGCGACGACACCGAATCACCAGCAAGGCAGCTGCCTAGAATAATAGGTTGACTCACCTATATATACTACTATCTTGCATCTCTCTCTTGTTTCTTCTTCTACTACAATGCAAAGAGAGTCATTTCAGTTACTTGTCTTAGTGTGTGGTGTGGCTGTTTATTGTTCAACACCAGCAGCTAGCTCTATTTAGGTCCAGTAGAAACGACATGGCTCTCCAATTTTTAAGTAATCTTGCATATGTTAGAAACTACATATATGGTCTCCGGTTTTCTTACCTCTGCTCTGACACCAACGCATCAACAAAAGAAGATGGTATTTTTGTTACGCTTTCAGTTTGTGTCAGCAGGGAGATATAATGTTTTAAAATCTTTCTGGTTATATTGGAGTTAGGTTTTTTGAATATGAGCAGCAGTGACTTGGATATACCTTATGGAGTTGTAATAGTTCCTCTTGGTGCTTAGGTGCATTTTCTTTGTGTAACTTGGTTTAAAAATGTGATTTGGTCTTTTGTGGCATTTGGATGCCTAAATCCAATTTTCTTAATCATATTGCTTGGAAACTTTTGGTTATCTCCTCTCAGTGATGAAATAATTTATATGTACTGCACTTTTTTCATAATTAGGTAATAACGTTGGTTACAGTTTTGGTAGTTCAAACGGGATGTATCTCATTTTGTAGACAGATTATTTTCTGGAATATCATATATTCAAATTTGTAATGAATGATGGCTTCTACCTGAATTAGTAGACTCTGTGGTGTTAGTTTTTTCTAAATACAATAAGATAATTTTAACAACTGTAGAACATGTTGAGACTAGCAACTTTTTTGTGACATCAACCAACAGTCCTGTCACTGGGTTATCCTATTTTATATTTTTAATTACTAACTTAAGTTTGAGTAAACAGTGGCAGTGAAGTCCTCATAATAATCAGGCGGATGTAACCTTTCTGATGTCCCCAGAAGTTAACTAAGATTGTGGTGCTAGTAGAGGCACATTGTGGCCTTTTCATCCATATGAAAGTAGAGGCACATTGTGGTGCTAGTTTGCTGGGTTTTGTCTCCGACCATCGTGTCGTGATGATTTTGCAGGTACCCCGAGAGGCCCTTGAGTTTTCCGAAATGTCGATTAACTTCCGTTCCGGCAAATTCGGGTACTCCATATGTCCTATTTTCAGCAAAGGTCATGCTGAAATTTTTCGTGAATTTTAGCATGACTTTGCTAAAAATAGGACATATGGGGTACTTGCGACTAATGCATGGGCCGGGGTATCTTAGTACTTAATTAAGTAGGATCAATTGCCCCTTTATTCTTGCTGCATTAAACCATAGGTGGCAATAGATCCAAGTGATTAGGCCCAAATGATGAAAGCTTAGGCTTTTAGGGTGCCTTGGCGTCGACAAACCCTAAATGATAAAAGCTTAGCTTTTAGGATGCCTCTCGGTGTCGACAAACCCTAAATGATGAGACCATGATCTTGTTCCTTGACAATAACCAACTTTTTGACCAAACTTTTTTCCTATTTAGAGCGAAACATGGCCCACAACGATGAGGTCGGCGGTTCGGGCGGCAAGCAATTCTGGGAGCTGTCCCAGGAGCTGGAGGAAGAACCTCACCGCTATGAGGACGCCGTGGAAGACACCGATCCTGACTACACAACCCCTAGTGGCGTTGGGGATGACACCACTGATGGTGCCGCCGAGGATGCCACCACTGATGATGGCAGCGAACGCACAGATGGCAGCCAACCGAAGAGGCAACGGAAGGACCGGCGCCCAAGCCTGCTCGGCACCGTCAAGGAGGAATTTACTGAAGTGAACTCCGACGGGCATCCAACGGCGCCCAAACAAGTAGTCAAGGGGTACTCGGTTCAGCTCGGGTGCATTCTCCGGAGCACCGTCTCGATCAACACCGAGAACCTAAGGCATAAGGACCGAGGGAATTTGCGCAGCCTCCTCTTCACGAAGCTGCATGAACGATGCAAGTTCCCCGCTGAGTTTGCAAGCACACGCCTCTCAGGGAATAAAGTGAACAGTGCCGCCCTCACGAGGAGGAGCACGGCCCTGTCTACATGGAGAAGCACGGTGAAGGCAATGATTGAAAAAGGTGATAGTTATGAGAAGATCAAGGCGAAATATCCTTTGATGAGCGAAGATGACTACAAGGAGTTCAAGATCAAGTGCGAGAGCAGCGCAACCTCCAAATCAAGTCAGTGGGGGAAAGAAATGCGGGAGTTGAACTTAGGGGTCCACCAACTCGGTCCCGGCGGTTACAGAGTAGCGGAGCCTATATGGGACAAGGAGGACGCGGAGCGTGCCGAGCAAGGCCTACCGCCCCGCTTCGAGAAATTACGTGACAAGCAGACCAGGAACTTTGTCAAGGCCCGGTACAAGGAGGACCCGGTAACAAAGGAGCTTACCACGGATCCGAAGACCAGGGCGCTTGAGCTTGTTCTGGTAAGGAATACACCCCCGTGTAATTAGCTCCATATGGTTGCATACTAATTAATGAAGCCAAATTTCTAAATGGTTCACATTCCTTCCGCAGGAGGCTGAAAGCAGTAGCGCGGGGTCGTCTCAGAGCTCCCCTTTTGACACCCCTTTAAATAGGGCGTTGAACGTAATGAAAAACAAGGATAAGCTCAGTAAGCCATCGTCAGCTGGTCGTGTGGCCGGCAAAGGCTTGTCCACAAAATGGTCGTCATACTATACCGCTGGTGGGCGAAAGGAGAAAAAGACCAGCTCGGAAAGCCAGTCGCGCGAGGTTCAAGAACTCAAGGCACAAGTGGCGCGGATTCCGGAGATTGTCCAAGAGCAAGTGCAACAACAACTGGGAACGACGCTCACCGCCATAGTGCCTACCTTGATTCAGGGGCTGACGACGTGGATTGCGTGCGGCCAACAGGGGCCTCCCACGGTTCCCAGCTCCACGGCCAGCAACCCGCACAACGCGCAGGCGGCGCCATTGGTGTCTCTGGCGGAGGCGGTATTCGTGTCTCCGGCGCCGGCACGGGCATTGGAGCTTAATGCACCCGGGTGTACGCCGGCCGGCACCTCGCCAGCAAGCGGCCTCTCCGTCAGTTGCACGCCCGCCGTTGGCGGTGCCTCGACATTAGCCGAGCTCGACGGCATCACGGTAACTAAGCCTCTCGGCCGATGATTTCATCTCCTTGCCTTTGACTAGGCATCCCTGACGCCCTACATGTTTTCGCAGGGCGCCGCCGACGTTCCTTGCACTCTCCTGCACTTCGTGGGCGCCGAGTTGGTCGATGTCGCCAAGGGCAGAATCGTTCAACCGGGCAACTGCGTGTTCCACGGTAATCCGATGCCACCCAGCTTGTATAGGGTTGAACTGGTTCGGGTGCTGCCAGGCTGCGACGAGTTGTTACCTCCGATTCGATCCGCTGGGGCCAACGAAGATGATGTGATGACCCTCAGCGCCTGCGTAAGCTGGCCCCTGCTTTGGCCGAAGAGCCAGATTCGTTTGGGGCGGGGGACACCACCCCACAGACAAGACCGCCAGTCGTGCCAGCACCAAGCCATGGCAAGAACGCCGCAACGCTACTGGACATGCCGGACATCCCTATGGCACAGGATCCGGACATGCATATGACACAGGATCCGGACGATGACGACAACGACGGCGGTACATTTTCCAACGTCGATAAGTACTTTGCCGAACATGGGTACGGTGACGAGTTCTGCGGGCCTCCTTCTCAAGAACCCAACCCTGAAAAAGACGACCGCGATCTAGCTGGTACGGCGGAGAAACCCAATTGCAACAGGCGTCGTCTGGCGTTCAGTTCTCAGGAGACGCCTCCAGCTGCCGCCTTCACCAAGCCTCAGATAGCTGAGGTGCGAAATATTATCAGCCCCAACACGCTCAAGAAGGCGGTCTATGAGCAGAACTCAATCCCATTACAGCAGATCAGGAAGAAGGGACGGAAACGAAAGACTAACAAGGGCGCCAGTGCGAGCCAGCCGGCACCGAGTACGATCCGTGCTCAGGATGGGCCACCTTCACCTAAGGATATCTCAAGGAGGGTGCATGTGGCGGGTAGGGCGATGCTACTGACAAATATGCTCAATGCTGCAACCGGTGCTATGCGGAGTCTGCATGACAGTGTTCTTTCTTTGGAGAAGCGGCGTCTCAGAGAGAATGATGTGGCATACCCGGTTTTCATGGCCAAGGTGCCAGAGGGCAAGGGCTTTGTGGATAGCGTCGTCGGGGGTACGATCGTCCTGCGGTTTGATGACATCTTTGCTATGTTTAACCTTCATCCGCTGCACTACACCTTCATTCGGCTGTTTTCGCTGAGTATGGATATGCGGATCATTAGAGACAAGACCCTGGACATTGTGATAGTCGACCCCTTCTACATGCGTGCCAAGATCTTGGGCAACGCTGGGGACCGGCAAGTCGCGAGTTCACACCTCGAAGGCGTCATTCTGGCAAACCCAGATAAGGATAACTTCCTCGTGCCTTACTTTCCCGAGTAAGTCATCTCCTAACCGCCCCGTAACATATGATTTCTTAGATTTCGATCGTTCTTTCTTTTCTAACATTCCGTGTTCTGTGTAGTGACACACATTGCACACTCATCCTCTTAAGCCCGAAATATTCCATGGCCACGTATTTCGACCCGGACCATGACTCCAAGATAGACTACACAAATATCAAGAAAGTTCTTGATGATGCTCTCCCCGGCTACGCCGCATCTGCAGGCACCTTTAAGAGGCCAGCTCGTAGGTACGGCAGGCACGTGTTCACCCACAATACGACGTTCCCCTGCGTCAAGCAGCCGCCTGGCGGTCAGAAGGATGCCTACTACGCCCTCCATCACATGCGGGCGATCGTACGGGACCATAATCACCTTCTGCTACCAAATAATCTCAAAGATTGGGCCGCAAGCTTGGCGGCAATCCAGGACGCGGACATCCGACAAGAATTCTTTTGCATCCAGTCGGAGTTTGCAGAAATCATCCATCAAGATGTCCTTCGTACCTCGGGGCAGTTCTACCTCAAATTTCAACCGTCCAACAGTGAGATAGACACAACGCTACAAATGCAGGCTGACAACGCCCGCGACTTCATGACCATCACGACAGACGGCGGCTTCATCCACGCTCCGGTCCCATGAGTCGAGTCGAAAGTAGTGATGCTATGTGTAGTTCTGAAACATTGATTAGATCATGTTGTAATTAAACTTTAATGAACTTGTATGTCTCTATGGTTTGGACAGTCATTTAACTTAGATGTAATCGATGCTATTTATTAGTAGGACCATGAATCGTGCTATTAATGTCTTGCTTTTCTCTTCCGATCCTTTTGTTGCATACTTATATATTGCTTATGTATTGTCTGTTGTTTGGCTAGTGCATAGAGATGCCGTCGTATGTCGTGTACAAGGGTAAGGTTCCCGGAGTCTACGACGACTGGGAGGAGTGTCGGAGACAGGTTCACCGTTTCAGCGGTAACAGTTACAAAGGGTACACCACTAGGGCGGAGGCGGAATCTAGATACGCGCGCTATCTAGCGGGAGAGAGGAGGGAGCGTTGGAGGAACCGGATGAAGACCAGTTTCATCGCGATGATGCTCATCGTGATGACCGCAGCTCTCTTCTATGTGATGGTAGTTTAGATGATCGATATCGACTTGTAATGTGAAGACAAACTCGCTACTCGCGGTCTCGAGACTTGTAATGTTCTATCTTTGTTCGGTCTTTTGAATTCGGAGACTAATATGATGAATTGTATTCGGTGACTAATCTTCTATTGTATTCGATGAATCTGCTGTTGCTGTGTGGTGCTGTTTATATTCTGTCCAATAATATATTTTGTAATCTGTGCAAATATCAGAAAAGAAAAAAAATCACTAATATACATACTAATGGCGCATCACCCCAACGTGCGCCATTAGTATGCCAAAGGATACTAATGGCGCATCACCCCAACATGCGAAAGGATACTAATGGTGTATCACCCCGCAGTGCGCCATTAGTATGGCAAAGCACATGGGTAAATATGGCCCCCTGGGAGGCATACTAATGGCGCACCGTGGCCTATACTAATGGCGCACTGCCTGGTGTGCCATTAGTATACCAGATACTAATGGTGCACCAGTGGTGCGCCATTAGTAAAAAATACTAGTGGCGTGGTACTAGTGGCGCACCAGTAGTGCGCCATTAGTAGGCAAAACTGGTGCGCCACTAGTAGGCCTTTTTCTAGTAGTGTAACTCTTTTTGCGGTGTGTTTGTCGAGATCCGATGAATTGTGGGTTTATGATCAAGATTATCTATGAACAATACTTGAATCTTCTCTGAATTCTTTTATGTATGATTGGTTATCTTTGCAAGTCTCTTCGAATTATCAGTTTGGTTTGGCCTACTAGATTGATCTTTCTTGCAATGCGAGAAGTGCTTAGCTTTGGGTTCAATCTTGCGTTGCTCGATCCCAGTGATAGAAGGGGAAATGACACATATTGTATTGTTGCCATCGAGGATAAAAAGATGGGGTTTATATCATATTGCTTGAGTTTATCCCTCTACATCATGTCATCTTGCCTAATGTGTTACTCTGTTCTTATGAACTTAATACTCTAGATGCATGCTGGATAGCGGTCGATGTGTGAAGTAATAGTAGTAGATGCAGGCAGGAGTCGGTCTACTTGTTGCGGACGTGATGCCTATATACATGATCATGCCTAGATATTCTCATAACTATGCTCAATTCTATCAATTGCTCGACAGTAATTTGTTCACCCACCGTAATACTTATGCTATCTTGAGAGAAGCCACTAGTGAAACCTATGGCCCCGGGGTCTATTTTCCATCATATAAGTTTCCAATCTATTTTTACTTTGCAGTATTTACTTTCAATCTTTATCATAAAAATACCAAAAATACTATCATCTCTATCAGATCTCACTTTTGCAAGTGGCCGTGAAGGGATTGGCAACTCCTTTATCGCGCTGGTTGCAAGGTTCTTATTGATTTGTGTACGTACGAGGGACTTGCGTGTGGCCTCCTACTGGATTGATACCTTGGTTCTCAAAAACTGAGGGAAATACTTACGCTACTTTGCTGCATCACCCTTTTGCTCTTTAAGGGAAAATCAACGCATGCTCAAGAGGTAGTAAGATAGATATATATGCCATTTGTTGATCGACTCGATGTCCCATATACGAGTCACTTTCTAGTCATGAAAAATTATTACTTCCTTCGATCCATAATAAGTGTCGTACTTTTAGTTTAAATTGCGACACTTAGTTTGGATCGGAAGAAATAATAAATTAGTTCGTTGGAAGAGTAAGTATAACCACCAACCCCCACGTGTCGATTAACTGGTCATGCATGCAAGAAAGAGAGGAGTGACAACGCCAAGAGGGCAACAGGTACGTTGACTTTGGGTTCTTTTTGGTCGGGGCACGCCTATGTCTTATGTAGCAAGACGTAGGCAGCCTCACCTGAAGCAAACGGCAGACTGGGCCGGCCCATTGTGCCAGGCCACATGTTACAACCTTATTTTTTTTCTATTTTTTGCATGTTCTTTGTTTTTGTTTCTCGTTTTGTTATTACAATTGTTTATACTTTCAAATATTCTGAATGTATATATTACCACAAACACTTTACGTACAATATTTGTAAAATGTTCATCAGGCATTTAAAACAAGTAAAATGTGTATAGAAAAAATTGTACTCTTACGTATATGAGAAAAGTATACAAAAAATAAACAATGTGTACGAAAAAGTTAATCAAGTGTTTAAAAATATTAATTAAGCAATAAAAATGTTCATCAAGTATTTGAGAAATGTTAATCAAGCATTTGAAAATGTAAAATATATATAGAAAAAATGTGTCTCATGTATAAGAAAAAATATACAATGTATACGCAAAAATGTTGATTGTGTATTTGAAAATAAGTATAACAAATTCATCATGTACATGAAAAATGTACAACTGTGTATGGAAAAGTAGACATCAACAACATATGTAACACTAATTATCAGTTTTGCTAATCGTTTCCTACCCTAGCCGCCGCCACCACCAGGCGACTAGGGTAATGCGACTCGTTTCCTCCGATCTCCACCGGCCGGTGCGCTGGCCCCCTCTCCCTTCGGCCGCTGCTCCGGCGGCAGGAGGGAGGCGGGACCCGTTCCTCCGCTCTGTAGTTAGGTTTTGGATTTGTAGGTCGTGGTGCGTCGTTGGGGTGGTGGGAGCGGCGCCCGGACGAATAAATCTGCCTCAACTTCACTCCCACACGGCGTTGTCCTTCATGGCGGCGTCTTCGAGTTGATGGCATCGTGTCTTTATCGATCCCTTAGATCGACAGCGTTAGGGTTCATGGATGGTGTTGACGAGGCGGCGGCGGCGACTCCATCAGGTGTGTCTCTCCTTCTGCTCTGTCCCCGTTGTTGTGGCGTTGTATCCGACGTCATGGTGGAGCAGGGAGGTTTTGTTGTTCAGGAGTACGCGCAGGCGGTTGTCTACGCAAGTGACAGCTGGAAGATGGAGTATCTTGTGTTGGGTTTGTGGTCGAAGGCGGGCAGTTCTGGTTTCCTTCTCCGACGTCGTCGTCATGCGAGGGTTTCAGTTCTGAAGTTCGATGGCGTGTCCGGGGACATGTTGTCCCGGTCTGATTCTTTCAACGGCTATGGTTTTGCTTTTGGCAAACTACTTTGAAGGTCGGTAAAGCTGCTGATCAGCGATGGAGCCGCGTCGAGCTTGGGCGAAGAGGTGATCTGTCTTTTTACCCTTTGGTGGCCGCTTCGGTGGTGTCGAAGGAAAGGGACAGGCGCTGGTATTTTGCATAGAATTTTTCTATCTTTTCAGTCATGTATGGTCGGTGCTTACGTGTCTTGTAACTTGATCTTTATTCTACATAAATGAGACACGTATTACCATGCAAAAAAAATCAACAACATATGTTTGAAAAAATATTAATCATGCATTTGAAAATGTAGGAGCAATTTTCAAGAAATATTTATTACCATAAAGGAGAGTTGAGCGTGTATTTAAGAAAATGTTGACCATGTATTCGAAAAAGTGTTCATAATATGTATTTATGAAGCGATCCAACACATCTTGCCTAATTCCTCCCCCTAACAGTAGACGGCTAGGGCTACTCTTCCCTCCAGACTTCACACGTGAGTTTGGGTGTTATGTGCTTCAAATCTGTGCAAGAGTTCAACGACGATGATTGTGGCCCCAGGGTGCTTTCTCTGAGGGGTTGTGCATGAACACTTCTCGGCTCTCATCGACACGGTCAAGCCGGCTCCTGTAGAGGAGCGGCAATAGCGGCACGACAACGGCTCGTTCTCGCAGTAGTAGTGGTCGTCGTTCGGTAGTCCAAGAATCCCAATGTAAATTTTATTATGTTTCAGATGCTTTCTACTTTTCATTAACTTTTATAATACTCCCTCCAATTCATATTAGCGATCTTTTCGCAAAAAAACACGTTTTTAAGAGAGAAAAAAATGTACAGCATGTATAAAAATATGTTCCATGTCTACCCTGAAAATGTACATTGACCAATGATAATTAGACATGCGTTGAGAAAAACAAAAAAAATGAAAACCGAAAAGCAACAAAAAAGAAGAGGCAAACCAAGAAAAAACAAAAGAAAACTGAAGCGTGATGATGGGAAAAGACACGTTGAAGCAACAGAAGAAAACCATAGAAAAAGAAAAAAGAAAAGAAGAAAACCAATAAAAACAAAACTGAAGAAAACAAGAGAAAAAACTTGAATGAAAAAAAATAAAGAAAAAAGAAAGAAAAGGAAAAAGTAAAAACTAGAAAAATCAAAGAAAACCAGTGAACAAACAAAGAAAAACAGAGAAAACCATGAAGAAAAAAATAAAACTGGTAAACCAATGGAAAAGGTAGAAAATCATAAATAAAGATAGAAAATCATAAAAACAACAAAAGAAAATGAAATAATCATAAAAAAATTAAAGAAAACTGGACAGAATGAGTATAAGGAGCGACCGAGGAGCCAACGGGGGATCGCTATTTATCGCGCTCAGCGAGTCGAACGTTCCGACTCGCTGAAGCCAGCGAGCATATGGGCCGGCCCATGTGCGCGGGTAAGCCCTGCCTGTTTCCTGTTTCGTTTTTTCACGTTTTTTCTTTTTTGCTTTCTTTTTTACTTTTGTTTATATATGAAATATTCTAAATACATATATTACAAAAACACCCTCCCAAAAACACATTTGAAAAAATGTTGAACAGGGATTAAAAAATGTTGAACAAGAATTTGAAAAATGTTGCATTTAAAATATTGATAGGTCTTTGAAGAAAATGTTGAACATTTATTTGAAAAAATGTTGAATAAGTACTGAAAATATTGAAAAGTTATATGAAAAATGTTGAACAAGTAATTAAAAATGGTGAACAAGTATTTGAAAAATGTAGAACAGGTATTTCAAATAATGTTGAAAATTTATTTGAAATATGCAGAACAAGTATTTGACAAAATGTTGAACTAGTATTAGAAAACAAAATTGAACAAGTATTTCACAAATGTTGAACATGTATTTGAAAAATGTAGAACATGTATATAAAAAATGTTGAACAGGTATTTGAAAAATGAAGAACAAGGTATTTGAAAATATGTTGAACAAAGTATTTGAAAAAATGTTGAGCAAGTATTTGAAAAAAAATGTTGAACAAGTATTTGAAAAATGTTGAATAAGTATTTGAAAAATGTTTACCATGTATATAAGAATGTAGAATGAAAACAAAAAGAAACAAAACAAGAACCAAAAAAGAAAAAAACAAAGAAATAGGAAAATGAAAAATCCAGGAGAAGAAGAAAGAAAAGAAAACGAAAAAAGAAAAAAACAGAGAAGAAAAAAGAAAAGAAAATGGAAAAATAAAAAAACGGAGAGGACAAATGAAAACAAAACGAGAAAAAAAAAAAGAAACCTCTAGTAGTTTGCAATCCTACAAGTAATTAGTAACGCCACGCGAGCGGAGTGGAGACCAGGGTTCGATCTCCCTTGGTGCTCTCTTTTATCCCGTGTTTTTTCAACAGTTCCTACGTCTAAATGGGCCAGCCCATCACTGTTCCCTCAACGCGATTCAACCCCACACCGATCGCTGAATGCGATAGATAGCATTCGCGGAGCCAACGATCAATTCCGAGCAAGAAGAAGAAATGGCCTGGGCCAATACCTACGCAAGGGAGAAAACCCAGCATGTATCTTGCTCATTTGTAACGCTGATGCGATGGCGGTTGCGACATCGAGCCTATGCGGGCTGGGCCTATTCACAGGGGAAGACTTGTGTAGGATATGTCCTTAGGTGAGATCAATGTGATCAAAGTTTTAAATGATACAAAACATGTTCAAAAATTCTGAAAAAAATTGGAGACACGCATTCATGTGTGATGTACAAGCTTAAAAAGTTCCAGCTCCTAAGTCGAACTATATTTATTGGACCAAAAAAGACAAAATCAGATGTGAATAGTATCAAATACTATTCACCCCAATGCTGGCACTATTCATAGTCGAACTTGTCTTTTTCGAATCTCTAACTATAGATTGAGTTTTGAGCTTTTTTTGTAGTTAATTATAGGCCTACCCCGCATGTATGTTGTACATTTTTTTTAGATTTTTTTAGATTGTCTAAATATGAAATGTTTGGGTTGATCCTACGATTTCACCTAAAGGGCTGATCCTATACTAGTCTCCCCCCTATTCACATTCACATTCTGACTAGGCATTTGGTTTCGTTTTGTTTCCACGCGTCGCAAATGGCAAGCATACCCCACGCTCATGCAAGTGAGTTGCGGCCCAATCTCGCGCCAGCTGGATCGGCCGCTGGCTCACTGCGTCCGCTCGGTTGCTCCCTTCGCCAACTGGTCTTTTTTCTGATTTTTTTCTGCTGTTGGTCTGTTAGGAAAGAAGCCTGCCGGCATTTACAATACTGTTGAAAAAATTATGAAGTAGTTTTTCAATGGATTTCTAAAAAAGTTCATGAATTGAAAAAGGTTGGTGATTTCTAAAAACAAATCATGAATTTGATATTCTTTTGCATGTTTGATTTTTTTCATGAAGTTGCAAAACCTTTGCACATTTGTAAAATGTTTGTGAATTTGAAAAAATGTTCACATACACGAAAAACTTTGTGCATTTCAATAAAGTTCACGGATTTTGAAAAAGTTAGTGGATTTGAAAGAATGTTCATGAATCTTAAAAATTGATTGCGGATTTATAAAAAGTTCACGAATTTAAAAATAATTGAAAATTTAAAAATGTTCGTAAATTCTCATAATATTCGTGATTTTGAGAAAAAATCACAAATAAAAAAATCATTAGTTTGAAAACAATTCATGAACTGATTTTATTACTAATTTGAGAAAGCTCGTGAATTTGAAAAATATGACCGGAGTTGTAAAAAAAGAAAAATAATATGAAAAAAGGAAACAGTGAAAAGAAGAAAAGGAAACAACAAAAAAATACTTTAAAATGGTTGGAAGCTTCTAGAAGCTGTCAAAAATGGGATGGAAGCTTCTAGGAGCTTACCAAACCGGCTGGTTACATTCGGAAAAATCAAAAGATGCCCCCTACATGGGCCGGCCATGTACGTACGACAGTTGTGTGCCCATTACCAATTGCCCTATAAGTGGCACTATAAGCAACAAATAGGAAACGGGACAGGGAACCTAAGTCCTGTGAGCACGACATTAACTCCTAGCTTTCATTCAGTCAGAGCATGTACAACAGGTGCCCTAAAGGCATCAAAGTTGTTGGAGTAAATTTAGGGCACAAAAAAGTGATGTTTTTGCATGAATTGTTTTCAAACTAATGAATTTTTTGAATTCATTAACTTCGTGCCTCCAACGCTTGGCATAAAATAGGGCACCACAAGTCCAACATCCGCCCAAAAAACAAAAGCCACACCGATAATCCAGTTCTGAGCCCAGGCTCATCTGCACCCGTACTGAAGAAAAAAATCAAAACACATAAAAAATTCAAAAAATCCCAATTTTCTTCTTTTGCATGGTAGATAATTTGATGCGTGAGTTCCGCACCAATTTTTAAATCATTTGGACATCTAAGAAACTCTCGCCAAAAAAGACAAATTCGGCGTCTGTAAAAAAGTTTACTGTTCATGCACTGTTATGACCCGATTTATTTTTTTACTGAGAGCTACTCAGAAGTCCGAATGATCTGCAAATTAAAGCGGACCTCACGCAATAAATTTTGTACCATGCAACTTTTTTTGAATTTTTTTGTGATTTTTTTATCTGGCCGGGTGCAGATGAGCCTGGACCGAAACGCTGCACTCAAGCCACACGACATATTTTATCCACGATATCCATAGATAGCTGGCCTTCCTTTCTTTCGAGCTCCGGACGGTATCTCTCCCGCACGACTCCGCTCCCATAGGACGCTTGACACGTGCGCTTCCGCACGTCTCACCCCGCAGGCTACTGGACATGTGCACTCCAGCACGGCTCTGCTCCTGCTTTTGACAAAGGCTCGTGCTCCACCTCGTTGTGCAGTGCCCATTCAGCGCCGCTCTGGTCGAGCTAGCGCGCGCAATACGCAGCAGGGCCACTAAGGCACACGTATGTGTTGTCGGAAGGGTACCGTGGCGCTCAGGTGCGAGGCCACGAAGCACGTCGCCGCCGACTTCCAGAGCATGAAAGCGTCCGGGGAGCGGCGAAGCCGTCGAATCCGAAGAAGACGGGGCGACGACCAAACCAGACAAACAGAGCGTACTCATCACCACCAGGCCTCCTCGGTTCGTTTCACTTGGCAGTTAGGACGAGCACGGTGAGGTAAGGTTGTAGGGCAAGGCCGCGGGCTTGGCGAGGTCGTTGGTCGCAGTAGAAGCTGACCCATGGGCATGGTAGAGCTTTGTGTGTCAGCTTCAACGACGGCAGAGGAGAGGGAAGTAGAGAGTGGCGACACTTGGAGGTGGGGGAGGGAAAAGAGAGGCGGTGGGTGGATGCGGCGGATCTCTCCATCCGGCGGCGCAACCGTGTGGTTCCCCATGGAGGCTATGCATTGAAAAGTGGTCGGGCGGTCAGGGCATCAAGAAGGGAAAGGAGGAAGTTGGCCTCTCCCGTGTAGCCAGTTTTCGTTTTGGGCAGCAGACTTCGTACCCAAAATATGCATCATCTATACCCTGTTTTTGGGCAGCCCGATTTTTTTTACTCCATTTTTATTTTTGGGTAGCAGTTGGAGACGTTTTCTTGCCTCCAAAAGCATAAGAAGGAACGGTTGCCCTATAGTAGGGCAGCTGTTGGAGATGCTCTAACTCTAATGTTCAATTTGTCTAGTTCACCGACCGCCTTATCCACCCTAATATCTCAAGTATTCACCTTTTGAGATTCTCACCTTGTATCTTGTCCTAATTTCTGTAACGAGATGTCCACCATCTACGCATGGTACATGTATCACGAGTTCCTCTTTTGTTCAAGCAAGAACGACTAAAATGGATCATACACACAAAAACAAGGTACTCCCTCCGGCACTTTTTACTCAACATATATGGTTTGTCTGAAGTTGAATTTCATAAAGTGATACAATATAAAAATTAAATTCATGACACATATAATGATATTCATTTCGTATTCTGAATGTTGATATTTTTTTATTTACTAGTAAATTGTACGTGCTTTGCACGTCATTTAAATGTATATAAAAAGCATGGGAAAATACATTTGAATATGTATTTTCTTTCCTAGAATCGTATTGGACAAGATCCGTTCTTACCTCTCTAGAATCCAGATTGTTCTAGTCCCTTTTTATTAGAGTATCAGATAAGCATGTCGATAGATGCTTCTAGAACACATGAGATGGTAGAGTTGGGGGTTCAATTAGAAGGCCACGTGGCAGAATCCTATGAGTTGAAAACTTTATCCAACGGATGATAATCCTCGGATTTGCCATCTCTTAGACCGTTGGATCGGCATATCCAACGATTAATATGTGGAGCTATTGGCACACTATATAGTGGTATAGATAAAGTTGGTCAATCTCTATGAAGTTTGACTTCAGAGAAATCTTATATGTCGAGTAAAAAGGACCGGAAGGAGTACGGCATAATCAAACTTTCTCGTCCGGATTGTGGAAAGCTCCCGTTGGGGTAATTTGGCAATGTTGTTTTACTCCATTGGGCAGAATGAGAACCATTGTGTTAGAGGGATAGAGAAGGATAATTGGCGTAATGCGATGGATGTATTATTGAGTCCCGAGGACGAGTATATATTGAGTACAAGACTTGGAGGGCAAGACTCCTCCTAGAGATAAGATGGAAATAATTCTATCTAATCCCGGACAATCTCTACTACCAAATATATCTCTAAAATCCCCCGCAGTCATAGTGGTAGCGTTGCAAACAACAAGAGCGTCACGGATGGTCAGACTGGAGAGAATAGCAGCCGACGGGCTGACATCCCCCCGCAGTCGTAGCGGGATCGTCGTGGACGGTGTCGCGTCACGGACGCGTTGAATGTAGAGGAAGCCGACGAGTTGCTCAAGAGAGGTGATAGCCCTTTGTGCCGTTGTTGAGGTAGCCGTGAGCGTGAGTGGTGTAGCCGTGGTCGAGGTAGCCGTGCGAAGAATGCCATGGTTGATGTCGAGTCGGGGTGGCCGGTGTCGAGGAAGTCACCGTGGAGCCACGAGCGCAAGGAGGCACCGAGTTAGTCATGGGCTTAGTGGTGTCGAAGTAGTGGTGCGCCGGGAAGAAGATGGTGTTGACGAGGCATCGCGCCGGGTTTGCCAAATCCGGGGAAAAGTCAAGGACGAAGGCACGCATCGGTGTTGCCAGCACTGGGCATGCGTAGACGGCCGAAGTCGAAGTTGACGAAGCGCCGCACCAGGCTTTCTAGGCCCGGGGACACGTCGTGGACGAAGGCACGCATTGGTGTTGCCAGCACCGGGCATGCGTAGACGAGGGACCTGCACGTGTTGTATGCCATGTTGAGGAGTCGGAGGGGCCAGTAAAGAAGGACTCGACGACGGTTGCGGCACCAATCGGCATGGGGCCGATGTCGCCAACGGTGGTCGGAGTAGACGAAGTGGTCGGGGAAGATGACGACGACGCTGGCGATGAGCTGGTGCTAGACGAAGATGGAGGGGGCGGGTGAACGGGCGGCGCGGCTCGGGTGATTGAGCAGCAGCGACGCCGAAGAGGAGCGGCGGTGGCTGGGTTAGGACTGCGGCGGCGATGCTTGAAGTAGGTTGAGAAGAACCCGACAGCATGACGAAGGCTGGCACGGACGGTGGCATTCCTGTGCCGGTGTTGGAGTAGAGGTGCAAGGGGGTCGACGGCGGTGGCGGGCAACGCAAACCGATCTTAGGTTGGAAAACTAAAAAGAAAATGTCGATCAAGATGACTGGCAGGAGAGAGAAAAACCCGGAGCAAGGGCTCGGGAAAAAGACTCTCTAGGGCAGCCGATCAACATGATCAGCGGACCAACCATAGGTATGGGCGGCGCGGCCCCCGGCAGCAGTCATGGAGGCCGACCGCCATGGTGGTGTCGCGCGGAGCGGAAGCGGCGGCGGCAGCTAGGGTTGGATCGGTTAGGCTAATACAATGTTAGAGGGGATAGAGAGAGATAATTCGCGTAATGCGATGGATGTATTATTGAGCCTCGAGGGCGAGTATATATTAAGTAGAAGACTTGGAGGGCAAGGCTCCTCCTAAAGATAAGATGAAAATAATTCTATCTAATCCCGGAAATCTCTATTACCAAATATATCTCTAACACGTTGGACCTAGTTTCTTCATAATTGTTGCAATGATGAATGTGTTGGCCACGTGCATCTTGATCTTGGTACTGATCTCATTACAATATAAAAAATCCTCTTAAAGATATCCAAAGGAAATTCATTACTTACGTAAAGGACTCTCAAAGTGCTCATAGCCTTTGCCTATAACAGAGGAGTACCGAGCACATAACGATGGGTTTTATATGTTGACCTACCAGGCGGTGATGACTTCATGTCACCATCTGCATCAAAAGGCTTCTATAAGTAACCACCTTTCCCTTCGAAAATGACAAATAACTTCTTTCTCACCTTGCTTTTGTATCATCCATGTCGTGCGTTATTTTTGTTGGGGATATGATTTTCATATGTATGGACATGGAAGGCACCAGGAAATACCGACAGATCACCCGAACTAGAAAACACACTAAGTACTTCTTTCCATGGTCGTCTCTATCTTGCCTACTCCACTGTATCAGCTATTCTCCCCTTGCCTCGTCCCTTTCCTAACCGATTGAGCCCTTCTGCTTCCAGTACACCACGCTCTTGTGCCATCTTGAGGAAGCAACGGTTAGGTACTGTTACACTTGGATGAGATTAATCATGGATTGAAGAAGTCTGGGGCACTACAGATATGGTGTGCCAAGTGGGTGAGATAGAGCAGATTGTCACCTTGTGAAAAATCCGGGCTAAAGATTTGCTTTGATGTGGTTTGTCGGATATATATATTTATATTTTTTCTGGTGGCACAGTTGATGTTCTTCCAGGATCATCATTTGAAGCACTGAATCCCGTAGTGTCCTTGCAATATTTAATTTCCTTAGCTTTCGAAGGTTATTAGTTGTGGCTATCATTTGGAATTACAATGTTAGGTCTGGCTACTCTTTGTCGAGTGCTTCCATTGCCTTATTGTTTCTTGGTTCTCTGGCACTATGGAACTCACTGCTAGTACATAGTTGAACTTGGGATGCTAATGTTAGGCTTTCTTGGCCAATTGTTGTACTTCTAGTAGGGGATGAGTAATGAGCTGGATTTTTTTGTCTCCATATGTAACGGTCTAATGTTTGACCTGAATTGATTGTTGTTTCTTATCGATTGCCACAATATAATTTGTTCACATGCCATTTACACGTAATTTATAGTCAATGACAAAGTAGGGGGCGGAGCTTATGGAGACTCCCTGGTGCATAGGAATCAGGGTCGAAATTATTTACAAGTAGTAATTAGCTTTTCATTATTTTGACTTGGTGATTAGCTTTCATAGTATGCATGTGCATCATGCTACACTAATGTTGTGCACCAGGGCGCAGAAATCTTGCCGCAGCGAGCCAATGATAGGTTCGGTTCGAAGGCATTTCGGCAGGGTGGGCCGTAGCATGTATGAAGGGATGTCGTGGGCCTCTTTTGGCTTCTGACCGTAGAGGCTAAATTTTTGTGAGAGCCATGGTAGCATTCTATCGTTGGCGTCGCACAGCGAGCACTCACGTGTTCCTCAAGATGGTGTTCTTCTCCTAGGAATTCGACTAATGCTTTCACCATTTTCAAGCGTCCTACAAATAACAAACGTGAACTTATATTATGTTCGGTTGCCTATGTGCAACAGACTTTTATCACAGTACATCGTGGTTGAAATTTTGCCGCATGTTGAAGTGGTGCATCAGGCTGATTTGAGCTCCAGCTCTGAGTATCAGTCTAATTGCAACAAAAATCTTTATACAGCACCACAAAGTACCATAGTCTAGAGAGAGGAAGAATAATGTGACACGCCTTTTGTTTTTGTGATGCATGATAACCTTGCTAGGGGACCAACTAAATGCACACGGGTGTGTGTGCACAAACAAAAGAGGTACGACATGGGCCCAGGTTCTTTGTGTGATTGACGTTTAGATACTGAAAAAAGTGTTACGGGGTAGCCAATAAATATGTAATGCTGCTATACTTGGCGACAATGAACCAATATTTTTCTTTGAGGACAGAATGACATCTTTATGTTTAATTTCCATGAACTTTAGAATAGCAAACTGTTTTCACTATACATGACATTCTTGACCTTGGGACCGGTTTTCAAAAGAGTACAAAGTTCTTTTTTTGTTGCAAATTGGTCTCCGTTCATCTATATCCAAACACAAGAGTAAAATTAGAATGTAATCTCCATCTTCTTTTGCTTCGTATCGCTCTGACCCTAGAGTTGGGCTAAGGAAATCCACCATTTGTTTTAATGACTGCCAAGGTTCTCATAGGGTCTGACCTATCATAGTAGAGGAGTAACCACATAAAGGAGATCTTTTTATTATTTACCATCCATTGGACATATGGCTTCATATCAATGCCTATCATCCAAGGCTTTTATAAGGAGATCAAGGTTTCCTCAAGCAAATGGTGAATAGCTTATTTTATATGTTGGAGTTATTTAGTCCAATTTTATGTATTGCTTGGTGTGCCTCTACTACGTACTCGGGAGTGTTTTGAAGCTTTCCATGAGCTTAAGTATATCCTCATTACAACTTATTCAAATAAATTTCATCATCGCATCTTGATTTAGACGTGAAACCTTTTGCATGCCCAACCTCGTGATCTCATGTCGCTCACTGATAATATCATGGAGCCCATGTGTGGCTCTATGTGGAGAAGTGAGATGTCATGTACTCGGTATGGTCTCGGAGAGGGTTGGCGGGCTCATTCATGTTGTTGATGGAGTCTCCGAGCTTGTATGCATCCGCGTAGGTGGCGTAGGGCATATCCCCTTCATTGCTATTCACGGGTGGCACCTCTTGTTCCAATGCAATTTTCTTCTTAATCCACCTCAGGCATGACAACTTCTAGGTCAATATCCTCTTACCCCTGGCGCATCATAATGCAAAATACTCTCCTCAATTGGGAAGCGTTTAGGCATTGATTGGGCAAAATACTAAAGGTGGACATTCCGCTAAAAAATACATGTTTGGACAAAAAAAAAGTCAGCATCTAAGACATTTTCTTGAACTGAATCTGCATTTCGTGCTTCCATACGGACAAACCGCAAATGGGAATAATCATCAAAATGGAAAAGAAGAGGAATGGAAGTAATTATTTCCATGCGGTTGCAATAATAGGAATTATAGGACCTTTGCTTTATGTGCGCCCTGAGCGGCAATCCGGTAGCTATTCGTTCTTGATTGCGGCGTTCTAGGAGCGGTTTGTGTGTTATACCGGATTTTTTCCTGACAAATTCCAAATTTTTTGGGGGTGTGAGCGAGGGTGAGTCCCTCCTTGCTAATGACGAGTTTCTATATACTGAAATTTGAGCTTGGATGAACTTGTTGCCTTGCCCAAAAGCTCCAACCTTTTTAGATCCGTTCAGCTGAGTTTACTTGGTACATGTCTATTTGTGGCTTCTCACCGGGGCACATACAAAGAATAGTTTTAAATACTAGGGTATACAAATAGACAGCTCTCCAAGTCAGTTATAGTGGGGCTGTAGCCGCCTATTTCGTAACTTTACCAAACAATTGTACATAAATACTGTTTAGCAACTTCATAGTCAAACAGTTATACCAGGGCTATAGCCTGCTATTTAAACCTTTGATACAAGAAATTTGCACCGCGTGAAGCAAAATTGGCCCAAATTATTATCCGGAAAGGGGTGAAGATGCTGGCAGACACCATTTGTGCATATCCAAGTTACTTGTCACTATAATGAAACTTTGAAACTTTCGTGGGAAAACGAAAGATGTGACCTTTGTTTTTCAAAAGGTAGATATATAGTGTGTCTTTTAGAACAAATTAGCAGGTCCTGCAATTTAAAGCAGCATTACATCGGATGCCATTACTAACAATGAAACTAAGCACATCCGAGCTAACCCACTCATACATGCCCGACGAGATTTTCTCATAGGAGCACATATATTTTTCTCAAGAGAAACCAAATTCCGCGTGCCAGTTCATTTTGATCTTTTTTCTTTGTTCTGTTTGTTCCAAAAACATTAATTAGTTCGTTCCGATGCTCTTTCGTGGTCGTGGTTTTGGTGCCATACGTCAGGAAATATTGATCCAAGGGCACTAAACGCCATGAATGTAGGGGGGTAGGCAGCCTCGCTGTTAACGATAATCTTGCTTCAGTTGCAGCACACTCGCATCACAGGAGTGAATGATTTATTGATTACCTAAGGCTGGCCATAGTGGTGGTATCTTTTAGCAACCCAGGCCCAACTCCTGGTCCATCGTCATACGTTCCGATGTTTTCGGTGCGTATCGGACACTCCACTACAACTCCTGGTCCATCGTCATACGTTCCGATGTTTTCGGTGCGTATCGGACACTCCACTATAATCGGAGAGCCCACCACATCCCAAAAGACCGGCTTGAAGGGTGTGTGGCACTCTCCCTTATAAGGAGGTCCTAGCCTCGTCCTGTATCCAAGGTGGTACTGAAGTCACTAGTGTTGCCCAAGTTCAGGTCCTGACACCTCACCCCCTAGGGAAGCCCCCCTCAGGGTGGCATGGGGCCCAACTCTGATACTACTTGATAGCAACCCAGGCCCAGCTCTCGGTCCATCATCATATGTACAGACGTTTCCGGTGCGAATTGGACACTCCACTACAAGTGGGGAGACCACCACATCCCAAAAGACCGGTCTGAAGAGAGTGTGGCACTCTCCCTTATAAGGAGGTCCTAGCCTCCTCCCGTATCCAAGGTGGGACTATAGTCACTGGCTTTGCCCAAGGTCAAGTTCCTGGTATCATAGAGTAGTAACATAAAATAATATCATATGCTGGACTGATGGTGCACGAGAGGTTTTACATGTGCTGCCGATCCCACTTTTTGGGATCGAGCCTGCATGCGAGAAGTACATCTACTCGCATGGGATTTTGCCTTCATCAAATGGCTCTCATCTCTCTAATCAGACGGTGGGAAAGGTGATGGATGTGAGCATTTGGCTGGTCGGCCGGCATGTAGGGTCGCTTTGTTTGTTCATCTCTGGCGCTGTTGGTGGTGGTTGCCACGTCGCAGCCACATTCATATTGGGACACTGATACGAGAATCCACCCACACTCGTTTATGTTCCATTATATCCCCGGCATTGTAGGGCAGCGAACGGGACCTCATTCTCCCATGGGGCGCATCGGGCCCGGCTGATGACATCTGACTAGTTTATCAACCAGTTAATCCACCCTACTCTCAAATACCCACCTTCTGCGATTTTCACCCTGCATCTTCTCTTACTTCTGACGAGGGGACAACAACACATGCATGGTACATTCCACAATGTGTTTTTTCCTTTGGTCGAGCAAGACCAACTACAATGGTGCACCATAGTAAGTTTGCCCTAAAAAAACTGGCACAAAAATGTTGCGTTCTCTAGGTAAATTTCATTTGGATGTTGAGATGGTGTCCTGGAGTTCCTTGCCTTGCGTTAGAGCATCTCCTACAGCTCAGAAAAAAAACATATCCAATAACCACTTATTGGGGCTCCTCAATAGCACTTCCGTCGTTATTGGGGATGGGCGCTCGAGTAGTTCATCAATAACCCCAGCCATAATAACCAAATTGACATACGGGACCCACTTGCCAGCCTGACATACGAGATACACGCTGCTGGCGGCGACGTGGCGCGGTGGTGGCTTTGACGGGTGATGGCGCGGCTACAGGAGTCCCTGGCGGTGGTACGATGACATACAACAACGGCCGGGACGGTGGTGTAGTGTGACTAAGGGCAGCGGTGGCACGGCGTGAGAGGGACGGTGGCGGCGCACCGACGGTCCAGCCATGTGCGGGAGCGACAGTAGTTGCGGGCAGTGGTGCGGCGTGGCGCGGGAGGTGGCGGTGACTCAACGGTGGTCCAGTATAATGTGCGGACGACAACGGCGACCCGCGAATGGTGATGGGCGGTGGCCTTCTGGTGATGAGCTGCGGCAGTGGTGGTCCGGCGATGTGTGGTGGCGGTTGTTCGACGACTAAGGCAGCGGCGATGGGCGGCAACATGGTGGTCAGATGGTGGAGTGCATTGGATTGGGATAGGGCCAACCCGCCTCCAAATAGGGGAAGATGGACTATTTTTTTGGCGATCACCAATAATTTATTGAGGAGTGAGGAGCTGTTGGGGCAGTCTTTTGGCCCAACTTCCCCGATACCAGGATTTTATCAGGGAATGGGGAGCTTCTGGATATGGTCTTAAGATGATATTCTTAATATATTCGGGTATGCTGCCTCTACTTAGCACTCTTTTTTTCCTCCGAGGGCGAATTATTTTGCCTAGTTTCTCCATGACTCTTGTAATAATAGTTCAGTAATTTAATTCTTTCCAAAGATCCCCGAAGAAAGTTAATGGTTTATTTAGGAACTGTGCAAGTGCTCATAGCATCTAACCTAGCGGATGAGTATCGAGCACATAACATTGTTTTTTAAATCTATTGACCTACTAGACGCTGATGGCATCACATCACGGCCTACCACCTAAGGCTTTTGTAAGTAGCAATGTTTCCCAACAAATAATGATTAACAGGTTAGTTCGGCATCCACCTTTCTAGCCCTATTAGAATTAGCTATTTTTGCACTAAGAATACATAGTTCTATTTCCATGAATTATTTATAGTACACATGTGAATTAGGGATATGGATTAAAAATAGAGCACCAAAGCCACTCCACGCATGAACCAACTGGCTTGGTGGAGCCCGGTCCACTTGGGAGTCAGGGAGGAGGCCTTACCCCGAGTGGGCCTATGCGGGACGAGACCGTCGCCTTCGGAGGGGTCACAGGTCCCATGTCTGACGGTCGACGGATGAGCAGCCGTCTCGAGGATCAGCCGGACATAGATGACCTGCAGCTACGGCGCGCCATGCGGGCGGCCAAGCTTCGTGACATTGAGCACTACCGGTATGTCAGTAAATACTACCAATTCCATTTTGCATTTTTTTCCGATGATGAGATAATAAATAATGCAAATCAGTTGGGAGTTTCACTAGGCATTAATGGAAAATAAATTGCTAAATATGTTAATGATATACTTAATCTATAAGCGGAGCCAGTTTTAGAGATGATTCGAAACTTAGCAGCTATTAAACCGTTAAACGATTCGGAAATAGATGCATTGGGTGTTAGGGTTCTTGATAGTCTTTGTGGGGATCTTGCACCCTCACCAACTGAGATAGAGGATGACGAGATTTTATATCTCCGAGGGGGTCGAATCACGCTGATTTTGAGGCATGTAGACTTACTGAGTTTGGTTGTATGGACCGAGTTGATGAGCAAAACAAGCCTAAGCGCAAGTGGAACCGGAAGATTTATCCGGCCTCGGCTGTGCGCAGAAGTGCTAGAATCCGGACTACTAAAAAATTTCATGATGAAACATGAAGGGAATTTTTTGGAATAGCAGAGGTCTGACTGACTTGGCTAAACGAAGGTTTCTGGTTGATGCTTCTATAGAGCACAAGTTAGATTTCATTGCCCTCTCTGAAACCAGTACAGACAATTTTACCTCTCAGTTCCTTGGCACCTTATCGGGAGGAGTCTATTTTGATTTGCATTGCTTACCCCCAAGAGGAAGATCCGGTGGGATTTTACTTGGGGTGAAGTGCGACACGTTGGAGGTTCGGAATGTTGTCATGGGAGATTTTGCGGTTAAGTTTCAAGTCCGATCGAAGGTTGACGTTTTCCAATGGGAACTCGTGGCAGTGTATGGAGCCGCACAGCCTGAGCTAAAACCAGATTTCTTGGCTGACTTAGTCCGTATTTGTGGAAATGAACAACTCCCAATCCAGGGGGGTATTTCAGCATTATACGACGACGGGAAGAAAAGAACAATGATAACTTTGATGGCAGATGGTCGTTTATGTTTAAGAAAATTATTGAAAGCCTGGATCTCAGGGAGGTCAAGCTTTCTGGTAGAAAATTTACTTGGGCCAATGCTTTTCCAAATCCAACATACGAGAAGTTGGATCGTGTTCTCACCAGCGTGGAATGGGAGCAGAAGTTCCCCTTGTTGACGGTCCAAGCGTTGTCGCGAGGGATATCTGACCATACTCCACTACTTGTTGACTCTGGGAGGCAACTCATGTGGGAAATAAAAATAGCTACTCTTTTGAATTAGCATGGTTTGAAAGAGAAGGTTTCTTGGATCTGATAGCACAGGAGTGGGCAAAAGATTTAGGAGGGAGATCGAGCGTAGAAAGATGGTAGAACAAGATTAGGCACTTAAGACAGTTCCTTCGCGGTTGGGCCAAACATCCGAGTGGTGTTTATAAGGTTGAAAAGGAAAGGCTCCTTAACCTTATTAGTACCTTACATTTAAAAGCCGAGTCATCCATTTTAGATACCAGAGAGCTAGAAACTAAAGTGGAGGCGGAAGTGAGACTGAAAGAATTGCTTCAAGAGGAAGAATTGAAGTGGGCGCTCAGAGCTAAAGTTTGAAAGGTCGTCCAAGGGGAAGACAACACACAATTCTTTCATATGACTGTTAATGGAAAGCATAGGGAAATGAAAATCTTTCAGCTAGAGCAAGATGAGGGGACGATAGTGGGACAGGAGAACCTAAAATTGTACATCACAAATTATTACAAGCAGTTGTTTGGGGCTCCTGAGGATAGTTTTGTGTCCTTAGACGAGTCGAGGGTTGATGATATACCTCAACTTGTGACAGATGAGAACGAAATCTTAACCGCCTAGTTTTCGGAGAAAGAGGTGTTTGAGGCAATTTCACAGATGAAGAATAATAAAGCTCCTGGACCGGATGGATTTCTGGCTGAGTTTTATAAAAGGTGTTGGCATATTATTAAGGGTGATTTGCTTCCAATGTTCCATGATATGTTTTCTGGGCATTTGCAGTTATTTCACTTGAATTTCGGAACGATAACTTTGCTCCCTAAAAAAACAGATGCGGTGCGGATTGAGTAGTTCCGACCGATATGTCTTCTCAATGTCAACTTTAAAATCTTCACCAAGGTGGGGACTAATAGGCTAACGTAGATTGCACATAATGTGGTGCAGCCATCTCAAACAGCCTTCATGCCGGACAGAAACATCCTAGAAGGGGTTGTGGTCCTTCATGAAACGCTCCATGAGATCCACACGAAAAAACTAGATGGAGTGATTTTTAAGGTGGATTTTTATAAAGTGTACGATAGAGTTAAATGGCCATTTCTCCAGCAGGCCTTGCGGATGAAAGGATTCGACCAGTCCTGGAGAAAGCAGGTAGACTCTTTCACGCAAAAAGGCACTGTCGGAATCAAAGTGAATGATGACATAGGTCATTATTTCCAGACACATAAGGGTCTAAGGTAGGGAGACCCGATGTCACCTATTTTGTTCAACATAGTAGTGGACATGTTGACAATTCTAATAGGGAGAGCTAAAGAAAATGGCCAGGTAGGTGGGCTCGTCCCGCATCTAGTGGGCGGAGGAGTATCCATTCTATAGTACGCTGATGATACTATCATCTTTATGGAGCATGATCTGGCTAAAGCAAGAAACATGAAGCTTCTGACACGCCTATTCGAGCAGTTATCGGGGTTAAAGATTAACTTCCATAAAAGTGAATTGTTCTGCTTTGGGAGAGCTAAAGACAAACAAGAAGCTTATAAACAAATGTTAGGATGTGAATTAGGGTTGATGCCGTTTACATATTTGGGCATACCGATTCACCATCGCAAGCTTTCTAACAACGAATGGAAGTGCATTGAGGATCGATTTGAAAAGAAACTAAGCTGCTGGAAGGGCAAACTTATGTCATATGGAGGCCGACTAATTCTCATTAATTCGGTGCTCACGAGCATGCCAATGTTTCTTTTGTCCTTCTTCGAAGTACCAGTTGGGGTTCGAAAAAGACTGGACTTCTATTGATCACGTTTTTTCTGGCAGAGTGATGAGTTAAAATAAAAATACAGACTTGCTAAATGGGATATTATCTGTAGGCCAAAAGACCAAGGTGGTCTTGGCATTGAGAATTTAGAGGTGAAGAACAGATGTCTTCTCAGCAAGTGGATGTACATGCTATCTGTAGAGACCGATGCCACATGGGCCCAGATTCTGCGTAATAAGTACCTTCATTCTAGAACCTTATCTCAGGTGATGGTCAGACTGACTGATTCACCGTTTTGGAAAGGACTGATGAGAGTGAAATCAGCATTCTTCCAAAGGACAAAATTTATTGTTGGTAATGGTACTTCCATGAGTTTCTGGGAGGATACGTGGTTAGGGGACGCCTCTAGCTATCCAATATCCTTCTCTCTATAATATTTGTTCAGCGTAGAGATGCTTATGTTGCAACAGTATTACAGTCCAAGCCTCTCAATATTCAATTCAGGAGGAATTTAGCGGGAAACCATTGGGAAGATTGGCTCGATCTTGTGAGAAGATTGATGGATGTTCACCTCTCTCAATAGCCAGACCAGTTGCACTGGGAACTAACTCAAAATGGAGTGTTTTTGGTAAAATCCATGTATTTGGATATTATCAACTCTGGCATTATGGCTCGATCTATGCATATTTGGAAAGCCAAAATACCCTTAAAAATTAAAGTGTTTATGTGTTTTTTCCACAAGCAAATCATTCCAACTAAGAACAATTTGGCAAAACGTAACAGGACAGGATCGCGAAGATGTAGTTCATGCGAACATGATGAATCTGTCAAACACCTCTCTCTCGATTGCCCAATGGCGAAAATTTAATGGCGGTCTTTTCACATAGCGTTTAATATTACTCCTCCGAATACCATCCACACGTTATTCGCGACGTGGCTGGATGGAGTCGAATCAGAAACCGCGTAACTTATCCGTGTAGGAGTATGTGCTTTATTATGGGCTATATGGAACTGCAGGAACGATTTGGTTTTTAACAGAACAACACATATTCATTGCTTGCAGGTTATTTTTTGGACCACTACACTGATCCGCATGTGGTCGCTACTCACTCTGACGAATGCTAGAGAGCGTATGGTTACTGGATCTATCCGTTGGGAGACGGTAGCACGGGTTATCTTCAACCGGTTTGGATGACGGTCATGTAATAGGATAGGTGTTTAGTTTCCTATCTATCTTTATTCCGCTGGTTGTAAGCCTTTAGCTCTTTGTGGGCCTTTTTGTATTTCGAGACTTGGAGACTTTGTTGAACTATTTGCTTTTTAATAAGATGGCTGCATGCATTTGTTTTATGCAGAGGCCGGGGGATAACCTCCTTCTCGAAAAAAATGAACCAAAATACCACTGCATTGTCTCAACTATTCTCGCATCTCCTGGTTGGTCGTTCCATACGCCATGCTTTGGTGACATCTCAAGGAAGCAACACAGTGATACTTTCTTGCTTGGGATTGAACGAGGATCAGAGAAGATTGGGCCGAAGACAACTATGGTTTGACAAACATGGCAGGAGAAAGCATACTGCAACCATGTCACAGAAACAATCCATAACCTGCAAAATTGCTTTCCTTTCATCATGTCTTGCAAGGTGGCGGTGTTGATCTTATCCTACCGTCAACATCGTCTCGTTCCTTTCTACAACAATTAACCAGGACATCCATGAATCACAAAATCAAACAACAATATCCTCTCACTGTATTTTACTTTCTTAGATTTTCCAAATTATTAGTTGTCACTGTATTTCTTAATTGCTCCAAAGAGAAAAATGGATGCAGAAGAACAATGGTACATGTGTCATGTGATCATTTTTCTTCAAGACACATAATCTAAAATGGTGCATGTGAGTGAGTGTGTGCACATAAGATAATATGTGGCGTAATCATGATTTCTGATTGTGAATAAGATTTCGATAATTAAAAGTGTAGTGGAATTCCTTGGAATTGTAGTCGTGCGATGCTGCTACACTTGGCGATGCCCTACTTAGTCCGCTCAATACATTGAGAACATAATGACAACCATTATGTCTTATTTTCTATGAATTATTCAATAATGAAGGTGTTGGCTAGGTGCACAGGATCTTGATACAGAGAGCTAAACAGAGTAATTTTATCTATAAAAACAAGGATCAAGATCATCCACCTCATGCTCACAAAGGTGTTCAAAGCATTGTTTGAACCGGATCCATACACAGTAATCTTAAAATTAAGCTAGAAATCCTTAGCAACAAACGAAGTTTATTGTTTGGCTCTAGGCAAACAAAAAAAAGAAAATAAATGATGAAAGCGGTGGAATTTTGGCACCCCAAGTTTCATCGTGCTTTACTTGCTAGCCAATAACTGAATTTTTTAGGTTACTTGTAGTGGTTGTATCATATGCTGGTATCATGATATTACCTCCATATTGCATAGTATTATAAGTTAAGTATTTTAGATGACCACATATATTGTTTAGTATGATACATAGTAGCAATGTTTTATTATAATATGGTACCATATCGTGATACCGAACCGTCTCTTTATTCATTAAATGGTATCCTACCTCAGCCAAATTATCTAGTTGACATATATGATGTTTGTTATGATACCCCACTACAGAAAATCTTACAAACTGGGCTCCACTCATTCAAATCCACACACCCAAGTCAAATTGGCATTTAATCTAGGGCCCATCTTTTTTTTGCCTTGTCTCGGTCCAATGCTAGAGATGGACCAAAGAAATTCAACATTTATTGTTGTGATTGACAATGTTCTCATAGCTTCAGACCTATCATAGTGAAGGACCAACCACACAAAGGGGGTAGTTTTAACCATTTACACCTACCATAGGACATACGGCTGCATGTCAATGTCTACAATCCAAGGCTTTTATAGGGAACAAGGTCTCTGCCAAACAGCTGACTTTTGGTTTTGGTGTTTTGCAACCCAACTCCACGCATTGCCTGCTGTGTCTGTACACATTAGGAATACATATGAACCGACAAACACGCACACGATGCACCGGGAACTATATATGTTGCCATTGGACCGCAATTTGGACCACGTCCCAGTCACTAACAAAGAACAAAAATAGAGAGGCATGAGCTTATACACCATATTTCTAGCAAAGGCGCATTAATTTTACAGTGTAGTGCAGAATAGCTACAACATTTGCGAGCTTACGAAAGCTCTGTTAGAGTGGAGCCGCATCTTCTACATTCATTTGTAGAATATTTCAAACGTGACTAGTTAAAAGAAAAGAAGAAACGGAAGCAATTATGTCCATGGGCTGCAATAGAACGGAAATATTAGGGTTATTGCTTTAACTGCACTCCACCTCCCCCTTCTCTCTCTTTCTCTCTCCACATGAATCAATTCCTCCTCCACCACCACACAGAAGGCACCCCGCCCACACTCCACTGCGAAAAAGCTTCGGCCTTTGTCTTGTTTCGCCCATTGCAGTTCGTTCTCTCCAGCTGCGACCGATTATCCCTAACTCCATGCGAGTCGCTCCCTCCCTCACACATAATTTTACGCACACTCGGCGTTCCCTGAGCTGAAAGATGGAGTGTTGCTCGCGCCCCCTTGCTGCTGCTGTGACCGAATGCTCTGAAACTTTTGCTTGCAGATTCCATGACGTGTGCTCACATGCGCTTGTCACATAAAGCTCCATTATAACAAAATCTCTCAGGTGAACTCTACTGCCTGCTATAACTAGCCTCACATGCAGATATAGGGCCTCTTTGCTTCACATGAATCTAATAATGTGGAAAAGAAAAACATAGGATTGGAATAGCACACTCATCGATCCTAAAGGATTTTGGTTTGTTTGATGCATCATAGGAAAATAAGAACTCTTTCAAAGAGGTTTGAGTGAATGCTAAAATTCCCACAGAATGTAGCACAAACAAATCCTTAGGAAAAATTCCTACAAGATCCAATCTTATGAATAAGAAAACAACATAGGAAAACTTATTAATGATTCTAATCCCCCAAAATTTCTGTAAAAATCCTATGAATCAAAGGAGCCCATATATGTCCTTCCGAAAACACTAAATCGTGCTTGTAAATATATAGATTGAGTTAATTAAGTCGGTTCGATGCTGTTTCATGGCCATGGGTTCTGGTGCCATACGTCTTCAAAAGACTGATCCATGGGCAATAAACGCCATTGGTGTGTAGGCAGCAGCCAGGCAAATAGGATGGCTTGCTGCCGTAATTCTGCCTCGGTTGCAGTACATTCCGCATCACCTGAGTGAATGACTCTACCGAATCCGGTTGCCTTTTTTATCTGCTTGTACTCCCTCCATTTTTGTCTACAAGGTCACTTTCTTTTTGTCTCAAACTTTGACTTGTAATTTTGGTCAACAAATATGGCTTATATGTTATAAAAAATATATCATCAGAAAGTTATTTGAAATGTGCATCCAACGGTATACTTTTTATCGGCATATAACTCACTTTTTGTCATTGGTAAAGTTAGTGGTCAAAGTTAGACATAAAAATATGAAGTGGCCTTAGATATAGAAATGAAGGGAGTTCTATTTTGTTTTTCAGTTAGGCAAATCATTCCTTGGTGCATCAAAGACGTATTGCACAAAATTGTGGTAGTACTTATTATCTATTAAACTTGTGATGCACAAAAGATTTTCTTAAGCACAATGTGGCCGTGGGTACCCACAAAAAAAAGTGGCCGTGGGTAGACACATAGAATCCATCGAAGGATGACAGAAGTCCCACAGCTTAAAGATTGATAAAGTCACTCATCTCTCTAAAAACAGGAATATCATATCCCACTGAAATGATATTCTGACATTAATGAGACACACATCTTTGGCTTTCTATAGCTATGCTTCCAGTTCCACAGTGCCCCTGATCCATGACTTTTACAAAAGCGTTATAACAACGAGTTAAAAATGTTTGAACAAGATTATTTTAACCAGTTAGTTATAGTTTTCTATTTTTCAAAAAATATCTCTCTTGACACAAAATGATAGTAGCTTTTTTCTTCAGGACAGCTCATAACAATAGCTAAATTAGTGGAGTGTTTGGAGATTAAAGGGATCCAAAGTGACCACCCGCCACACGTCTTAATTAAACGAGCTGTTCCCAAACAAGAAGAGCGTACGAGTGCTACAGGGCACGCACGTACACTTCACGTTGGGCTGACTTTATTTCTCTGTGACGATGATGGTTGCTGCTGCGATGTCGCGTCACGTGGCCGCTATCCTGCTCCGTCCCGTTCCCAGGTCCCAGCTATATCACAAGGCAAACGGGACTTCGTTCCCATGGGGGCGTGGCGGTGCTCAGCTGGCGGCGTTAACTCCGCGTCACTTTCATTCGTTCACTCACTCCGTCACAAATAAACCATCCAATTAGTCAAGTCCACCAATAGCTTATCCATGCTAACCTCAAATACTGACTTTTGTTATTTTCACCTTGTATTCTTCTAGTATAAATCCTTGAGGCCATGAGGGGATGACCACCGCATATCGATTGTGTGTTCTGCCATTTCTTTTATTTTGTCGAGCAAAATGAATTGATGTCTGTGGGTGTGCGTGCGCTAAAAACAAGTATTGTACCACATAATACCAATTTCCCGTGTGATAGTGTTTGGATATTGAGAAGGTGTTCGTAGGTTCCTTGGCCTTGCAACGAGGCGCTGTTGTCTTACTCAGGGACGCTGATTCTTCCTCTGAGGACGGGCTGGCAACCACTGGACCCAGTGTCTCCCTGAATTTTGTAATGATGAAGGTGTTGGCCAGGTGCATCTTGTTCCTGGTAGATACTAGTTTTAATAATGTAGTTCTTTCTAAAGATAGCCAAAGAAAATTCCTCGTTTATTTAAAGGATTGTCCAAGTGCCCATAGCTTGTGTGTTGTGACCTGACAAAGGAGTACCAAGCACATACAAGAGTTTTTTTTCACGAGAATAATGGTTCGATAATGAAAAAAATGGCGCGGGATTCCTCAGCCTTGCATTCATGCGATTTTGCTATACTCCGTGATGGCTCCATTGAGCCTTCATTTTTTTTATTAGGAACAAATTGATAACTGTTTGTTTTAATGAGCGTCAATGTTGTCATAGAGACCGGCCTACGAGAGGAACAGCGAAGTAACCAAGATGTTTTTAACTATTTACCTGCTGAGAGTGGGTTTTCATAGCTCGAGCTCCATGGTACCCGTATGAACAGTAAGATTGAGAAAAAATAGTAAAATAAAATCCAAAAATTGTGAAACATTGTGGGGTTGATTATTGACCGATTGTTGTAGGTGCTTACAAAATTTTGTGCCCAAATAACATTCTAGGAGGTCATACAGAAAATAATAAAACTGGTACTCAAACTTGTGTGCACTGTTGACTAGAACTTTTTAATTTTTTTTGTTTTGTTTTGAGCTTGTCAGACGTCATATGGACACCAAATTTTGCAAGAACGTTATACATTTGGTCATAAACAATGTCACAAATTTCAGATTTTTTTATTTAATTTACTTTCTATTTCAATTTAGTTATTCATGATGGTACCATAGAACTTGAGCTAAACATTACAACTTTCTGTTTACCTGCGACATGACATATGGATTCATGTCAATGGTTACCACCCAAGGAATTTATAAGGAGTAAGGTTTCCACCAAGCGAACATTGAATAGCCTTATTTTCTTTCTTGGAGTTGTCTAATTAAATTTCATGCATTATTTGTTGTGTGTACATGTTAAAAATATATATCTGATAGAAATGGGCATAGGAGGCACCAGGAACTATCGATGTCATTTTGGAAAACAAAAAAATAATAATGAGCGCCAGCCTATGGGCCACGCATAAAAGAAAATCACGGACCCCATGCGGGGTTGATAGAACATACTACACGAGTGAGCATCTCGGAGTGGAAATGCAGTCCTTAGTTAAACAGGGATAAACTGCAAATGTGACTACTCAAAATAAACTTGTTGCCTGTTGTCCGCTATTTATTACTCTGAATTTTGAACTTGTTTCCTTTACTGTATGCTCGAAGTTTTTTCTATATTTGTTAAACTGAGTTCACTCAAAATTTATATTTAGAGTCCCTTCTCTCTAGAACTTCCAACTTTTAGGCTATATTTTAGTTGAGCAATTGGTTTGTTTTGCTATTGGAAAAATCTTACAAATCAGATCACAATTACTAGGTTATATTTTCCATCAATTTTGTAATCATCAATGCATCGCCTAGATGGATCTTGATCTTGGCTGCACACATGGCTCAGCGGAGCAATTTAACTAGTCTTAAAAAACTAAGACCATCCATTGTGTGGTCTAAAAGTGGTTTAAAGCACCATTTCAACCGACTCTGTACACTGGAGATGTAAAAATTAAGGTAGTAATCCTTAGCAAGGAACCAAGTTTTTGGTTTGGCTCCTAGCGCACAGAAAATGGAAACAAAGGATTAAAGTCATGGAATTTCAACTCCCAAGTTCATCTAGGCTATACCTGGCGGTCAATAACTCATTCTGAACACATTGAGTCCCACTCATTCAATTTCATACAGATGATTGAACTTGGCATTGAATATAGTGGTCCTACTTTTCTCTACTTCGAATCAATTAATCATTTATTCCATGGTTTGACAAAGCTCTCATAGCATCTGATCCATAAGAGGACTGTTGGAAATATGCCCTAGAGGCAATAATAAAATGGTTATTATTATATTTCCTTGTTCATGATAATTGTCTATTGTTCATGCTATAATTGTATTAACTGGAAACCGTAATACATGTGTGAATACATAGACCACAACATGTTCCTAGTAAGCCTCTAGTTGACCAGCTCGTTGATCAATAGATGGTTATGGTTTCCTGACCATGGACATTGGATGTCATTGATAACGGGATCACATCATTAGGAGAATGATGTGATGGACAAGACCCAATCCTAAGCATAGCACAAGATCATGTAGTTCGTTTGCTAGAGCTTTTCTAATGTCAAGTATCATTTCCTTAGACCATGAGATTGTGCAACTCCCGGATACCGTAGGAATGCTTTGGGTGTACCAAACGTCACAACGTAACTGGGTGGCTATAAAGGTGCACTACAGGTATCTCCGAAAGTGTCTGTTGGGTTGGCATGAATCGAGACTGGGATTTGTCACTCCGTATGACGGAGAGGTATCTCTGGGCCCACTCGGTAATGCATCATCATAATGAGCTCAATGTGACTAAGGAGTTAGCCACGGGATCATGCGTTACGGAACGAGTAAAGAGACTTGCCGGTAACGAGATTGAAAGAGGTATTGGGATACCGACGATCGAATCTCGGGCAAGTAACATGCCGATTGACAAAGGGAATTGTATACGGGATTGATTGAATCCTCGACATTGTGGTTCATCCGATGAGATCATCGGGGAACATGTGGGAGCCAACATGGGTATCCAGATCCCGCTGTTATTTATTGACCGGAGAGTCGTCTCGGTCATGTCTGCATGTCTCCCGAACCCGTAGGGTCTACACACTTAAGGTTCGGTGACGCTAGGGTTGTAGAGATATTAGTATGCGGTAACCCGAAAGTTGTTCGGAGTCCCGGATGAGATCCCGGATGTCACGAGGAGTTCCGGAATGGTCCAGAGGTAAAGATTTATATATGGGAAGTCTTATTTTGGTCGCCGGAAAAGTTTCGCGCATTATCGGTATTGTACCGGGAGTGCCGAAAGGGGTCCACCTGCCCCGGGGGGGGGCACATGGGCTGTAGGGGTGTGCGCCTTGGCCTATATGGGCCAAGGGAACCAGCCCCAAGAGGCCCATGCGCCAAGAGATAAGGGAAAGGGAGAGTCCTAAAGGGGGAAGGCACCTCCTAGGTGCCTTGGGGAGGATGGACTCCTCCCTGGCCGCACCCTTTCTTGGAGGAAGGGCCAAGGCTGCGGCCCCCCTCTCCCTTGCCCCTATATATATGTGGGAAGGGGAGGGCAGCAATACCCTAAGCCCTGGCGCCTCCCTCCCTCCCGTGACACCTCTTCCTCCCCGCTTGCGCTTGGCGAAGCCCTGCCGGGATCCCGCTACTTCCACCACCACGCCGTCGTGCTGCTGGATCTCCATCAACTTCTCCTCCCCCCTTGCTGGATCAAGAAGGAGGAGACGTCCCCGCTCCGCACGTGTGTTGAACGCGGAGGTACCGTCCGTTCAGCGCTAGGATCATCGGTGATTTGGATCACGACGAGTACGACTCCATCAACCCCGTTCTCTTGAACGCTTCCGCGCGCGATCTACAAGGGTATGTAGATACACTCCCCTCTCTCTCGTGGCTAGATGACTCCATAGATTGATCTTGGTGATACGTAGAAAATTTTAAATTTCTGCTACGTTCCCCAACAAGGACAACCCACACAACAAGAGAATTTTATTTCTCTAATTTGACCTACCAAAGATCAAATGATTTTACATCAGTGCCTACCAACCAAAGCTTTTATAAGGGGCAAGGCTCCCCCAAGAAAGTGGTGAATATCTTATTTCTCATTTCAATTTTCTATCTTTGAATACTCTGGTCCCATTTCATGTCCAGTTGTCATGTCTATGCACATTAGGGGTAAGGATCCGATATACATAGGCATATGAGGCATTAGGAATCACCAACATATCACCATAACTACAACATACACCACCAATCACACTATGTCGTCGCGCCTTGACCTTTTAATCCATTGTCTCGACCATTCACCGTCATGTCCCTCGGCAAGCTAATGTGCCCTTTTGCTCCGGTAGTACCGTGCACATTGCTTTCATGTCATCTTCGTGACGCAACAAGCTTGTTGAGACGAGCTTGAAGCTGAGCACTAAACATCACTGATTGCGCCTTCTTAACCTCCATTATCTAGTTGAATGGAGAAGAAATACATCGGTGAGCCAGGTAAAGTCCTTGGTGGGTTAGAGCTGCATTTCTGGCTTCTAAAGGGACAAGGCAAGAAATGTGTCTATTCAAAATGGAAATGGAAAAGAAAAGAGGAAAGGAAGCAGTTACGTTTACGCGCTTCAGGGTCATGGAATTATTATGGTTCTTGTTTTAAATAAGCCCCGCTCCAATTATATTTCTTTATCGATCCCCGACGAATCAATTCTTCCTCCACTACCACCCAGAAGGCACCACTCCTCCAGCTCTGAAAAGTTTCATTCTTTATTCCCACTTGATGATGTATTGCACCATTGGCGGAAAGACCAACTGCGACCAGCAAGTTAAGGGCAACACGTCTAAAAAATTCATTTTATGAATTATCCCCAAAGGGCGTTAGCATGAATAAGAATACGTATTGGAGTGCCAAGAAGCAGCGAACAAGCTAATAAAGAGGGATAACTGCCTGTTGATCATGGCAAGTGCTTTTTGTACCGGCCACACTCAGACACAAGCTCAGTCCAGGAAAGGTGAGATGTCTTGATAAGAATTAAATCATGTCCACAGTTTGGAGGTAAGACAGGTCAACGCCTGGAGTGTAGATTGTCGCTTTTATTTAGTTTCTCTCTATACAAGTAAGGCCATCAATAGCTAAGAAAAAACAACAGAATTTAAGCCAATATGTTTGAAGCGGTGAATAGAGGAAAAGTATAGTAATTATACTCAGTCTACAAGGGTTGATAACCCAATTAGTCATGCACTAACAATGAACAGAGGAAATTCAACAGAATTACATAATTGTACAAAATATGTTCATAACTTTCATGCCTTTTTGGCCGCCCACTTGACTTCTTTGTTCTACTTTTGTTCTGGGGCTCTTGCCGTATGGCTCCTGGTCGTATGGGGGTGTGAAGGGGGCTATCGGAGAGTCGGTTGTTTGGGTGTCAAGGGAAAAGTAGTGTGGAGTAACAAAGGCAATAAACGATAGCGTTGCTCCGTGGAAGGGTGTCCATTTGTGCCGACTACGTTGTACATATGGTCCCGATGCAACCAAGAAATCTGTTAGGTGCGAGCCTTCTCAGCTACTGGTCTTTATCGCACCTGGATCCGGACCCGAGTGTCATTTTTCTTACTCCAATTACTCTATGTTCTAGACATAGCTAGATGACCCGTTGCGTCATTGCGGCAGAGACCTACTGCAGCCAGGGCGTTAAGAGAACTATTTGAAACCATAGCCATGAAGTTAAGTAGCGTTATGGGCAGCATGACTAGCAAATGTCCATTGTATAAATCATCCCCATATACCATTAGCATGAATAAATCGAGAAACCTCGCCGATGGTCTGAGACATGCAAAGGTTCATTCAGGAGGAAGAGGAACGAAGAAGACGGCGATGACGAAGATGATAAATGAGGTGCCAACATGCCGTTTCTCAAGCCCCTTCACTACATTTATTGAATCATTACGTAATTTATTTCTTAGCGGCTATTATGCGATGATAACTGGCAACGTTGGCTTTTTCAGGTTTGTTTCAGGGTAGGATGAATACGTGAAAATTCGGGTGACTACCGCTGGATCATAGTAACCATTTGTTCGTACATGTCGGACTTATACGCAACCTCCTTCTGACCCGCCAGTCTTAATCACATTTGGGTTTGGACCCGGGTCCTTAACCTTGCTTCGATGCAACGTCTCGCGGGCTTGGGCTCATCAGTCGCACCCGACTCGGCGTGTTGTAGGCCTGACGTTGACATGTGGAGCCGTGAGGGGCTTAGCTGTCCGGCTCTGTTTGCGTACGACCAAGCCGGCTCTGCATCCCCAGCACCATTTGCGTAAGGCCAAGCTGGCGCGCTGTACGCGCCAGCATAGCGCGGTGCATTCCCGGGTTTTGACTGCCCGGTCCTCGCTGTCGTGAGCTAGCCCTGGCCGGCAAACACCGGTGTGCCCCTTCCTCGGGTTGTTTAAAAATGCAGCCATCAACGCAAAGACCAACTGCAGCCATGAAATGAAGCAATTAATACAATCATAAATTTAGGTGAACGGTTTTGATGATTTTTCTCACGAATGGCCTGCAAGTGATTATGTCCATATTGCGTTCGTATGCGCCATGTATATTCACCGGTCGGCCAAGCGCACCCCAACAGGCGGGTCGATAGAATGGCCGACCATCCCCCCATACGGTACATTACCTGAACCATCGGAACCGAGGACTCCTCCTCAGGACAACAGAGGTGCCTCGCGACTATCCGGGTAGACCATCGAGTTCAAATACCGGGAAAACATCCGAAAGCATGTCATCCGGCCAAAGGGCCACGAAGGCAGAAGGCCGTGGCACCACCTGACAACCACCAGGCTGAACGAAATAGCGGGCAGGATGTGACCGACATACACGCCGACCTGGGTTGTGCCGGGCGACACATGGGCCTGACAACGTCGGACAAGCAAGACACACATGGTAAAACGGTCGGGCATGCCCGACACGTGTGCCAGCTGGTCCGCGTGCTTTTTGGCTTTTTGTGCTCTTTTGGTCATTTTTGGCCTTTTGGGCTAAATTTTTCAAAAAAATCTAAAAAATGGGCCATATCGTCCCGGCCCATGAGACTCACCACAGTGGGCGAGCATGGCACACAGCATGCCACGGGCAAGGCACAGCCCAATTAGTCACGTGTCGGCCACGCGTTACCCATGAAAAATGCCAGTTTGGCCAGATCCACATGGATGGCACCACCACCACCACCACTCGCCCCACCGGTTGGAAATTCTTTGGTGTTTGTCCCAATTTGCCCGCCGCCGTTCCACGTTCTCCCGATGGCCTCGATGAAACCTGTCATGATCAACTGTGGATTGAATGACACGGTTGAAATAAGTGGTTTGATACAAGACCTGATACAAATTTCTTTGCAAGGAGGGGAATCGAGAGCCGAGGGAGGAAGAGATGCAACAGAGGCCATTACTACTTGGTCCGCCAAATGTGCTTGGCAACCTAGTTCGGCCATTTCTCACGTGTTGTGTCGTTCATCCGACGACCCATGTGACGGTTGGCACATGACAATTGCTCACTCCATGTGACCCCGTCCTTCTCTACCAGGTGTTTTTGCTCACTCCCGATCCCTATGAGCTGAAATATTGGGCATGTTCGTTCTTTCTCGATTGCCGTGTTCTGGGAGGAGCGCTTTATCCTCGATTTAGTCATCGCAAATTCCATAGTATTTTGGGGGGTTGCGACTTGCGAGGAGGGGCAGTCCACCTTCTGCTGGCGATTTTTTTGCTTACTCGAATTTTGAGCTGCTCAACCTTGCCGCCGTCACCGAATCCAGATCTCGCCGGCGAGTTCACCTGAAATTTATGGTTAATTTGTGTATTTCAGCGTTCGAGGCTTTGAGCTGCAATTTTTGTCGAGCAATCAGTTGGGTGCGCGGTTGGAGAAAGCCGCTATCTAACCCTGGCAGCGGTTCGTGGTAACTTTGTCGTGTAGATTCAGCAGTGGGTGATTCTAGGGGCAAATCATCGAGCATCGCGCATGAGCAGCTGGAGTCGTGGAGGGCTCCAACGTCTGGGCCAATTTAGTGGCGGTCGCAGCCAATTTCGCCATTGTCGCAGTGGAATTCACAGTGTGGACCTCCGCCTGGAATCTGGCGCTATTTCTAAAGGAGGGCCATTTTGACAGGATCTTTTTTTTTACGAAAAGTGTAACGCCCACACGTGTGGGCGTTAGCTAAATCACCCACACGCCTCCATCACCGTCCAGTAACTTCTGCACGAATCTTGACACGAATTAGCTGATTTTGTATGCCACGTAGGACAACTCGCGTGTGTGGAATGTGAGAGAGGTCGCCCACACATCCGTTTTACCACACGGAGGGGCCGGTGTGTGGGCGTTTAGTAGTTCGCCCACACACCAGTTTTCAGTCATGTACAAGGGCTGGTGTGTGGGCGTTTGCCATCTCGCCCACACGCCCGCCTCCTCTCCCACACCCAAGCTGCCAGTTGCCATGCGTTTTGCAGTGTACATGGCAACTGCCCTAGTGTGATTGCAAGCAGATGGCAACTCTCTCTTTTTTTTACCCGAACATGTCAGTTGCCATATGTTTTGTATGGTACATGGCAAACTGCCCTAGCATGCACGTAAGCAGATGGCAACTCTTTCTTTTTACATGGCAACTGCACTAGCGTGCTTGTGAGCACCTGGCAACTCTCTCTTTTACCCGAACATGTTTTTTTGCCATGCCTTTTTTGTAGTGCTACATGGGCAACTGCCTAGTGTTAGTAGGTGGCAACTCCTAAAGTTTTGAAATCATGGCAACTGCAGTAGACCAGACCACACATGGCAACAGCTGTAGTTGTCGAAAAAATGGCAATCTGAAACTTTAACCTGAGATGGCAACTGCAGTTGAGCAAACATGGCAACTGTAGTTGTCCGACATGGCAACCGTAGTTCAGCGACATGGCAACTGCACTTAAACGAACATGGACGAGGGTCCGGCCCATGGCAACTGCGGGCGCGCGGCAAAGTGTCACGTGGGGCGTGCGGGACCACGAGGTACGAGGCCTGACGTACCGGGCGTGTGGGCGTTATCTATTTCGCCCACACGCACGCGTGTAAGAGGGACCGGGAGGAAAAAAACAGGCGTGTGGGCGCTAGTTAATTTGCCCACACACAGGCGTGTGGGCTGGTCCTCTTAGGCATCACACAGAATGTGTGGGCAGAACCCTTAACGCCCACACGTGTGGCAGTTATTGACGTCCTTTTTTTATTGGCACTGCGTGCTATATGTACTTGGTAGAGCGTAATTCACCTGCATGCTTTTGTTGTTACGAAAACAGTACCCCATAATTAATTGGTTTGATGCTTCTTCGTGGCCCTATGATGGTGCCCTCCGAACATCTTACATCGGTGAAAATTAATCAATGGTGCTAAACGCCATGATTGCACCCTGGTAGGCATAGGCAGGCTCGCTGTCCCTGATAATTCTACTTCGATCTGCTTCAATTCTTGTCCCACTGCCGCACGGAAGGCACCACCCGACGGCCTTCGAAGTTCGAAGGAAAAGCTTTGACCATTGTCTCCATTCGGCAGTTGTATTTTGTTTTCTCCCATCGCCCCCAATGATCCCTCAGTGCATGACTCACTCCCTGTGTCCATCGTAGGTGATTTCACTTGATCCTCTTGCTCTCAGAGTTAAACTTGTTTGTGTGTGTGTGTGTGTGGGGGGGGGGGGGGGGGGGGGGGGGGTGTTTGTTCATTCATGAATTTTGGATCTCTAGCTTGTTATGTTAACCGAATGTTCAAAATTTTCTAGATACAGTCGATCAAGTTTGTGAAAAATTGATAGTTAGAGTCTTTTCTCGATGGGGCTTTGGACTTTTCACATACAATTTTCGTCGGTCAATCGATTTGTCGTACCATTGAAGAAATCTTATAATTAAGGTCACAACTATTGGTCCTCGAACTATTTTAGATGTGTCATGTAGGTCCTTAAACTGTGAAAAGTGTCATCCAGGTCCCCGAAGTGCAATGTGTGTGTCATCCAGGTCCTCAAATTATTTCAAAGGTGTCACGTATGTGATGTACACACTTATTGTACTTTCAGGACCTTCGAGGACCTGGATGAGACTTTCCATAGCTTGGGGACCTATGTGATACATCTGAAATTGTTCAAGGACCTAGGATGCACTTCACTCCTTGGTTTTTATGTTCCCTGGAATTTGTAATAATGAATGTGTTGGCTAGGTGCATCATGATTTTGTCACACAAAACTCCGAAGCAACTCACTTTTCATAAAAATAACTAAGGCCATCTACTATGTGGTCCAAAAGCGGTCAAAAGCACCATTTGAACCGACTCTATACATTGGACATACATAAATTAAGCTACATATCATTGGCAATGAAAAAAAAGTTTGGCTTCAACCGAACAGAAATGGAAAAAAATGATGAAAGATGAAGTTTCAAATCCCAAGGTAAATCTAGGCTATATTGGGTAGTCAAAAGCTCGTTTTTAACACACTGGATCCCACTCATTCAGCTCGCTACATATGACTAAAATTGACATTGAATAATGAGTGACACCTTTATTTGCTTCGAATTGGTTCATCATTTTGTACATTTTTCACAAAAGTTTCATAGCCTATAACCTACCAGAGCAGCGAACCACTTATATAAGAAAGAGACTTTTAGATATTGACCTACCAGAGGACAAGGCTTCAAGTTAGTTCCTAACATGTAAGGACTTTATAAGGAGCAAGCCCCCCAACCCCCACCCCCAAAGCAAGTGGTGAATTATTTCTCATTTCACATTTCTAACTTTGAATTATATGATCACATTCTGTGCATCATTTGTGTCTCTATGCACATTAGATATATGAATCCGATAGACATAGGCATAGAAGGCATCAGGAAATGTTGACATATCACCATGACTACAATAGGCATGAATGACATCTACTATCCATCATCACACACCCTCCTACTCCACTTTGTGGACCATTCTCCCATGGAAAGTTCCTTTGGCCTAGTAGTGTACACTTCCGCTCCGTCAGCCCCATACGGCACGCTCCCGTATCATCTCCATGATGCAACAATAATACAAAGATGGTCATGAAGCCCACGTGTAAACTGTACTTATCATCATTCTCATGCTTTTTTAAACTAGGTGGATGGAGAGAAAATAAATGTCCTTTGTGGATAAGAGCTGCATTACTACTTCCTAGCTTCCACAGGGACAAAACCGCGAATAGGACTAATCAAAAAGGGCAAAAGTGAAAAGAAAAAGGAAATTTAAGAAATTGTTTCCACATGGCTGGAGGAGAAGGAATCATTAGGGTTGTTCCTTTAACGGCGTTACACCTCCCCTTCTCTCTCTCTCTCTCTCTCAGGCCCCTCAAATAAATTATTCCTCGACTGCCTCCTGGAAGTAGAGGTGGTCAACGGGCCGACCTAGGCACGACATGACCCGACACGGCCCATGGCGACATATTTATTAGTGGTCGTGCTATGCCGGCACATGGGACTCGCCTAGACGGAATGCACGACACACATGGTAAACGGGCTAGCTCGGCCCGACGCAAGTGTCAGCCGACTCGTGTGCTTTTCGACCTTTTGGGCTATTTTTAAACTTTTGGGCCAATTGTTTCAAAACAGAAGAAAACATTCGTTAAAAAGTGGGTCGTGATGTGCCGGCCCACGGGTCTCATATGGGCGAACGAGCATGCCACACAACATGCTATAGTGTGTGTTTAAGCGTGCTCATTGTCCGCCCATGAAAAACTGGTCGTTTGGCCACCTCTGCATGGAAGGGACCACCCGAAATCACTAGTTGAGGAGTATTCATTGCAAAGATCACTTTAATTCCCCAGGCTGTGACAAGTGGCGCCTGGGAGTTTTTCCTTTTTTCGTAGATCCGTTTATTCAAAACGTTATATCTCTCCAACCGTGCATCCAAATCTCGAACCGCTTTCATCGTTGGATTCCTCTCGCCGAGATCTTCAAAACTAGATCCCATGTTGATAGGTTTTGGCGAACTTTTTTTTACGAAAAAACCGGACGAAAAAACCGAACCGGAAGCACAGGTTTTTTCCCTTTTCGAAAGAGGCACGCCCCCGCCTCTCACGAAATCACAACCGTGCCTCTCTCGGAAGCAAAACCGTGACTCTCACGGAAGGAAAAAAAGAAGAGAAAACGTGTTTTTTTTCGTTTCCGAGGAGGCACGGCCGTAACTCTCGCGAAAGCACAACCGTGTCTCTCGCGGAAGCAAAACCATGACTCTCGTGAAAGAAAAAAAAACAGAAAACGCATTTTTTTCCGTTTTCGACAGGCACGGCCGTGACTCTCGGGAAAGCGCAACCGTGCCTCTCGCGGAAGCAAAACCGTGACTTGCGAAACAAAAAAAAATAAAAAATGTGTTTTTTTTAATTTCCGAGAGGCACTGCCGCGACTCTCGCTAAAGCACAGCCGTGCCTCTCGCGGAAGCAAAACCGTGACTCTCGCGAAAGAAAAAAAAAGAAAACGTGTTTTTCCCGTTTCCGAGAGGCACGGCCGTGACTCTCGTGAAAGCACACCCATGCCTCTCGCGGGAGCAAAACTGTGACTCTCGAGAAAGAAAGAAAAACAAAAAACGCGTTTTTTTCGTTTCCAAGAGGCACGGCCGTGACTCTCGCGAAAGCAAAACCGTGTCTCTCGCGAAAGCAAACCCGTGACTCTCGCGAAAGAAAAAAAAGGAAAACGTGTTTTTTCGCGCAAAATTTTTTTCCCAAAACTTTTTTTATCGAAAAGCTAAGGAAGATCGGTGAAAAACCAAAATGTCGAAAAAACCCAAAAAATACCGTTTAAAAAGCCGAAAACATGTGCGGAAAAAAAAATTCGGAGAGAGCGCGACACGTGTCGACTGGCTGATAGCGCGCCAAGTGGCGCTGATCGTTGCGAGGCTCCCGAAAAAGCGCTCGTTAACTAGTTACTCTCGGGACCACCCCCACCGCTCGCCCCATCGTGTGGAAAAGCTTTGGGCTTTGTCCCAATTTTCCCGCCGCAATTCCGCACTCCTTTGTGCCCCTGATGATCCACGTCACGATCTATTCTTGATTGAATGACAGAGTCGGATTAGGGCAAAAAGTTACCGTACTAGGCTATTAGATTAAGATTGGTTAGAACATACGGAGGGAAGAGATGTGGAGGTGATATTACTGCCTCCAATTAGACTGCGGTTGAGCTCTTCTACACTATTTGCCATCAGGCGTCGGCGTCGAGGTGAGGACCGAAGTGACGGCCTAACGAAAACTGGGCAAGATGGCGGAGAGAGAGGTGAGGCGAGTTGGAAAGCGACGAGGCGTGTGGCTGCCGTCCATGTATTCCTAGTACATGTATTGATTGATCTTCTTTTTTGAGACTTCGTACATGTATTGATCTACTAATAATGAAGATGCCTGGGCTTTTGGGCCTTTTTATTTGTTTACTAATCATGTGGCGTTAGCAGCTTGATGGGTCCGTCTTAATTTTTCGAAAATATTAATGCCCACACGTGTGGGCGTTTGCATCTCGCCCACACGCGTGGATCCACGTTCGTTTGTGGTTGCACGAATCTTGGCATATTTATGGTGCCACGTAGGACTGGACTAGTGTGTGGACATTCATCCGGTCGTCCACATATCCGTTTTCATGATCGGTGTGTGGGCGTTTAGAATTTCGCCCACACGTCAGTTTTCACTCACGCACAGGGGCTGGTGTGTGGGCATTTATCAGTTCGCCCACACGCCCGTCTCCTCTCACACACCCAAAGCTGCCAGTTGCCATGTGTTTTGCAGGGTACATGGCAACTGCCTTAGTGTGCTTGTAAGCAGATGGTAACTCTTTCTTTTACCCGAACATGTCAGTTGCCATGTATTTTGCAGGGTACATGGCAGCTGCCTAGTGTGCTTGTAAGCAGATGGCAACTCTCTCTTTACCCGAACATGTTATTTTGCCATGTCTCTTTGTAGCGCTACACGGCAACTGCCTAGTGTTAGTAGGTGGCAACTCCTAAAGTTTTCAAATCATGGCAACTGTAGTAAACCAGACCATACATGGCAACTGCCTAGTGTTAGTAGGTGGCAACCCCTAAAGTTTTTCAAATCATGGCAACTATAGTAAACCCGACCATACATGGCAACAGCTGCAGTTGTCCAAAAAATGGCATCTGGCACTTGACCTGAGATGGCAACTGCAGTTGAGCAACCATGGCAACAGTAGTTGTCCGACATGACAACTGTAGTTCAGCAACATGGCAACTCTAGTTAAACGAACGTGGAAGAGGGTCCAGACCATGGCAACTGCGGGGCGCGTGGTGACTGTCACGCTGGACGTGCGGGACCATGAGGTAGGAGGTCTGACGTAGGGCATGTGGGCGTTATCTATTTTGCCCACACGTAGGCGTGTGAGAGTGATCGCGAGGAAAAAAAAGAGGCGTGTGGGCATTACTTGTTTTGCCCACACGTAGGCGTGTGGGCTGATCCTCTTAGACACCACACAAAACGTGTGGGCAGACCCCTTAACGCCCACACGTGTGGGCGTTATCGGCATCCTAATTTTTTATGGGCGACGCTAGGCACCGGCGCACCAGCTGTACGGTTGGGCCGATCGAGCCCTGGCCGCCCGATACGCGCGATTAAAACCGTCAGATCTGACCCAGCTACATCCTCCTCGCAGTCTCCCTCGCCCCCTACCCCTCCCCTGCGATAAAAATTGCAACGCCCCCGAGCGCCGTCGACGCTCCGCACCCCCGCATCCCCGCGGCCCCGCCATAACCTCCCTCTCCTGTGAGAAAACGACCGAACTTGAAGCACCACCGCGGCGTCCTCATCGCCGGTCGGCGCCCTCGCCATCTGTCCTCGCCGCCGTCGCCGGTTGTCTTTTTGAGCAAAGAAGAAAAAACACAGGGAGCCATGGCGGCTTTCGCCCCTCCGCATCGTGCAACACATGTCCGTCCCCTAGCAGAATCAATGGCGAGGACGCCATGGCTCGCAGTGCTAGCAAAAAATAGATATGGTTCTAGCAAATCGAAACCCAATTGGTAGCAAAAAAATAGAGATGGTTCCAGCAAACCAAAACACAATTGATAGCAAACAATGAAAAAATGGTTGTTGTTCCAGCAACACAAAAACGCCTGTAGTAGCAAAAATTAGAGCCGGTTCCAGCACTCAAAACGCCGTGGTAGCAAAAATGCAACAATTTGGCGTTGATTCCAGCGAAAATCTGAAATTATGTGGTAGCAAAAAATAAAACCAGTTCCAGCAAAAACATTGCCACTTCCAGCAAAAAAAATGTCGGTTCCAGCAAAAAAAACATGCCGTCATCATCGACGATCACAACAAAACATCTCGCCAATCCAGCAACAAAACTTGTCGGTTGTAGCAAACCAAAAAGACGGTGCCAGCAAATCGACTGGAATACATGCCGTCCTTGCCGACGGTCTCAACGAAACATCTCACCGATCCACATCTTGCTGAAACATGGTAGCAAAAAATTGGATTGGTTCCAGCCAAAACCGAAGATGGTAGAAGCAAAAAATTGATACACTGATTTCAACAAAATAAACAAACCTGGTAGCAAAAATGAATTGGTTGGTTCCAGCAAAAGAAGAAGACAATGGCAGCAAAATTTGGGGCTGCTTCCAGCAAAAATACAAAACACCGGATCTCAATCACTTGTCGCCGGGTACCCAACACCGGCCGCCGCCGGTCTCCAGCACTTGTCGCCGCCGCCGGCCGCACCATTCAACATTGGTTTTGCATCACTTGTTTGCAGTGGGGAAAGGGGGGGGGCAGCCACGACCACCATGGAATGGAGAAGAAAACAGAAGTGGGCGGTGGGCCATGGCCGGCCGGCATAGCGTGTCACCGGTGAGGGGAGGCGAGCATCTACAGAGAGGAAGAGGGGAGAGAGTGCAGCCTGCCGTGCAGAGGAGATGCACATGTGCATGACCAGAAGAATGAGTGGATCTCGTTTTGCCCCTGACGAAGAGATAAGGTAAAGCGAGGCACTCGTTCGGTGGTGGACCACGTGCAGACGAGCGAAACACGGAGTGAGCGGTGCGACCGGCCGAAACTCGGCCGGTCGACCGGATGCAAACATTTAGCATTTTTTATTGGGGTCTTAATATGTCGTACATGTACGTAGGTAGCAAATTTCGTTGGTAACGTTTCCACCCAGCCGACCGGCCGAGTGTTACGCCGGTCCCTCGTGAATCGTTTGATCGCGCCTCATCTGTCGGTCCTCCTTCGTTGATAGTTTGGAATTGCTTATCATGCTTACCGTTGATAACCCGTAAGTATAGGGGATCAATTGTAGCCTCTTTCAATAAGTAAGAGTGTCGAACCCAACGAGGAGCTAAAGGTAGAACAAATATTCCCTCAAGTTCTATCGACCACCGATACAACTCTACGCACGCTTGACGTTCGCTTTACCTAGAACAAGTATAAAACTAGAAGTACTTTGTAGGTGTTTTTGGATAAGTTTGCAAGATAATAAAGAGTGAGTAAATAAAAGCTAGGGGCTGTTTAGATGAAGACACAACTAAGTTAGTTTTAGTAAAGAGCTTTTTGTCACGAGAAAGTTATTTGTCCCTAGGCAATCGATAACTAGACCGGTAATCACTATTGCAATTTTATTTGAGGGAGAGGCATAAGCTAACATACTTTCTCTACTTGGATCATATGCACTTATGATTGGAACTCTAGCAAGCATCTGCAACTACTAAAGATCATTAAGGTAAAACCCAACCATAGCATTAAAGCATCAAGTCCTCTTTATCCCATACGCAAACGACCTACTTACTCGGGTCTGCGCTTCTGTCACTCACGCCACCCACAATAGGCAAATCATGAACATATTGCAAACCCTACAGCGGGAATCCCTCACGCTTGCGCGACACGGAGAGTACCATAGGATAGCTCCAATAATAAAACATGCAACTCAAACCAATCTTGATCATCAAATAGCCCATAGGACAAAACAGATCTACTCAAACATCATAGGATAGCCATACATCATTGGGAAATAATATATAGCGTTGAGCACCATGTTTAAGTAGAGATTACAGCGGGTAAGAGAGAGGTTACACCGCTGCATAGAGGGGGGAAGAGTTGGTGATGATGGCGGTGAAGTTGTTGGTGAATATTGCGGTGATGATGATGGCCACGGCAGCGTTCCGGCGCCACCGGAAGAGAAGGGGAGAGGGGGCCCCTTCGTCTTCTTCTTCCTTGACCTCCTCCCTAGATGGGAGAAGGGTTTCCCCTCTGGTCCTTGGCCTCCATGGCGTGGGAGGGGCGAGAGCCCCTCCGAGAATTGATCTGTCTCTCTGCCTCTCTCTGTTTCTGCGTTCTGGGATTCTGCCCTGGCACCGTTTCTTTTATATCTGGAGATCCGTAACTCCGATTGGATTGAAACCTTCGCCCAGATCTTTTTCCAAAAATTAGCTTTCTTGCGGCCAAAGTAGAGCATCAACCGCCTTACAAGGGGCCCACGAGGGTGGGGGGCGTGCCCACCTGGAGTGGGCGTGGGCCCCTCCCTCGTGGCCACCTCGGGCACCGTCTCGCGTTGATTTTACTTCCCAAAAATCACAAATATTCCATAATAATTCTCCGTCCGTTTTTATCCCATTTGGAGTCCGTTTGATATGGGGTTTCTGCGAAACATAAAACATGCAACAGACAAGAACTAGCACTGGGCACTGGATCAATATGTTAGTCCCAAAAATAATATAAAAAGTTGCCAGAAGTATATGAAAGTTGAATAATATTGGTATGGAACAATCAAAAATTATAGATACGACGGAGACGTATCAGTATCCCCAAGCTTTATTCCTGCTCGTCCTCGAGTAGGTAAATGATAAAAAGATAATTTTTGATGTGGAATGCTACCTAGCATAATCTTGATCATATGTCTAATCATGGCATGAATATTAAGACACGAGTGATTCAAAGCAATAGTCTATCATTTGACGTTCCAGTAAAAAAAATTAAAAATCACGCACTACAGCCAAAGTTTCTGTCCTGCACCGCACAAACCAACAAGCATTATAAACATCCTAAAGGCAAACCTTGGCACATTATTTTTATAATACAATGGAATTGTACAAGGGGATAATTATTTTTATTGAAAATTTTTTGTAATCAAGATTCACAAAGTTTCCGTGAGCATGAACAAAGTTCAAGGCTAGCTCCCACTTCAACAATGCTCGTCTTTCTCACTTTCGCTTTTCTTTTTGAAAAAGTTTTAGGTTCCCCTCTTTATTTTTGTTGTTTTTAAACTATATGAAAGCACTCAACAGAAAATAAATGACTCTCTAAAACTTCCGGGTTGTCTCCCTGGCAGCGTTTTCTTTAAAGCCATTAAGCTAGGCATATAGTGCTCAAGTAGTGAATCCACCCGGATCCCAAGGTATATCAAAGCCAATTTTAATTAGCAATGATTTGGAATTTAGTAGTGAGCACAAAGCAACATATATCATGTAATGACGAAGTCTAACTCTCTTCCTATGCATCGGCATGTCATAAAAGAACAATTCATGCACACAAAGTAAAGGCCAATGCATAGTATAAGCAGTTATTTGCAATTTTATCATATTGGAAACATAGAGAGGTGGAGATATAGTTTCTCTCTCATAATAATTGCAAGTAGGAGCAGCAAGCACATGCATATTATATCTATTAAAATCATCATGTGTAGTAGTAAGAGGCAACCCATCAATATAATCCTTAATAAGGGCGAACTTCTCCGATATAGTGTATTCGGGAGAATTCAAAAAGATAATAGGACTATCATGCGTGGGTGCAATAGCAACAATGTCATATTTAACATAAGTAACTATAGCAAGTTCATCTCCATAAGTATAATTCATATTGGCATCTTGGCCACAAGCATAGCAAGGATCATCAAAAAGGGATATTTCAAAAGAATCAACGGGAACATAGCAATTATCATAGCATTCATCCTTCGGTAAGCATGAAGGGAAATTAAACAATGTATGAGTTGAAGAGTTACTCTCATTAGAAGGTGGGCACGGGTGATCAATCCGCTCTTCCTCCTTTTGTTCTTCGCTCTCCTCCTCATCTTTTTCATCCAATGAGCTCACAGTTTCATCAACTTCTTCTTCCATAGATTCCTGCAAAATATTAGTCTCTTCTTGGACAGCGGAGACTTTCTCAATAAGTGCATTAATATCGGAATTGTATTCATAATTCTCATAGCAATATTTGAGGATAGCTAAATTTTCAGGTCTATAAACAGCATCATCAAAATCTTCAAACTCTTTAAACATAGATTCAATTTCATAAGCACCCATAAAAGCAACAAATTCTTCTATTTGTTCCACATCATAGTAATCATATATACCATTAGCATAAGAAGCTAAGGTTTTATTATCATTAAATTTGCATGAAAAGGGAAAGTGTGGAGCCTTCATCCTAGAGCAACAAGTATAATCATAACTCAAGCATACTTGCCGAGCATACCACTTCAATATATAAATTTGATCCCATAATAGTTTCCCTTTTTGTGTCAAGCGATAATCCCTAAAGTATTCACGTAGATCCAACGTTACTCCCATTACCAAATTGAATGGGGTTTTCTCTGGATTATCAAAGTAGTACATAATATTTGTCACATAACGAGCATCGAGGGTTATAGGAGGTTCCCCATCTCCATGAGCAGCAAGTACACCTAATGTTTTTGGTATTTCGTGTTCCATATCCATAACTAAAGATAGAGAACAACTAAGAACAGCAAATAAAAATTACTTAGTGATAAAGCAAACAAGCACACACGAGAATATTCACCCCACGCTATTGCTCCCCGGCAACGGCTCCAGAAAAAGGTCTTGATAACCCACAAGTATAGGGGATCAATTGTAGCCTCTTTCGATAAGTAAGAGTGTCAAACCCAACGAGGAGCTAAAGGTAGAACAAATATTCCCTCAAGTTCTATCGACCACCGATACAACTCTACGCACGCTTGACGTTCGCTTTACCTAGAACAAGTATAAAACTAGAAGTACTTTGTAGGTGTTTTTGGATAGGTTTGCAAGATAATAAAGAGCGAGTAAATAAAAGCTAGGGGCTGTTTAGATGAAGACACAACTAAGTTAGTTTTAGTAAAGAGCTTTTTGTCACGAGAAAGTTATTTGTCCCTAGGCAATCGATAACTAGACCGGTAATCACTATTGCAATTTTATTTGAGGGAGAGGCATAAGCTAACATACTTTCTCTACTTGGATCATATGCACTTATGATTGGAACTCTAGCAAGCATCCGCAACTACTAAAGATCATTAAGGTAAAACCCAACCATAGCATTAAAGCATCAAGTCCTCTTTATCCCATATGCAAACAACCTACTTACTCGGGTCTGTGCTTCTGTCACTCACGCCACCCACCATAAGCAAATCATGAACATATTGCAAACCCTACAGAGGGAATCCCTCACGCTTGCGCGACACGGAGAGTGCCATAGGACAGCACCAATAATAAAACATGCAACTCAAACCAATCTTGATCATCAAATAGCCCATAGGACAAAACAAATCTACTCAAACATCATAGGATAGCCATACATTATTGGAAAATAATATATAGCGTTGAGCACCATGTTTAAGTAGAGATTACAACGGGTAAGAGAGAGGTTACACCGCTGCATAGAGGGGGGAAGATTTGCTGATGATGGCGGTGAAGTTGTTGGTGAAGATTGCGGTGATGATGATGGCCACGGCAGCGTTCCGGCGCCACCGGAAGAGAAGGGGAGAAGGGGGCCCTTCGTCTTCTTCTTCCTTGACCTCCTCCCTAGATGGGAGAAGGGTTTCCCCTCTGGTCCTTGGCCTCCATGGCGTGGGAGGGGCGAGAGCCCCTCCGAGATTGGATCTGTCTCTCTGTCTCTCTCTGTTTCTGCGTTCTGGGATTCTGCCCTGGCACCGTTTCTTTTATATCTGGAGATCCGTAACTCTGATTGGATTGAAACCTTCGCCCAGATCTTTTCCCAAAAATTAGCTTTCTTGCGGCCAAAGTAGAGCATCAACCACCTTATGAGGGGCCCATGAGGGTGGGGGGCGCGCCCACCTGGAGTGGGCATGGGCCCCACCCTCGTGGCCACCTCGGGCACCGTCTCATGTTGATTTTACTTCCCAAAAATCACAAATATTCCAAAATAATTCTCCGTCCGTTTTTACCCCGTTTGGATTCCGTTTTATATGGCGTTTCTACGAAACATAAAACATGCAACAGACAGGAACTGGCACTGGGCACTGGATCAATATGTTAGTCCCAAAAATAATATAAAAAGTTGCCAAAAGTATATGAAAATTGAATAATATTGGCATGGAACAATGAAAAATTATAGATACGACGGAGACGTATCAACCGTCATCTGTCGGATCGCGCCCCGGGGTCGCGGCCTATTAGTGCCTCTAGATAAGAATGACTGGCTGTAGTTAAAGGAGGATCCGACTCTGTACTAGGCAATTGCCCGGGGGTGGTGGCCTATTAGCGCCTCGGGGCGGACCATGAAGTCGCTGGGTGGTGCAACGATGAGGAGGATCATGCGATCGTCGTTCGACGGAGCGACAAGGAGCGAGACGGCAGGCTGTCGTCGGCAAGGCGGTGGAAGGTGATCGTTAATGGGAACAGTGGTGCCGATGTGTGGTGCCGAGGTGCGGTGCCGGAAAGTCATCAAGATCGTCGTCCGCGGGAGTTAGAGTCAAGAGTCGTGCGGTTAGCACGGTCAGTCAGTCGGTCGATCGTCATCATGTCGAAGTGCTTGTCTCTGCGAGGAGGCGTTGAAGGTGAAGTGCATCCAATTAGTCCGTGTGTCTCGACGGGAGGATCAAGTTCAAGTATGTGAAAGCGGTAAACTAGTGAAGGTGAGTCTCTTCAATGAGGCAATGTCTCTACATGAGGCTGGAGTGCATGGTGTAGTGCACAGGGTGGTATGATCCACAAGGAGTAGGCATGTATCTTGCTAGGGTGGATGACGAAGTCTACCGGGTGATGTATTTCACTGGTTACTAGCGTGGCTGGGTAGTCCAAGGCATATTTGAGGTGGTCCGTAAATTCGCCAAGTCAAAATTGGAGAGGAGATTGTTGCGATCAATGAAGCTTTTTAATTTGACTTGTCGTGGTGCGAGCGGATGAGTTAACAATGGGTAATCTACAACGATCAAGATCAGAAGAAGCATGGATGACAAAGTGTCAAGATTAGAAAGAGATTGTTAGGTTTAATCTTGACTAGGTTAATTAGCTTGATCGTGTTCGAGTTCCACATGCAACGTAGAGTCCTGATGCATGCAAGGTACGTCATATAAGACTAGTACGTGATGTACTAGTAGGTAGCGTGGCAGAACTAGATGGAGTTCGAGTCTAATTAGGATAGGTGGCCGTGTGGTTACGTAGGAAAGTAATATTGCTTAAGTCTGGTTTGGATTGATTGTCACACCGTGTATGTTTAGGAGAAGTTATTGGGTCGGCTGCTCTTATATATAGGAGAGCCAAGAACGTGACGTTGTAACATCGAGAGAAAATAGAAAAGCAATAAATAAAGAGGAGAAGAACAACACACAACACGTGGCTTTTGCCAAAGGTTTTTTGTGCGCGTGTTTGTTGTGATTTGATGCGATTGGTCCTGTGATCGAGTTCCAACAGTCTCTCTCGCCGATCTCCTCTCTCACACTTGCAGTCCCTGACCACCGTCTACCGTGACGCCGTCACAACCACCACCGCTGGCAGCCTCTGTCTCACGGCCTAACATACTCCAAGCCTTCCACCCTCATCTCCAATTCCTCTCACTGTCGTTCAGATCTGAAACACCGGCCATGGCCACCACGACTTTGAATTTTGCCGTGAGGGCTGCAACCCGGCGACGGTCAGTGAGCTACAACCACTGGGAAGCTGCAACTGGCCACGAAATATGCTGGAAACAGCATTCCTGGATGCTGGAACCAAACGCCCACCTCGCTGCCGATGCGTTTTTTTGTTGCTAGAAGCAGCATTTTTTTTTGTAACCGATTTTTTGTTTTGCTACATCGACTTCTACAGTTTTTGCTGCTGAGATTCTTTTGTTGTAATCAGCGGAGTTTTTTGCTGGAACTCGCTAATTTGTTTGCTACAATCCACTACTAAAGTTTTTGCTACAAAGAATTTTTTGCTGGAACCGTCAATTATTTTTGTTGGAACCACCTAATTTTTTGCTTCAAAAGAGTACCGGAGATTTCTGTTGCTTTTTTAGAAATTTTGCTGGATGCGGCGGTGCAAATCGCTGCAAGTCGACGACGGCGAGCCGGAGGAGGCGGTACTATGGATGTTGCAACCATGGTGACTGCATGCTGGAACTGGCCAGCGTTAGAGCCGCATCCATGGTGAGCGCGTGCTAGGACCACCGGCGGCGGTGCTGCAATCCAGGCGGACGTAGGCGGGTCCTCGCCGAAGCTCGTCGACCATGGCCACGACGGCGGGGGCAGGCATGCCTTTTGAGGTTTGGAAGCAGCGAGCCAGGAGGTGGCACGGTGCTCTGCCCGTGGTGGGGGTGGATTTTTATTTTATTCAGGGGATGAAGACGTCGAGGGGGACCAAATCTGACACCATATAAGACTAAATCGGGCGGCTGGGGCTAGTCCGGCCCAACTGTTCAGCCGGACTGCCAGTGCCTATCACTTCCCAATTTCATTGGGTTCATCTGAACCCAATGGTTCAACGTTGGCTCCATCACTGGCGACTGCGACTCTTAGGTTTCCTCTCCAAGATACGTCTCATGTAGGCAGCGCCAGTCTATAGTATTTCGCATCGGCGGCTGCTGCTGGGTACCGGTGTACCGCGCCGTGGAGCCTGAATGCGTTGACCAGAGAGTCCGACGTGCCATCTGTCGAGCCAGATTAGTACACTATGATGGCCGCTCTCACTATGATGGCCGTTCTAATCGACTCCATATGCGAGAAGCAGGTGTGCATGGTGGCCATATGCGAGAAGCAGGTGTGCATGGTGGCACACGTCTGGAACACGGCGATAAACTAGACCATGTGTCTGATCCAGCCATAAAGGAAGAAGGCGCTGGTCACCTTGTGTGTCGAGGACTGTGTGTGTCGCCTTCCAGCCGTCGGAGTCCTGCTTGGTAGCCCGTGGATGGATAAGTGCTATATCTGCCGCATCTAGGTACGTGAATTTAGCAAGAGTGCTTTCTGCCTCTTTTGGCGGAGTTAAATTATTTTGATGGAGAAAATTTTCTTTTCCCAATTGCTTAATCGTGCAGCTGCATGATTCGGCGCGCGCGAGCGCACGCCGCTCGACCGTGCGATTCGACAGATCTGGACCGCGTGTTTGTAACGGTTCGGACCAGGAGGTAGTGGTGGGCCCCGCGCCATTAATTCAGGCGAAACCGCTGCTCGCACGCCCTCCCCTTCCCCTTTTCATTCAAAATCCTCCACCCCCTTCCCCTGCATTTTCGAAACGGCCTCCACCTCTTCCTCCGGAGACGACGACGTGCGCGGGACTGCGGTCGTGGATTGGCCGGGGATTCACCGGCGTGGGAGGCCGTTCGTCGGCGCGCGCGCGGGGGGGGGGGGGGGGGGGGGGCTGCGGCAACAGGCGGAGGTAATCCCGCATCTCGCTCTTGGTGCTTTTCCCCCTAGAGATTGGCTCGGTGAGGGTGAGGGCTAGGGTTTGGGTGAGGTGTCGCCCAGGTGTCGGGGGCGAGCACGAAGGGCGAGGGGGGCGAGCACGGAGGGCGAGGAGGGCGAGCACGGGTTGTCCATGGCGTCCGCAGGCTTGGAGGGGGAGCGGGGGCCGGGGGCGTCGTGGAGGGGGAGCGGGGGTCGACACGGTGAGGGTTGAGATCTCATCGAGTTTCTCGCAGGGGAGTTTCGGCTTCTATTCTGAGCGTGTGGATCCATGAGGCGATTCCTGTTTTCTTTTGTCAGATAGTTGCCCTGTTTTTGTGAAGCAGTTGTTGATTTTTGTCTCAGCCATCGGCGCTGTTGGTGACTGGATCTATGTGGGGCATTGTGCAGCCAGGTGATAGTAGTTGCTCACTTTTTCTCACATAGTTGCTATGAAATTGCGCAGCGGTTGCTGTATTTTTTTGTGCTCACACAAACCATCACAAACCATCACGGCGTCGGGGGCATGGTGGAGGGGGGAGCGGGGTCGAGATCCTGTCGATACGATGAGGGAGGTTTGGGGTTGAGATCCCGTCGAGTTCCCAGCAAGGGGGGTGGAGATTTTCGTGGTGCTGTTTTTGAGCGTGTGGATCTATGGGAGGATCCCTGTTGTTTTAAGGATAGTTGCCCTGTTTTTGCGAAGCAGTTTTTTGGTTTTTGTCTCAACCATCGGTGCGGTTGGTGTCTGGATCAAATGTGGGGCATTTGTGTAGCCAGGTCATAATAGTTGCTCATTTTTTTCTCACACATCGCTATGAAATTGCGCAGCAGTTGCTGTTTTTTCCTGTGCTCACACAACCATCGCGGTGTTGTATTTTTGTTGTGAGTGCCTGGATCTAACCTAATGGGGCACTGTGTAGCGAGGCAACAGTAGTTCTTTTCGTTTTCTCACACGACCATTTGGGTTTGTTTGCATCAGCCGGGTAGTTTGTGTATGTATATGACAGTAGTATTGCTTAATTTTAGTACTATTTTTTTCCTAATTTTTGTTGCAAAGAAATATATCGTTAGTTGCTAATTTTGGGTATTTAGTTATTTCTATTGTCCTTTTATTTTGTTCTGTTGCTACAAGTTGCCTACCCAACATCCTGCAGTTGCCTAAATTCAACAACTAGTTTGCCCGTATAGTAGACGAGATGTCATTAGGAATAATAGGCATTCTTTTTTTTTTCGCAGTAGTCATGGCGAATCAAGTCAGGAGATGTTAAAACAGAAGCTCATTTTTAAGCATTTCCTTTTATTGCAGTACTATCTGCAAGTATAATTGTGCTCATAGGTCTTTTTTATGTGTTTAGACCCCAAGGCAAATGATATTTTTTGTGTTGCATGCTTTGTTTTACAGAATGGCCCGAAAAAGCAAGAGGATTGCAGGTAGGACTGATGGCGAAGGTGGGAATGAGGGAAACGAGGAGCTGGTCCAAACGGCAAGCAATGTCCGACGCAAGCGCGGGCGAATGAATGATAATCCTGTCCCTGCTGGACGGGCTGGGAAACGGGTCACCGACTCCGCTCCTCTTGATGAAGAAGGGAGGCAGGCGAAACGTGTGAAGAAAAGCAGAGACGAGGTTTTTTCTCTAAGAAACTTGAACTCTGTAGTGGGGGGGGGGGGATATGGTTAGATGTTTCTGTTGTAGTTTATCTAAAGGCAGGGATTTTAGGTAACCAGAATATAGTAGTTGAATACAGTAGTTGTACCAGTTGAATATAGTAGTTGTCCAGAATAGCAGTAGCAGTTGCCTAGTATAGCAGCACCAGTTGCTTTTTAGTGTAGATGTAGTATAGCAGTACTTGCTGCCTAGTTTAGTTGTACCAGATGCCCAATTTAGTAGTACCAGTTGCCTAGTATAGTAGTACCAGGTGCATAGGATAGCAGTACTAGTTGGCTAGTATAGTAGTACTAGTTGCCCAGTATAGTAGTAAGAGTTTGCGTACTATAGCAGTACTAGTTGTGTAGTTTTTGTAGCACCAGTTAGCTAGTATAGCCGTACCAGATGTATAGCATAGCACTAGTTGCCCAGTATGGAACCAGTTTTGTTTTATAATGTAGATGTAGTTGCTCAGTTTCCCACACAAAGCAGCCTTGCCTTACTTTTTAATTTTTTAATTTTTCTTCTGGTTTTTTTGTCTCCACATATTGGAACTAGTGCGCCGGCACCAAGGAACAGGGCATCACCTTCAAGGCTATTCACTCTAAATGCTGACCTTGTAGAGACACAAAAGGGAGTCATTACTGAAATTAGTTTTGGTGGCGTACTTGATATCGGCACAAGAACAATGAAAGGAGATATCGTGAAGTTTGTCATGGATTGTTATGACCCGGAGTTCTCCCAGCTTGTTATACCTGATAGGGGTAAGATCCCTGTCGATGCAGACAACATTGAAAGGATATGGGGTCTGCCAAGGGGACGAAACAAGGTTGCATACGAAATTGATCCAGACATAGTAATGTTTTTCAACGGGATGTTCAACATTCCTTCAGGGCCTGCCCAAATAGTGACCAAGTGGGTGGAGAAGATAAAGGAAATGGGAGATGCTCATGATGACACGTTCTTAATCACCTGGCTTGTCATTGTTTTCAGCTGTTTTCTCGCACCGACCACGAGCTTGAAGGTGTGGCCGCGTGCCTATTCAGCTGCGTTGAACCCACGCGACATTGTGAATTCAGATGTTTGCCAGTTTCTCGTTGACCAGCTTAAGATCGCTTTCACGGGGCTAGGAGACAAGAAGAATACCATATGTTGTTGCCTTTTCCACCTAGTGGTAAAATGATCTAGATCCCCCCTTTTTTCATGGTCCATGGTCTTTCTTTTCATTGTCAATACTTTACAGGAAATTAACAGAAGTCATTTTTTCCTTTTTCTTTTTGTTTGTGTTTTGGTCTGCGAGACAGCTCGTTTACCTCGACTCGCTAGATGTGGACTTCAGGACCATCTCTAAGGACTTTGTGCATGAAGACACGCCGAATATTCTTCCAAGGGTTAAGGCATGGAACGAGGGTCTTATCAAGGCAGTCATGAAAAAGGACAGGATCAGAAAGGGTGTATATGGAAAGCTGCGAGTAAGTTTTTCCCTGTTTTTTCCCCAATGCACTTTTTTCTCATGGTTGCTCAGCATGCAGAGCCTCGTGTTTATCAAGTAGGCATGTACTTTTCGAGGTCTATTTGCTCACCAGTAGGTTTTTTAGTTGCCCATAATCAGAGGTGGACTTGCACTCCAGTATGTTTTGTAGTTGCCCACAATTAGAGGTGGACTTGCTCCATTTACAGTTAGAGTTGCCCATGTCCATAGTTGTAGTTGCTCATCAGCATGATCCATTGATACGTCCATTTTGCGTCATGATTTTATATCAATATTTATTGCATTATGGGCTGTTATTACACATTATGTTACAATACTTATGCCTATTCTCTATTATTTTACAAGGTTTACATAAAGAGGGAGAATGCTGGCAGCTGGAATTCTGGGCTGGAAAAGGAGCAAATATTAGAGACCTATTCTGCACAACTCCAAAAGTCCTGAAACTCCACCGGAGTTATTTTTGGAAATAAAAAAAATACTGAGCGAAGAAAATACCATAGGGGACCCACACCCTGGGCACGACGGTGGGGGCGCGCCCTACCCCCCTGGGTGCGCCCACCTGCCTTGTGGGCCCCCTGGTGGCCCTCCGGTGCCCATCTTCGGCTATATGAAGTCTATCGTCCGGGAAAAAATCATAAGCAAGCTTTCGGGACGAGACTCCGCGGCCATGAGGCGGAACCTTGGCGGAACCAATCTAGGGCTCCGGCGGAGCTGTTCTGCCGGGGACACTTCCCTCCGGGAGGGGGAAATCATCGCCATCGTCATGACCAACGCTCCTCTCATTGGGAGGGGGCCAATCTCTATCAACATCTTCACCAGCACCATCTCCTCTCAAACCCTAGTTCATCTCTTGTATCCAATCTTTGTCTCCAAGTCTGGGATTGGTACCTGTAGGTTGCTAGTAGTGTTGATTACTCCTTGTAGTTGATGCTAGTTGATTTATTGGGTGGAAGATCATACGTTCAGATCCTATATGCATATTAATACCCCTCTGATTATGAACGTGAATATGCTTTGTGGGTAGTTACGTTTGTTCCTGAGGACATGGGAGAAGTCTTGCTATTAGTAGTCATGTGAATTTGGTATTCGTTCGATATTTTGATGAGATGTATGTTGTCTCTCCTCTAGTGGTGTTATGTGAACGTCGACTACATGACACTTCACCATTATTTGGGCCTAGATGAAGGCATTGGGAAGTAATAAGTAGATGATGGGTTGCTAGAGTAACAGAAGCTTAAACCCTAGTTTATGCGTTGCTTCGTAAGGGGCTGATTTGGATCCATATGTTTCATGCTATGGTTAGGTTTACCTTAATACTTCTTTTGTAGTTGCGGATGCTTGCAATAGGAGTTAATCATAAGTGGGATGCTTGTCCAAGTAAGGACAGCACCCAAGCACGTGTCCACCCACATATCAAATTATCAAAGTACCGAACGCGAATCATATGAACGTGATGAAAACTAGCTTGACGATAATTCCCATGTGTCCTCGGGAGCGCTTTTCTCTATATAAGAGTTTGTCCAGGCTTGTCCTTTGCTATAAAAAGGATTGGGCCACCTTGCTGCACTTTATTTACTTTTGTTACTTGTTGCTCGTTACATATTATCTTATCACAAAACTATCTGTTACCTATAATTTCAGTGCTTGCAGAGAATACCTTGCTGAAAACTGCTTATCATTTCCTTCTGCTCCTCGTTTGGTTCGACACTCTTATTTATCGAAAGGACTACGATAGATCCCCTATACTTGTGGGTCATCAAGACTCTTTTCTGGCGCCGTTGCCGGGGAGTGAAGCGCCTTTGGTGGGTGGAATTTGGTAAGGAAAAATTTATATAGTGTGCTGAAATTTACTGTCACTTGTTATTATGGAAAATAATCCTCTGAGGGGCTTGTTTGGGGTATCTTCACCCCGACCAGTAGAGCAAAGAGTTTCTCCTCAAACTACTGAACCTACTGAAAATGAAAATGTTTACTTTGAAATTCCTTCGGGTATGATAGAGAAACTGCTAGCTAATCCTTTTGCCGGAGATGGAACATTGCATCCCGATTTACACCTAATCTATGTGGATGAAGTTTGTGGATTATTTAAGCTTGCAGGTATGCCCGATGATGTTATCAAGAAGAAGGTATTCCCTTTATCTTTGAAGGGAGATGCATTGACATGGTATAGGCTATGTGATGATATGGGATCATGGGACTACAAGCGATTGAAATTGGAATTTCATCAGAAGTTTTATCCTATGCATCTTGTTCATCTTGATCGTAATTATATATATATAATTTTTGGCCTCGCGAATGAGAAAGCATCGCTCAAGCTTGGGGGAGGCTTAAGTCAATGTTATATTCATGCCCCAATCATGAGCTCTCAAGAGAAATGATTATTCAAAAATTTTATTATCGGCTTTCTGACAACAATCGCACCATGCTCGATACTTCTTGTACTGGTTCTTTTATGATGAAGACTATTGAATTCAAATGGGATTTATTGGAAAGAATTAAGCGCATCTCTGAATATTGGGACCTCGACGAAGGTAAGGAGTCGGGTATAACACCTATGTTTGATTGTGTTAAATCTTTTATGGATACCGATGTTTTCCGTAAATTTAGCACTAAATATGGACTTGACTCTGAGATAGTAGCTTCTTTTTGTGAATCTTTTGCGGCTCACGTTGATCTCCCTAAGGAGAAGTGGTTTAAATATAATCCTCCCATAGAAGTAAAAGTAGTTGCACCTATTAAAGTTGAAGAAAAGACTATCACTTATAATGATCCTATTGTTCCTACTGCTTATGTTGAGAAACCAACTTTTCCTGTTAGGATGAAAGATCATGCTAAAGCTTCAACTGTGGTTCGTAAAAGCAATATTAGAACCTATACACCTCTTGAGCAAGTTAAAGTTGAACCTAATATTGCTATTGTTAAAGATCTCTTAGCTGATAATATTGATGGGCATGTTATTTATTTCTGTGATGAGACTACTAGAATTTCTAAACCTAGTGCTAAAGATAAACATAGACCTGTGGTAGGCATGCCTGTTATTTCTGTTAAAATAGGAGATCATTGTTATCATGGCTTGTGTGATATGGGTGCTAGTGATAGTGCAATACCTATTGACTTATACAAAGAAATTATGCATGATATTGCACCCGCTGAGTTAGAAGAAATTGATGTTACCATTAAGCTTGCCAATAGAGATACTATATCACCAATTGGAATTGTTAGAGATGTTGAAGTCTTGTGTGGGAAAACTAAATATCCTGCTGATTTTCTTGTTCTTGGTTCCCCACAAGATAGCTTTTGTCCCATTATATTTGGTAGACCCTTCTTAAACACTGTTAATGCTAAGATAGACTGCAAAAAGGATGTTGTTACTATTGGTTTGGGTGATATGTCTCATGAGTTTAATTTTTCTAAATTTCGTAGACAACACCGTGAAGAGGAATTGTCTAGTAAAGATGAATTATTGGTCTTGCTTCTATTGCCGTACCTCCTAGTGATCCTTTAGAACAATATTTGCTAGACCATGAAAATGATATGTTTATGAATGAAAGAAGGGAAATAGATGAAGTGTTCTTTAAACAGGGACCTATTCTGAAACACAATTTACCTGTTGAAATCCTAGGAGATCCTCCTCCACCCAAGGGTGATCCCGTGTTTGAACTTAAACCATTACCTGATACTCTTAAATATGCTTATCTCGATGAAAAGAAGATATATCCTGTTATTATTAGTGCTAACCTTTCAGAGAAGGAGGAAGAAAAATTATTGAAAACTCTGAAGAAGCACCGTGCTGCTATTGGATATACTCTTGATAATCTTAAGGGCATTAGTCCCACTCTATGCCAACACAAAATAAATTTGGAGAAAGATGCCAAACCAGTTATTGATCATCAACGACGGCTGAATCCTAAGATGAAAGAAGTGGTAAGAAAGGAAATACTAAAGCTCCTCGAGGCAGGTATAATTTATCCCATTGCTGATAGTCAGTGGGTAAGTCCTGTCCATTGTGTCCCTAAGAAGGGAGGTATTACTGTCGTTCCTAATGATAAAGATGAATTGATTTCGCAAAGAATTATTACAGGTTATAGGATGGTAATTGATTTCTGAAAATTAAATAAGGCTACTAAGAAAGATCATTACCCCTTACCTTTTATTGATCAAATGCTAGAAAGATTATCCAAACATACACATTTTTGCTTTCTAGATGGTTATTCTGGTTTCTCTCAAATACCTGTGTCAGCTGAAGATCAAGCTAAGACCACTTTTACTTGCCTTTTCGGTACTTTTGCTTATAGACATATGCCTTTTGGTTTATGTAATGCACCTGCTACCTTTCAAAGATGCATGATGACTATATTCTCTGACTTTTGTGAAAAGATTTGTGAGGTTTTCATGGACGATTTCTCCGTTCATGGATCCTCTTTTGATGATTGCTTGAGCAACCTTGATCGAGTTTTGCAGAGATGTGAAGAAACTAATCTTGTCTTGAATTGGGAAAAGTGCCACTTTATGGTTAATGAAGGTATTGTCTTGGGGCATAAAATTTCTGAAAGAGGTATTGAAGTGGATAAAGCTAAAGTTGATGCTATTGAAAAGATGTCGTGTCCCAAGGACATCAAAGGTATAAGAAGTTTCCTTGGTCATGCCGGTTTTTATAGGAGGTTCATTAAGGACTTCTCAAAAATCTCTCGGCCTCTGACTAATCTTTTACAAAAAGATATACCATTTGCCTTTGATGATGATTGTGTAGAAGCATTTGAAATACTTAAGAAAGCATTAATCTCTGCACCTATTGTCCAGCCACCTTATTGGAATTTACCTTTTGAAATTATGTGTGATGCTAGCGATTATGTAGTAGGTGCTGTTCTAGGGCAAAAAGTTGATAAGAAATTAAATGTTATTCAATATGCTAGTAAAACTCTAGACAATGCCCAGAGAAATTATGCCACTACTGAAAAAGAATTATTAGCAGTTGTATTTGCTTGTGATAAGTTCAGACCTTATATTGTTGATTCTAAAGTAATTATTCACACTGATCATCCTGCTATTAAATATCTTATGGAAAAGAAAGATGCTAAACCTAGACTTATTAGATGGGTTCTCTTGCTACAAGAACTTGATTTGCATATTATTGATGGGAGCTGAGAACCCCGTTGCAGACAACTTGTGTAGGTTAGAGAATGTTCTTGATGACCCACTACCTATTGATGATAGCTTTCCTGATGAACAATTAAATGTCATAAATGCTTCTTGTACTGCTCCATGGTATGCTGATTATGCTAATTACATTGTTGCTAAATTTATACCACCTAGTTTCACATACCAGCAAAAGAAAAAAATTTCTATGATTTGAGGCATTACTTTTGGGATGACCCACATCTTTATAAAGAAGGAGTAGATGGTGTCATTAGACATTGTGTACCTGAGCATGAACAGGAACAGATCCTACGCTAGTGTCACTCCGAGGCTTATGGAGGACACCACGCTGGAGATAGAACTGCACATAAGGTATTGCAATCCGGTTTTTATTGGCCTACTCTCTTCAAGGATGCCCGTAAGTTCGTCTTATCTTGTGATGAATGTCAAAGAATTGGTAATATTAGTAGACGTCAAGAAATGCCTATGAATTATTCACTTGTTATTGAACCATTTGATGTTTGGGGCTTGGATTATATGGGACCGTTTCCTACCTTTAATGGGTATATACATATTCTAGTTGCTGTTGATTACGTTACTAAGTGGGTAGAAGCTATTCCAACTAGTAGTGCTGATCATAACACCTCTATTAAGATGCTTAAAGAAGTTATTTTTCTGAGGTTTGGAGTCCCTAGATATTTAATGACTGATGGTGGTTCACATTTTATTCATGGTGCTTTTCGTAAAATGCTTGCTAAGTATGATGTTAATCATAGAATTGCATCTCCATATCACCCACCGTCTAGTGGTCAAGTAGAATTGAGTAACAGAGAGCTCAAATTAATTTTGCAAAAGACTGTTAATAGATCTAGAAAGAATTGGTCGAAGAAACTTGATGATGCATTATGGGCCTATAGAACTGCATATAAAAATCCTATGGGTATGTCTCCGTATAAAATGGTTTATGGAAAAGCATGTCACTTACCTCTCGAACTAGAACATAAGGCATATTGGGCCATTAAAGAGCTCAATTATGATTTCAAACTTGCCGGTGAGAAGAGGCTATTTGACATTAGCTCACTTAATGAATGGAGAACCCAAGCCTACGAGAATGCCAAGTTGTTTAAAGAAAAAGTAAAAAGATGGCATGACAAAAGAATACAAAAGCGTGAGTTTAATGTAGGTGATTATGTATTTCTATACAACTCTCGTTTAAGATTTTTTGCAGGGAAACTTCTCTCTAAATGGGAAGGTCCTTACGTTATCGAGGAGGTCTATCGTTCTGGTGCCATAAAAATCAACAACTTCGAAGGCACAAATCCGAAGGTGGTTAACGGTCAAAGAATCAAACATTACATCTTAGGTAATCCTATAAATGTTGAAACTAATGTTATTGAAACCATAACCCTGGAGGAATACATAAGAGACACTTTCCAGAACGTTTCAGACTCCGAAAAGGAATAGGTACGTGGTACGGTAAGTAAACCGACTCCAAAACAGTTCCAATGGTAATTTTTCTCCGTTTTGGAATATTTAGAAAAATAGAAAATAAGAAGCAGTCCAGGAAGGACACGAGGGCTCCACGAGGGTGGAGGGCGCGCCCTACCCCCCTGGGCATGCCCCCGTGCCTCGTGGGCACCTCGTGTGCTCTCCGGATTCCGTTTTCTTGAACGATACATATTTTGGTCAGTAAAAATTCATTATATAATCTCCTGAAGGTTTTGACCACCGTATCATGCAAATATCCTCTGTTTTTGTTTCGAGCTGTTTCTGCCGCAGATTAGGGCAAGATGTCTTCTCAAGAGTCAGTCGGGGAGAGTCGGGTGTCTCATCCGACACCAGGTCCAGGGGCAAACAGTGATGCCTATCACTTTGGGCCCTCAACGGAGGAAGAGATGGAAGCTGACTTGAAAAGGATAGATGCCATGGAGGAGGATCAAGAAGTTACTTCTCGTTTCCGGGCAGGCTTCACAATGGGGGAACTACAGAGCTCAGCTATCCCAAACTCGGTCATCCCCTCCAATGTTAAATTTCTCTCTTATGAAAATATGAAAAGGAGTGTTACTTGTTCTCCCACAGCTATGCAGCATCCATGGGTGCAAGGAGCTTTAACCGTCACGGGTAAGCTCCGTAAGGAAATAATGGATCTTAAGAAGCAAGTCAACAAGCTCGAGGAGGAGAATCGTATCCTGAGGGGTATTATAGCCAAGAATATCACATCACCACCCCTGAAGAAGGAGATATAATCACATGGGTATGGGCACTCCCCTTGGCAACTGCCAAACATGGGGGAGGTGCCCCGGTATCGTATCACCATCACACTCCTATCTTTACCATTTTTCTTAGTTCGACCCTTTTAGTAATATCTTGATCTAGTAGAATAAAGTTTTTGGTATGATATAGTTTTAAGTTTTGCTTTCTGATCCCTCTATGTAATCGAGTCTGTGAGATATAAATAAAGATTAGTGTTGAGTCAAGGGCTTGATTATTTTGCTATGATCTTGAGGGAATAAAAGAAAAGAGAAAGAATAAAAAGAAACAAAGAGATCATATTGATCTTAGAGTAATGACTTCACATAGAAAGAGTATGATGATTAAAAGTTGTTGAGAGTTGACAAACATAGCTTTGGTCATCGTTGCAATTAATAGGAAGTAATAAAGAAAGAGAGGTTTCACATATAAATATACTATCTTGGACATATTTTATGATTGTGAGCACTCTTTAAAATATGACATGCTAAAGAGTTGATGTTGGACAAGGAAGACAACATAATGGGTTATGTTTTCTTATATCCGAAATAAAGTATATTGTCATGGATCATCCAACATGTTGAGATTGCCTTTCCCTCTCTTGCTAGCCAAATTCTTGCACCATGTAGAGATACTACTTGTGCTTCCAAATATCCTTAAACCCAGTTTTGCCATGAGAGTCCACCATATCTACCTATGGATTGAGTAAGATCCTTCAAGTAAGTTGTCATTGGTGCAAGCAATATAAATTGCTCTCTAAATATGTATGATTGATTAGTGTGGACGAAATAAGCTTTATACGGTCTTGCGATGTGGAAGAAATAAAAGCGACGGACTGCATAATAAAGGTTCATATCACAAGTGGCAATATAAAGTGACGTTCTTTTGCATTGAGATTTTGTGCATCCAACCATAAAAGCGCATGACAACCTTTGCTTCCCTCTGCGAAGGGCCTATCTTTTACTTTTATCTCTTACCCTTATGCAAGAGTCATGGTGATTTTCACCTTTCCTTTTTACATTTTATCCTTTGGCAAGCACAGTGTGTTGGAAAGATCCTGATATATATATCCAACTGGATGTAAGATGTTGACATTACCCTTGAGGTAAGAGGTTGGGAGGCGAAACTATAAGCCCCTATCTTTCTCTGTGTCCGATTAAAACTCCGTAACCACAAGTATTGCGTGAGTGTTAGCAATTGTGAAAGACTAAATGATAGTTGAGTATGTGGACTTGCTGAAAATCTCTAACATAGACTCTTTCCGATGTTATGATAAATTGCAATTGCTTCAATGACTGAGATTACAGTTTGTTGGTTCTCAATGAAGTTTCTGATTCATACTTGACATTGTGAATAGATTATTACTTGAGCATAAGAAATCATATGACAATATGTTGCTGTTATAAGAATAATCATGATGCCCTCATGTCCGTATTTTATTTTATCGACACCTCTACCTCTATACATGTGGACATATTTATCGCTATCGGCTTCCAATTGAGGACAAACGAGGTCTAAGCTTGGGGGAGTTGATACATCCATTTTGCATCATGCTTTTATATCGATATTTATTGCATTATGGGTTGTTATTACACATTATGTTACAATAATTATGCCTATTCTCTCTTATTTTACAAGGTTTACATAAAGAGGGAGAATGCCGGCAGCTGGAATTCTGGACTGGAAAAGGAGGAAATATTAGAGACCTATTCTGCACAACTCCAAAAGTCCTGAAACTCCACCGGAGTTATTTTTGGATATAATAAAAAATACTGAGCGAAGAAAATACCAGAGGGGACCCACACCCTGGGCACGAGGGTGGGGGCGCGCCCTACCCCCCTGGGCGCGCCCCCTGCCTCATGGGCCCCCTGGTGGCCCTCCAGTGCCCATCTTCTGCTATATGAAGTCTTTCGTCCGGAAAAAAATCAGAAGCAAGCTTTCGGGACGAGACTCCGCCCCCACGAGGCAGAACCTTGGCGGAACCAATCTAGGGCTCCGGCGGAGCTGTTCTGCCAGGGACACTTCCCTCCAGGAGGGGGAAATCATCGCCATCATCATCACCAACGCTCCTCTCATCGGGAGGGGGCCAATCTCCATCAACATCTTCACCAGCACCATCTCCTCTCAAACCCTAGTTCATCTCTTGTATCCAATCTTTTTCTCCAAGTCTGGGATTGGTACCTGTAGGTTTCTTGTAGTGTTGATTACTCCTTGTAGTTGATGCTAGTTGATTTATTGGGTGGAAGATCATATGTTCAGATCCTATATGCATATTAATACCCCTCCGATTATGAACATGAATATGCTTTGTGAGTATTTACGTTTGTTCCTGAGGACATGGGAGAAGTCTTGCTATTAGTAGTCATGTGAATTTGGTATCCATTCGATATTTTGATGAGATGTATGTTGTCTCTCCTCTAGTGGTGTTATGTGAACGTCGACTACATGACACTTCACCATTATTTGGGCCTAGAGGAAGGCATTGGGAAGTAATAAGTAGATGATGGGTTGCTAGAGTAACAGAAGCTTAAACCCTAGTTTATGCGTTGCTTCGTAAGGGGCCGATTTGGATCCATATGTTTCATGCTATGGTTAGGTTTACCTTAATACTTCTTTTGTAGTAGTTGCGGATGCTTGCAATAGGAGTTAATCATAAGTGGGATGCTTGTCCAAGTAAGGATAGCACCCAAGCACCGGTCCACCCACATATCAAATTATCAAAGTACCGAACGCGAATCTTATGAACGTGATGAAAACTAGCTTGATGATAATTCCCATGTGTCCTTGGGAGCGCTTTTCTCTATATAAGAGTTTGTCTAGGCTTGTCCTTTGCTATAAAAAGGATTGGGCCACCTTGCTGCACTTTATTTACTTTTGTTACTTGTTGCTCGTTACAAATTATCTTATCACAAAACTATCTGTTACCTATAATTTCAGTGCTTGTAGAGAATACCTTGCTGAAAACTTCTTATCATTTCCTTCCGCTCCTCATTGGGTTCGACACTCTTACTTATCGAAAGGACTATGATAGATCCCCTATACTTGTGGATCATCATCCATTTTTTTGGAGTTATATGTTGTTCAGTCCAAAATAATTATGTATGGGTTTTTCCAGTTTTATATCATGTGTTCTACGGGAGTTGCCCAACAATATGCATGTTGTTGCCCTAATTTTTAGGCCATTTTACCACTAGGTCGATTGAGTGTATCTCGACTTTCTCACCAGTATGTTTTTGTAGTTGCCCATAATCAGAGGTGGACTTGCCCTCCAGTATGTTTTGTAGTTGCCCACAATTAGAGGTCGACTCTCTCCATTTTACAGTTAGAGTTGGCCATGTACATAGTTGTAGTTGCTCATCAGCATGATCCATTTTTTGGAGTTCCATGCTGTTCAGTCCAAATAGTTATGTATGTGTTTTTCCAGTTTTATATCATGTGTTCTGCGGGAGTTGCCCAACAATATGCATGCTGTTGCCCTAATTTTTAGGCCATTTTACCACTAGGTCGATGTAGTGTATCTCGACTTGCTCACCAGTAGGTTTTTGTAGTTGCCCATAATCAGAGGTGGACTTGCCCTCCAGTATGTCTTGTAGTTGCCCACAATTAGAGGGGGACTCTCTCCATTTTACAGTTAGAGTTGCCCATGTACATAGTTGTAGTTGCTCATCAGCATGTGAAGGAAATATGTCCTAGAGGCAATAATAAAGTTGTTATTTATATTTCCTTATATCATGATAAATGTTTATTGTTCATGCTAGAATTGTATTAACCGGAAACTTAGTACATGTGTGAATACATAGACAAACTAAGTGTCACTAGTATGCCTCTACTTGACTAGCTCGTTGAATCGAAGATGGTTAAGTTTCCTAGCCATAGACATGAGTTGTCGTTTGATTAACGGGGTCACATCATTAGGAGAATGATGTGATTGACATGACCCATTCCATTAGCTTAGCATTTGATCGTTTAGTATATTGTTGTTGCTTTCTTCATGACTTATACATGTTCCTATGACTATGAGATTATGCAACTCCCAAATGCCGGAGGAACACTTTGTGTGCTACCAAACGTCACAACATAACTGGGTGATTATAAAGGTGCTCTACAGGTGTCTCCGATGGTACTTGTTGAGTTGGCATAGATCGAGATTAGGATTTGTCACTCCGATTGTCGGAGAGGTATCTCTGGGCCTCCCAGTAATGCACATCACTATAAGCCTTGCATGCAATGCAACTAATGAGTTAGCTGCGGGATGATGTATTACGGAACGAGTAAAGAGACTTGCCGGTAACGAGATTCAACTAGGTATTGAGATACCAACGATCGAATCTCGGGCAAGTAACATACCGATGACAAAGGGAACAACGTATGTTGTTATGCGGTTTGACAGATAAAGATCTTCGTAGAATATGTAGGAGCCAATATGAGCATCCAGGTTCCGCTATTGGTTATTGACCGGAGACATGTCTCGGTCATGTCTACATAGTTCTCGAACCCGTAGGGTCCGCACGCTTAACCTTCGGTGACGATCGGTATTATGAGTTTATGTGTTTTGATATACTGAAAGTAGTTCAGAGTCCCGTATATGATCACGGACATGACGAGGAGTCTCGAAATGGTCGAGACATAAAGATCGATATATTGGATGGACTTCGGAAGGGTTCTGGGTAAGTTTGGACAAATACCGGAGTACCGGGGGGTTACCGGAACCCCTCGGGGAGTGTACTGGGCCTATTGGGCCTTAGTGGAGAAGAGGAGAGGCGGCCAGGGCAGGCCGCGCGCCCCCTCCCCCTCTAGTCCGAGTTGGACAAGGAGGGGGCGGCGCCCCTCTTTTTCCTTCCCCCTCTCTCTTCCTTCGTTCCCTCCTACTCCTACTCTTGGAAGGGGGGAATCCAACTCCCGGTGGCAGTAGGACTCCTCCAGGGCGCGCCATAGGGGGCCGGCCCTCCCCCTCCTCCACTCCTTTATATACAGGGGATGGGGGCACCCCATAGACACACAAGTTGTTCAGTTGATCTTTTAGCCGTGTGCGGTGCCCCCCTCCACGATAATCCACCTCGGTCATATCGTAGCGGTGCTTAGGCGAAGCCCTGCGTCGGTAGCTTCATCAACACCGTCATCACGCCGTCATGCTGACAGGACTCTCCCTCGAAGCTCTACTTGATCGTGAGTTCGTGGGACGACACCGAGCTGAACGTGTGCAGATCGCGGAGGTGTCGTACGTTCGGTACTAGGATCGGTCGATCGTGAAGACGTACGACTGCATCAACTGCGTTGTCATAACGCTTTCGCTTATGGTCTACGAGGGTACATGGACGACACTCTCCCCTCTCGTTGCTGTGCATCACCATGATCTTGCGTGTGCGTAGGAAATTTTTGAAATTACTACGTTCCCCAACAGTGGTATCAGAGCCAGGTTTATGCGTAGATGTTATATGAATGAGTAGAACACGAGTGAGTTGTGGGCGATACAAGTCATACTACTTACCAGCATGTCATACTTTGATTCGGTGGTATTGTTGGATGAAGCGGCCCGGACCGACATTACGCGTATGCTTACGCGAGACTGGTTCTACCGACGTGCTTCGCACACAGGTGGCTGGCGGGTGTCAGTTTCTCCAACTTTAGTTGAATCGAGTGTGGCTACGCCCGGTCCTTGAGAAGGTTAAAACAGCACATACTTGACAAAATATCGTTGTGGTTTTGATGCGTAGGTAAGAGCAGTTCTTGCTCAGCCCGTAGCAGCCACGTAAAACTTGCAACAACAAAGTAGAGGACGTCTAACTTGTTTTTGCAGGGCATGCTGTGATGTGATATGGTCAAGACATGATGCTAAATTTTAATGTATGAGATGATCATGTTTTGTAACGGAGTTATCGGCAACTGGCAGGAGCCATATGGTTGTCGCTTTATTGTATGAAATGCAATCGCCATGTAATTGCTTTACTTTATCACTAAGCGGTAGAGATAGTCGTAGAAGCAATAGTTGGCGAGACGACAACGATGGAGATCAAGGTTTCACGTCGGTGACGATGGTGATCATGACGGTGCTTTGGAGATGGAGATCAAAAGGCACAAGATGATGATGGCCATATCATATCACTTATATTGATTGCATGTGATGTTTATCTTTTATGCATCTTATTTTTCTTAGATCGACGATAGCATTATAAGATGATCTCTCAGTAAATTTCAAGGTATAAGTGTTCTCCCTGAGTATGCACTGTTGCGAAAGTTCGTCGTGCCGAGACACCACGTGATGATCGGGTGTGATAAGCTCTACGTTCACATACAATGGGTGCAAGCCAGTTTTGCACATGCAGAATACTCGGGTTAAACTTGACGAGCCTAGCATATGCAGATATGGCCTCGGAACACTGAGACCGAAAGGTCGAGTGTGAATCATATAGTAGATATGATCAACATAGTGATGTTCACCATTGGAAACTACTCCATCTCACGTGATGATCGGACATGGTTTAGTTGATATGGATCACGTGATCACTTAGATGATTAGAGGGATGTCTGTCTAAGTGGGAGTTCTTAAGTAATATGATTAATTGAACTTTAATTTATCATAAACTTAGTACCTGATAGTGTTTTGCATGTCTATGTTGTTCGATGGCCCGTGCTGTTTTTCCGTTGAATTTTAATGCGTTCCTTGAGAAAGAAAAGTTGAAAGATGATGGTAGAAATTACACGGACTGGGTCCGTAACTTGAGGATTGTCCTCATTGCTGCACAGAAGAATTACGTCCTGGAAGCACCGCTAGGTGCCAAACCCGCTGCAGGAGCAAGGCCAGATGTTATGAACGTCTGGCAGAGCAAAGCAGATGACTACTTGTTGAGGATATAACCCTTAGAGTCACCCGCCCGGCGGGGCCGGGTTACACATAAGGGTCATCACCTGAAGCCCGGCGCCAAGCTTGAAGACGGCGGGCCGAAGATGGGCTTGAGACCCGGAGATGGCTTAAGGCCCGTAGTTACAACCGCCATTATGGTAGAACTTGTAGCGTAAGGCAAGAATAGTTGAGAGTCCGAGCCGGACACTCTTATGAGCCGGCCGGGACTCTGAGAGCTGCTGGGCGTCAGCCTCCCTATATAAAGGGACGACCCGGCAGCGGTTTAGGGGGAAGAGAGATCTCATCGAGAGCTAGGCATAGCAGTTAAGCTCCCTAGTCATCGAAACCCTAATCAATACCACCTCAACTGGACGTAGGATTTTACCTTCACCGTAAGGGGCCGAACCAGTATAAACCCTCGTGTTCCTTGTCCCGTTAACCCCTTCAAGCTTCCTAGCGGCGATGGCTCCACGACTAAGTCCTAGCTTGAGGACATCTGCCATGACAATTCCACGACAGTTGGCGCCCACCGTGGGGCCAGCGCACGGTGGATTTGAGTTCTTGAAGGGCAGCTTCGAAGGGCTCAAGGGATACGCTGTGGGCCGGATGACCAAGAGTCGTCGCGGCAAGCTCTACATCGACGATGCAAGCTGGGGCCCCGACGCCGGCTCAATCGAGTACGGATACCGGGTCCCCTTCGGCGGAATTCATGTTTTCATTGGCAAGATTGGTGAGCCGGGCCCTGAGCCGGATCTCTGCGCCGATCTCGTCGAGACGGCTCAGCGCGCACGACCCGCCCGGGCCCTGCCTGCCTTGAAGCATGCTTTTGTGGGATGTGTCCATGGAGGGCTCTCCGATAGATCTGGATCTGGTGATGAGATGGCCGCCGGCTCTGACGGCGAGTCGTCCACAGATGAGTCAAACTCGTTGTATCAACTTCAAGATGGCAGGCTCATGGGTTGTTCCGATGGTGACAGTATTCCGGACCCGTTTGAGCCGCCGAGCCGGGTTGGAATCTTCATGGCCGGTGCGCAGCCTGTTCAGAACCCTGCTGCTGGGGCGGGAAACCCGGTGCCCTCGCCGGCTCAGGTGCTGATGGATCTCACGGACAAGATGACGGCCCTGTTGACCGCCGCGGTTGACCCGGCGGATCAAGCTCAGCATGATGCGGAGGAGGCGCAGTTAAAGTTAGATCTAGTGAAAGCCAAGGAGGATCTGGCGGCGGAAGGGATCAGGATGGCTGCGGAGATGGCGGCTCTCGACGCCCAAACTCAGTTGATTCAGGCGCAGTCCTTCCGGCTCACGATGGATCAGAACGCGTCCAATGAGGTCATGAGAAGGAGGCATCAGAAGGCCCAGTCTCGGCTCCCTTCGGTCTATGATCCTCGAAATCTCTTCAACACGCGAGGTGCAGGGTCCAGTAACCCGCCAAGGATCATAGTGCCCGGGTCTGGGACCCCTGTTCAGCCACAAGTGACGGGGCCTCCCCGGGTGAGCCCTGCCCCGCCTCAGTATGTACCGATACCGCCGGGTCATTATGCTAACCCGCTGGAGAACATGGTCGCCGCGGCAGCACGGCTGGCGCCCTCCCAATTGACGGCGACTCTCCAACGGCTATTGAAACCCGCCGGGTCAGGGAACTCCTTCAGACAGCACTCGCACAGCAAGAGGCGTACTCTTACAGCCGGGAAAGGATACACTCGACCCCTCGTCCAGGCCGGAGCCCGAGTTATAGCAGACACATGGTCTCAGCGACCGACTCAAGTAATGTTCGACGCCATGACCCGCCCCCTGGCCATGGCTCGGCTCATAACGGAGCTTTTCACGCAGCAGACCAAGACAGAGCGCGGCAAGAGGCGGAGCAGGTGCCTCAGTTGACGGCTTACCAGACCCCCCGGCTTGTCCGACGACTTCCGTCAACGTGGGTATCCCTACAAGGACTGGAGGTGTCCCTTGCTTAGTGCCAGCTCTCTGCAACAAACGTCTACCCAAAGACTTCAAAGGCCCTAGGAAGGTGCCTAATTACACGGCTGACTTACAACCCGCAGCCTGGATCGAAAGCTACGAGATGGCCATGGAACTACTGGAGGTCAGTGAAGCGGTGATGGCCAAGTACTTCACCATGATGCTAGATGGGACCGCCCGCACTAGGTTGAAAGGGCTACCGCCGAATTCCATTGGATCTTGGGCTGAGCTGAAGGCCCGGTTCATCAAAACTTCAAAGACACCTGTAGGCAGTCTATGTCAATAGTGGATTTGACTAACTGTAAACAGCAGGAGGGTGAGTCTACGACACATTGGGTTCGCCGGGTCAAAGAGATCATACACTCATAGGATAAGATGGATGCCGGCTCTGCAGTCTTAATGTTGGAGCAAAATTGTCGTTTTCTGCCCCTGAAGATGAAACTCGGGCGGCTTAAGCGCGACTGCAATGACATGGGTACGCTGATGGCGGCTCTCGTCAAATACGCCGATTCTGATAGTACCAAGGACCCCGCTTCAGATGATGAAAGGACAGGGAAGGGAAAGAAGAACGGCAATGGCAAGGGTCCTCAGCATAACCCGGGAAACCAAGGAGGTGGCAAGCGTAAGGCCGACGGCAGCCTAGAGTTCGTGGCCAACGCCAGCTCATAGGGTAATAGCCAGAGACGCAAGGGGAGGCCCCCTCCCCGAGCCGGCGGGTCAGGCCCGACGCTGGAGCAGCTGTTGAATGAGCCCTGCCCAAGGCATGGCTCTAGAGAGAAGCCAGCTACTCATCTGTGGAAGGATTGTGCAATCATGAAGGCCTTTAAGATTTCCAACGCCTTTAATGGCAACAATGGCCCGGGCGGTGGCTCAGGCGCCGGCGGCTTTCATGGCCCGGACGGCGGCTCAAATTCTAATCCTCAGAACGGTCAAGGGGGCTTTAATCAACAGTCTGGCCAGGGTCATCAACAGCAGCAGGGGGGTTATCATACCAATCCAAAGCAGCTTAGCGGTGGACAGTATCATGTATTTACCACCAGTCTGTGTAAGCGAGATCAGAAGCTTCATAAGAGGGCTGTGAATGCTGTTGAGCCGGCGGTTCCGCGCTACTTACGATGGTCTGAGCAGCCTATAGTGTGGAGTAGGGAGGATCACCCTCCCCGGGTGGATAATCCGGGTCACTTGGCCTTGGTGGTGGCCCCTCAGGTGGGAGGATATAAGTTCACTAAGGTGCTCATGGATGGAGGCAGCAGCATCAACATCCTCTATTATGAGACTTTCCGTCGTATGGGGTTGATTGATAAGAACCTCAGCCAGTCAAACACTATTTTCCATGGTGTAGTACCTGGTAAGTCGGCTTATCCAGTCGGCAAGATCGAGTTGGAAGTGGCCTTTGGAGACGAGCACAACTACATGGTGGAAAAATTGACCTTTGAGGTGGTCAAGATAAGAAGCCCGTATCATGCCATATTCGGGCGGCCGGCTTACACCAAGTTCATGGCACGGCCGTGTTACGTGTATTTGCAGCTCAAAATGCCGGGTCTCAATGGGACCATTACGGTTCATGGCAGCCGGAAGGTGGCCTTGGAGTGTGAGGAAGGCGATGCAGCTTATGCAGAATCTGTTTGTGCAACAGAGGAGTTCAAATTCTACAAGGACAATGTTGACCCAACAGATATGACCTCTCTGAAAAAGCCGACTACAGAGCATGAGCCGGCAATGAAATTTAAGTCGGCTGATGAGACTAAACTTGTTGATTTCGTTCCAGGTGATTCATCTCAGTAGTTTAGCATCAGTGCCAATCTGGATCCAAAATAGGAAGGCGCGCTCATCGAGTTCATCCGTGAGAATAGGGACATTTTTGCATGGAAACCTTCTGACATGCCAAGTGTACCTAGAGAACTCGCTGAGCACACTCTCAATGTTGATCCGAAATTTAAGCCGGTCAGGCAATTCCTTCGACGGTTTAATGAAGAGAGGCGGAAAGCTATTGGTGAAGAGGTGGCCCGGCTCTTGGCGGCCGGGTTTATTGTCGAAGTCTTTCACCCAGAGTGGTTAGCTAACCCGGTGCTCGTACTCAAGAAGAACGACACTTGGCGGATGTGTGTGGACTACACGGACTTAAACAAGGCGTGTCCGGCTGATCCTTTTGCCCTTCCCCGTATTGATCAAATCATTGATGCTACGGCGGGTTGTGAGCGCTTAAGTTTCTTGGATGCTTATTCTGGATATCATCAGATTAAAATGGCAGTTAAGGACCAGGAGAAGACGGCGTTCATCACTCCCTTTGGAGCCTTCTGCTATGTGTCTATGCCCTTTGGACTCAAGAGTGCACAGGCGACTTATCAGCGTTGCGTGCAGAACTGTCTTCATAACCAGATTGGGCGCAATGTTCATGCTTATGTGGATGACATTGTGGTTAAATCCAGGAAGGAGGAAACTTTGATAGATGATCTGAGGGAAACCTTTGATAATCTCCGGGTCTACAAGATGATGCTTAACCCAGCCAAGTGTGTTTTTGGTGTTCCTGTATGCAAGCTCTTGGGTTTCTTGGTTTCTAACAGAGGCATTGAAGCTAACCCGGAGAAGATCAAAGCCATCACCTCCCTGGCTAAGCTGGCGTCTATAAACGACGTCCAGCGCTTGACGGGTCGTATCGCTGCTTTAAGCCGTTTTATAAGCCGTTTGGGGGAGAAGGCCATGCCGTTATATCAGTTGATGAAGAAAACTGATGACTTTGTCTGGAATGATGCAGCTAATACTGCTTTTGAGGATTTGAAGAGACAGCTGGCCGAGCCCCCAGTCCTTGCTGCTCCGGTTGACAAGGAGCCTTTATTGCTGTATGTGGCTGCTAACACACGAGCCGTCAGTGTGGCCGTGGTGGTGGAGCGCAAGGAAGAGGGTAAGGAGCATCCGGTTCAGCGGCCGGTTTATTATGTCAGCGAAGTACTCATTGAGTCCAAGCAGCGGTATCCGCACTGGCAGAAGCTTGTTTATGGTGTGTTCATGGCAAGCCGGAAACTTAATCATTATTTCCAGGGTCACCCCATCACTGTGGTCAGTTCTGCCCCCCTTGGAGATATCATTCAAAACAGAGAGGCCACGGGGAGAGTGGCTAAGTGGGCTATAGAGCTCGGACCTCATGGTCTGAAATACGTGCCACGCACTGCTGTTAAATCTCAGGCCTTGGTGGATTTCATCAATGATTGGACAGAGCTACAAGTGACCGAACAAAAGCCGGATAACACATATTGGACTATTCACTTCGATGGGTCCAGGCAATTGGAGGGCTCGGGGGCTGGAGTCGTGTTGGCCTCCCCTAAGGGTGACAAGTTCCATTATGTGCTACAGTTGATGTTTCCTTGCACTAACAATGGGGCGGAATACGAGGCCTTGCTCCACGGTCTTCGGATGGCTAAGGAGATGAGCTTGAGCCGGGTAAGGTGCTTCGGCGACTCAGACTTAGTGGCTCAACAAGTATCAGGAAAGTGGGACTCCAAGGACCCTCTCATGGCGGCTTATTGCCGTGAAGTTGATGCCATTGCTGGGCACTTTCAGGGTTACCAAGTAGAGCACATCGATCACAGGAAGAACGAGGCGGCTGATGCTTTAAGCCGGCTGGGCTCTCAGCGAAAACCGGTGCCGCCTAATACTTTCCTGGACGTCCTGCATAACCCTTCTGTTAAGTTGCCCACAGAGGAAGACTTGGCTGTCCCTGACCCGGAGGCACAATTGGTGGCGGCTCTCCACATCATCCCGGACTGGACAGTGCCCTATCTGGCTTACATGACCCGGGGAGATTTGCCTGAGGATGAAACTTTGGCCAGACAAATAACCCGGCGGTCTAAGTCAATGGTTGTTATCAATGGTGAGTTGCATCGCCGCAGTGTTACGGGAGCGTTCCAGCGATGTGTCTCCCCTGAGGAAGGTCAAGACATCTTGCGTGAGATTCATGAAGGGGATTGTGGCCATCACGCTGGTTCAAAGTCTCTTGTGGCCAAGGCTTTTCGGCATGGTTTTTATTGGCTGACGGCTCATGCTGATGTGGAGGACTTGGTCAGTAAATGTGATGGTTGCCAAAGGTTCTCGCGACGGGCTCATGTGCCGGCTCAGGAGCTGAGGATGATCCCAATTACTTGGCCCTTTGCGGTCTGGGGGCTTGATATGGTTGGGCCTTTTGAAAGGTCCAAGGATAAGAAGACCCACCTCTTGGTGGCAGTTGACAAATTTACCAAGTGGGTTGAAGCGGAGCCAGTTAGCAAGTGTGACGTAGCCACTGTTGGGGAACGTAGTAATTTCAAAAAAATTCCTACGCACACGCAAGATCATGGTGATGCATAGCAACGAGAGGGGAGAGTGTTGTCCACGTACCCTCATAGACCGACAGCGGAAGCATTATCACAACGCGGTTGATGTAGTCGTACGTCTTCACGATCCGACCGATCAAGTACCGAACGTACGGCACCTCCGAGTTCTACACACGTTCAGCTCGATAACGTCCCTCGAACTCCGATCCAGCCGAGTGTTGAGGGAGAGTTTCGTCAGCACGACGGCGTGGTGACGATGATGATGTTCCACCGACGCAGGGCTTCGCCATAGGGGGGAGTCCTACTCCCACCGGGAGTAGGACTCCTCCTTTCCTTGTGGGAGTAGGAGAAGGGAAGGGGAAAGGAGAAAGAAGGAAGGGTGCGCCCCCCTTCCCTAGTCCAATTCGGACCAGACCATGGGGAGGGGTGCGGCCACCTTTTGAGGCCTTTCTCTCCTTTCCCGTATAGCCCATTAAGGCCCAATACGAATTCCCGTAACTCTCGGTACTCCGAAAAATACCCGAATCACTCGGAACCTTTCCGAAGTCCGAATATAGTCGTCGAATATATCGATCTTTACGTCTCGACCATTTTGAGACTCCTCGTCATGTCCCCGATCTCATCCGGGACTCCGAACTCCTTCGGTACATCAAAACTCAATAAAATTGTCATCGTAACGTTAAGCGTGCGGACCCTACGGGTTCGAGAACTATGTCCATATTGGCTCCCACATATTCTACGAAGATCTTTATCGGTCAGACCACATAACAACATACGTTGTTCCCTTTGTCACCGGAATGTTACTTGCCCGAGATTTGATCGTCGGTATCTCGATACCTAGTTCAATCTCATTACCGGCAAGTCTCTTTACTCATTCCGTAACACATCATCCCGCAACTAACTCATTAGTCACAATGCTTGCAAGGCTTATAGTGATGTGCATTACCGAGTGGGCCCAGAGATACCTCTCAGACAATTGGAGTGACAAATCCTAATCTCGAAATACGCCAACCCAACAAGTACCTTTGGAGACACCTGTAGAGCACCTTTATAATCACCCATTTACGTTGTGACGTTTGGTAGCACACAAAGTGTTCCTCCGGTAAACGTGAGTTGCATAATCTCATAGTCATAGGAACATGTATAAGTCATGAAGAAAGCAATAGCAACATACTAAACGATCGAGTGCTAAGCTAACGGAATGGGTCAAGTCAATCACGTCATTCTCCTAATGAGGTGATCTCGTTAATCAAATGACAACTCATGTCTATGGCTATGAAATATAACCATCTTTGATTAACGAGCTAGTCAAGTAGAGGCATACTAGTGACACTCTGTTTGTCTATGTATTCACACATGTATTATGTTTCCGGTTAATACAATTCTAGCATGAATAATAAACATTTATCATGATATAAGGAAATATATAATACTTTATTATTGCCTCTAGGGCATATTTCCTTCAGTCTCCCACTTGCACTAGAATCAATAATCTAGTTCACATCGCCATGTGATTTAACATCAATAATTCACATGACCATGTGATTAACACCCACAGTTCACATCGCCATGTGATCAAACACCCAAAGGGTTTACTAGAGTCAGTAATCTAGTTCACATCGCTATGTGATTAACACCCAAAGAGTACTAAGGTGTGATCATCTTTTGCTTGTGAGATAATTTTAGTCAACGGGTCTGTCACATTCAGATCCGTAAGTATTTTGCAAGTTCTATGTCTACAATGCTCTGCACGGAGCTACTCTAGCTAATTGCTCCCACTTTCAATATGTATCTAGACCGAGACTTAGAGTCATCTAGATTTAGTGTCAAAACTTGCATCGACGTAACCCTTTACGAGGAACCTTTTGTCACTTCCATAATCGAGAAACATATCCTTATTCCACTAAGGATAATTTTGACCGCTGTCCAGTGATCTAGTCCTAGATCACTATTGTACTCCCTTGCCAAAATTAGTGTAGGGTATACAATAGATCTGGTACACAGCATGGCATACTTTATAGAACCTATGGCCAAGGCATAGGGAATGACATTCATTCTCTTTCTATCTTCTGCCGTGGTCGGGCTTTGAGTCTTCACTCAATTTCACACCTTGTAACACAGGCAAGAACTCTTTCTTTGACTGTTCCATTTTGAACTACTTCAAAATCTTGTTAAGGTATGTACTCATTGAAAAAACTTATCAAGCGTCTTGATCTATCTCTATAGATCTTGATGCTCAATATGTAAGCAGCTTCACCGAGGTCTTTCTTTGAAAAACTCCTTTCAAACACTCCTTTATGCTTTGCAGAATAAATCTACATTATTTCCGATCAACAATATGTCATTCACATATACTTATCAGAAATGTTGTAGTGCTCCCACTCACTTTCTTGTAATTACAGGCTTCACCGCAAGTCTGTATAACACTATATCCTTTGATCAACTTATCAAAGTGTATATTCCAACTCCGAGATGCTTGCACCAGTCCATAGATGGATCGCTGGAGCTTGCATATTTTGTTAGCACCTTTAGGATTGACAAAACCTTCTGGTTGCATCATATACAACTCTTCTTTAATAAATCCATTAAGGAATGCAGTTTTGTTTATCCATTTGTCATATTTCATAAAATGCGGCAATTGCTAACATGATTCAGACAGACTTAAGCATAGATACGAGTGAGAAACTCTCATCGTAGTCAACACCTTGAACTTGTCGAAAAACCTTTTTGCGACAATTCTAGCTTTGTAGATAGTAACACTACTATCAGCGTCCGTCTTCCTCTTGACGATCCATTTATTCTTAAATGCTTGCCGATCATCGGGCAAGTCAACCAAAGTCCACACTTTGTTCTCATACATGGATCTCATCTCAGATTTCATGGCCTTAAGCCATTTTGCGGAATCTGGGCTCACCATCGCTTCTTCATAGTTCGTAGGTTCGTCATGGTCTAGTAACATAACCTCCAGAACAGGATTACCGTACCACTCTGGTGCGGATCTTACTCTGGTTTACCTACGAGGTTTGGTAGTAACTTATATCTGAAGTTACATGATCATCATCATTAACTTCCTCACTAATTGTGTAGGAGTCACAGGAACAGATTTCTGTGATGAACTACTTTCCAATAAGGGAGCAGCTACAGTTACCTCATCAAGTTCTACTTTCCTCCCACTCACTTCTTTCGAGAGAAACTCCTTCTCTAGAAAGGATCCATTCTTAGCAACGAATGTCTTGCCTTCGGATCTGTGATAGAAGGTGTACCCAACTGTCTCCTTTGGGTATCCTATGAAGACACATTTCTCCGAATTGGGTTTGAGCTTATCAGGATGAAACCTTTTCACATAAGCATCGCAACCCCAAACTTTAAGAAACGACAACTTTGGTTTCTTGCCAAACCACAGTTCATAAGATGTCGTCTCAACAGATTTAGATGGTACCCTATTTAACGTGAATGCAACTGTCTCTAATGCATAACCCCAAAAACGATAGTGGTAGATCGGTAAGAGACATCATATATCGCACCATATCTAATAAAGTACGGTTACGATGTTCGGACACACCATTACACTGTGGTGTTCCAGGTGGCGTGAGTAGTGAAACTATTTCACATTGTTTTAACTGAAGGCCAAACTTGTAACTCAAATATTTTACCTCTGCGATCATATCGTGGAAACTTTTATTTTCTTGTTACGATGATTCTCCACTTCACTCTGAAATTCTTTGAACTTTTCAAATGTTTCAGACTTTGTGTTTCATCAAGTAGATATACCCATATCTGCTCAAATCATCTGTGAAGGTCAGAAAATAATGATACCTGCTACGAGCCTCAATATTCATCGGACCACATACATCTGTATGTATGATTTCCAACAAATCGATTGCTCTCTCCATAGTACCGGAGAACGGCGTTTCAGTCATCTTGCCCATGAGGCATGGTTCGCAAGCATCAAGTGATTCATAATCAAGTGATTCCAAAATCCCATCAGCATGGAGTTTCTTCATGCGCTTTGCACCAATATGACCTAAACGGCAGTGCCACAAATAAGTTGCAATATCATTATTAACTTTGCATCTTTTGGCTTCAATATTATGAATATGTGTGTCACTACGATCGAGATCCAACAAACCATTTTCGTTGGTGTGTATGACCATAAAAGGTTTTTATTCATGTAAACAGAACAACAATTGTTCTCTAACTTAAATGGATAACCGTATTGCAATAAACATGATCAAATCATATTCATGCTCAACGCAAACACCAAATAACACTTATTTAGTTTCAACACTAATCCCGAAAGTATAGGGAGTGTGCGATGATGATCATATCAATCTTGGAACTACTTCCAACACACATCGTCACCTCGCCTTTTTACTAGTCTCTATTTATTCTGCAACTCCCGTTTCGAGTTACTACTCTTAGCAACTGAACCAGTATCAAATACCGAGGGGTTGCTATAAACACTAGTAAAGTACACATCAATAACATGTATATCCAATATACCTTTGTTCACTTTGCCATCCTTCTTATCCACCAAATACTTGGGGCAGTTCTGCCTCCAGTGACCAGTTCCTTTGCAGTAGAAGCACTTAGTCTCAGGCTTAGGTACAGACTTGGGCTTCTTCACTTGAGTAGCAACTTGCTTGCCGTTCTTTTTGAAGTTCCCCTTCTTCCCTTTGCCCTTTTCTTGAAACTAGTGGTCTCGTCAACCATCAACACTTGAAGTGGTCTCGTCAACCATCAACACTTGAAGTGGTCTCGTCAACCATCAACACTTGAAGTGGTCTCGTCAACCATCAACACTTGAAGTGGTCTCGTCAACCATCAACACTTGATGTTTTTCTTGATTTCTACCTTCGTCGATTTCAGCATCACGAAGAGCTTGGGAATTACTTTCGTCATCCCTTGCATATCATAGTTCATCACGAAGTTCTACTAACTTGGTGATGGTGACTAGAGAATTCTGTCAATCACTATTTTATCTGGAAGACAAACTCCCACTTGATTCAAGCGATTGTAGTACCCAGACAATCTGAGCACATGCTCACTAGTTGAGCGATTCTCCTCCATCTTTTAGCTATAGAACTTGTTGGAGATTTCATATCTCTCAACTCGGGTATTTGCTTGAAATATTAACTTCAACTCCTGGAACATCTCATATGGTCCATGACGTTCAAAACGTCTTTGAAGTCCCGATTCTAAGCTGTTTAAGCATGGTGCACTCAACTATCAAGTAGTCATCATATTGAGCTAGCCAAACGTTCATAACGTCTGCATCTGCTCCTGCAATAGGTCTGTCACCTAGCGGTGCATCAAGGACATAATTTTTCTGTGCAGCAATGAGGATAATCCTCAGATCACGGATCCAATCCGCATCTTTGCTACTAACATCTTTCAACATAATTTTTCTCTAGGAACATATCAAAAATAAACACAGGGAAGCAACAAACGCAAGCTATTGATCTACAACATAATTTGCAAAATACTATCAGGACTAAGTTCATGATAAATTTAAGTTCAATTAATCATATTACTTAAGAACTCCCACTTAGATAGACATCCCTCTAATCCTCTACGTGATCACGTGATCCATATCAACTAAACCATGTCCGATCATCACGTGAGATGGAGTAGTTTCAATGGTGAACATCACTATGTTGATCATATCTACTATATGATTCACGCTCGACCTTTCGGTCTCCGTGTTCCGAGGCTATATCTGTTATATGCTAGGCTCGTCAAGTTTAACCTGAGTATTCCGCGTGTGCAACTGTTTTGCACCCGTTGTATTTGAACGTAGAGCCTATCACACCCGATCATCACGTGGTGTCTCAGCACGAAGAACTTTCGCAATGGTGCATACTCAGGGAGAACACTTATACTTTGATAATTTAGTGAAGGATCATCTTATAATGCTACCGTCAAACAAAGCAAGATAAGATGCATAAAGGATTAACATCACATGCAATCAATATAAGTGATATGATATAGCCATCATCATCTTGTGCTTGTGATCTCCATCTCCGAAGCACCGTGCTTGTGATCTCCATCTCCGAAGCACCGTCATGATCACCATCGTCACCGGCGCGACACCTTGATCTCCATCGTAGCATCGTTGTCGTCTCGCCAACTTATTGCTTTTACAACTATCGCTACCGCTTAGTGATAAAGTAAAACTATTACATGGCGATTGCATCTCATACAATAAAGCGACAACCATATGGCTCCTGCCAGTTGCCGATAACTCGGTTACAAAACATGATTATCTCATACAACACATTATATTACATCATGTCTTGACCATATCACATCACAACATGCCCTGCAAAAACAAGTTAGACGTCCTCTACTTTGTTGCTGCATATTTTACGTGGCTGCTACGGGCTTAGCAAGAACCGTTCTTACCTACGCATCAAAACCACAACGATAGTTTGTCAAGTTGGTGCTGTTTTAACCTTCGCAAGGACCGGGCATAGCCACACTCGGTTCAACTAAAGTGAGAGAGACAGACACCCGCCAGTCACCTTTAAGCAACGAGTGCTCGCAACGGTGAAACCAGTCTCGCGTAAGCGTACGCGTAATGTCGGTCCGGGCCGCTTCATCTCACAATACCGCTGAACCAAAGTATGACATGCTGGTAAGCAGTATGACTTATATTGCCCACAACTCACTTGTGTTCTACTCGTGCATAGCATCAACGCATAAAACCAGGCTCGGATGCCACTGTTGGGGAACGTAGTAATATCAAAAAATTTCCTACGCACACGCAAGATCATGGTGATGCATAGCAACGAGAGGGGAGAGTGTTGTCCACGTACCCTCGTAGACCGACAGCGGAAGCGTTATCACAACGCGGTTGATGTAGTCGTACGTCTTCATGATCCGACCGATCAAGTACCGAACGTACGGCACCTCCGAGTTCTAGACACGTTCAGCTCGATGACGTCCCTCGAACTCCGATCCAGCCGAGTGTTGAGGGAGAGTTTCGTCAGCACGACGGCGTGGTGACGATGATGATGTTCCACCGACGCAGGGCTTCGCCTAAGCTCCGCAAAGGTATTATCGAGGTGTAATATGGTGGAGGGGGGCACCGCACACGGCTAAGAGATCTCAAGGGTCAATTTTTGTGTTTCTGGGGCGCCCCCCTGCCCCCGTATATAAAGGAGCAAGGGGGAGGCAGCCGGCCAAGGGGAGAGGCGCGCCATAGGGGGGAGTCCTACTCCCACCGGGAGTAGGACTCCTCCTTTCCTTGTGGGAGTAGGAGAAGGGAAGGGGGAAGGAGAAAGAAGGAAGGGTGCGCCCCCCTTCCCTAGTCCAATTCGGACTAGACCATGGGGAGGGGTGCGGCCACCTTTTGAGGCCTTTCTCTCCTTTCCCGTATAGCTCATTAAGGCCCAATACGAATTCCCGTAACTCTCCGGTACTCCGAAAAATACCCGAATCACTCGGAACCTTTCCGAAGTCCGAATATAGTCGTCCAATATATCGATCTTTATGTCTCGACCATTTCAAGACTCCTCGTCATGTCCCCGATCTCATCCGGGACTCCGAACTCCTTCGGTACATCAAAACTCAATAAAACTGTCATCGTAACGTTAAGCGTGCGGACCCTACGGGTTCGAGAACTATGTAGACATGACCAAGACACGTCTCTGGTCAATAACCAATAACGGGACCTGGATGCCCATATTGGCTCCCACATATTCTACGAAGATCTTTATCGGTCAGACCGCATCACAACATACGTTGTTCCCTTTGTCACCGGTATGTTACTTGCCCGAGATTTGATCGTCGGTATCTCGATACCTAGTTCAATCTGGTTACCGGCAAGTCTCTTTACTCGTTCCGTAACACATCATCCCGCAAGTAACTCATTAGTCACAATGCTTGCAAGGCTTATAGTGATGTGCATTACCGAGTGGGCCCAGAGATACCTCTCCGACAATTGGAGTGACAAATCCTAATCTCGAAATACGCCGACCCAACAAGTACCTTTGGAGACACCTGTAGAGCACCTTTATAATCACCCATTTACGTTGTGACGTTTGGTAGCACACAAAGTGTTCCCCCGGTAAACGTGAGTTGCATAATCTCATAGTCATAGGAACATGTATAAGTCATGAAGAAAGCAATAGCAACATACTAAACGATCGAGTGCTAAGCTAACAGAATGGGTCAAGTCAATCACGTCATTCTCCTAATGAGGTGATCTCGTTAATCAAATGACAACTCATGTCTATGGCTATGAAACATAACCATCTTTGATTAACGAGCTAGTCAAGTAGAGGCATACTAGTGACACTCTGTTTGTCTATGTATTCACACATGTATTATGTTTCCGGTTAATACAATTCTAGCATGAATAATAAACATTTATCATGATATAAGGAAATATATAATACTTTATTATTGCCTCTAGGGCATATTTCCTTCAGTCTCCCACTTGCACTAGAGTCAATAATCTAGTTCACATCGCCATGTGATTTAACATCAATAATTCACATCACCATGTGATTAACACCCACAGTTCACATCGCCATGTGATCAAACACCCAAAGGGTTTACTAGAGTCAGTAATCTAGTTCACATCGCTATGTGATTAACACCCAAAGAGTACTAAGGTGTGATCATGTTTTGCTTGTGAGATAATTTTAGTCAACGGGTCTGTCACATTCAGATCCGTAAGTATTTTGCAAGTTCTATGTCTACAATGCTCTTCACGGAGCTACTCTAGCTAATTGCTCCCACTTTCAATATGTATCTAGACCGAGACTTAGAGTCATCTAGATTTAGTGTCAAAACTTGCATCGACGTAACCCTTTACGAGGAACCTTTTGTCACTTCCATAATCGAGAAACATATCCTTATTCCACTAAGGATAATTTTGACTGCTGTCCAGTGATCTACTCCTAGATCACTATTGTACTCCCTTGCCAAAATTAGTGTAGGGTATACAATAGATCTGGTACACAGCATGGCATACTTTATAGAACCTATGGCCAAGGCATAGGGAATGACTTTCATTCTCTTTCTATCTTCTGCCGTGGTCGGGCTTTGAGTCTTCACTCAATTTCACACCTTGTAACACAGGCAAGAACTCTTTCTTTGACTGTTCCATTTTGAACTACTTCAAAATCTTGTTAAGGTATGTACTCATTGAAAAAACTTATCAAGCGTCTTGATCTATCTCTATAGATCTTGATGCTCAATATGTAAGCAGCTTCACCGAGGTCTTTCTTTGAAAAACTCCTTTCAAACACTCCTTTATGCTTTGCAGAATAATTCTACATTATTTCCGATCAACAATATGTCATTCACATATACTTATCAGAAATGTTGTAGTGCTCCCACTCACTTTCTTGTAAATACAGGCTCATATTGGCTCCCACATATTCTACGAAGATCTTTATCGGTCAGACCGCATAACAACATACGTTGTTCCCTTTGTCACCGGTATGTTACTTGCCCGAGATTTGATCGTCGGTATCTCGATACCTAGTTCAATCTGGTTACCGGCAAGTCTCTTTATTCGTTCCGTAACACATCATCCCGCAAGTAACTCATTAGTCACAATGCTTGCAAGGCTTATAGTGATGTGCATTACCGAGTGGGCCCAGAGATACCTCTCCGACAATTGGAGTGACAAATCCTAATCTCGAAATACGCCGACCCAACAAGTACCTTTGGAGACACCTGTAGAGCACCTTTATAATCACCCATTTACGTTGTGACGTTTGGTAGCACACAAAGTGTTCCTCCGGTAAACGTGAGTTGCATAATCTCATAGTCATAGGAACATGTATAAGTCATGAAGAAAGCAATAGCAACATACTAAACGATCGAGTGCTAAGCTAACAGAATGGGTCAAGTCAATCACGTCATTCTCCTAATGAGGTGATCTCGTTAATCAAATGACAACTCATGTCTATGGCTATGAAACATAACCATCTTTGATTAACGAGCTAGTCAAGTAGAGGCATACTAGTGACACTCTGTTTGTCTATGTATTCACACATGTATTATGTTTCCGGTTAATACAATTCTAGCATGAATAATAAACATTTATCATGATATAAGGAAATATATAATACTTTATTATTGCCTCTAGGGCATATTTCCTTCAGCCACGGCAGTTCAGTTTATGAAAAAGGTGCTCTTTCGTTTTGGCTTTCCACATAGCATTATAACTGACAATGGTACCAATCTATCCAAAGGCGCTATGGAGGAGTTTTGTCAACGAGAGCATATTCGACTTGATGTTTCATCTGTGGCTCATCCTCAATCCAATGGTCAAGCTGAGAGGGCTAATCAGGAGATTCTGAAAGGCATCAAACCCCGGCTTTTGGTCCCTTTACAACGGACGCCGGGTTGCTGGGTGGAAGAGTTACCCTCCGTGTTGTGGAGCATCAACACTACTCCTAACAGGTCTACAAGTTTCACGCCTTTCTTCATGGTTTATGGAGCGGAAGCAGTTCTCCCCAGTGACATCCGTCATGACTCACCTCGAGTGGCGGCTTATATGGAGGTGGATAATGAACAGGCGTGCCAAGATGCTCTTGACTTGTTGGACGAACAGCGTGATGTGGCAGCAGCTCGCTCAGCGATTTACCAACAAGACCTGCGCCATTATCATAGTCGCCGGGTTAAATCCCGAGTCTTCCAGGAAGGCGATTTGGTGCTCCGGCTCATCCAAGATCAAACAAATGCGCACAAGCTATCCCCGCCTTGGGAAGGGCCCTTTGTGGTCAGCAAGAATTTGCACAATGGGTCATATTACCTCATTGACATTCGGGAGCACAAAGATTCACGTAAGTCGGAGGAAGAGAACCGTCGGCCGTGGAACATAGCTCAGCTTCGGCCTTACTACACTTGAGCCACCGGCTCTCATAATGTACATATTTCTCTAAGCCATGTATATATTATGATAAGCAATAAAGCAGGACCTCTGTCCTTTTTTCTCCTCCAAATGTGAACGTGTTGTTTTCATTGCAAGATCACATGATAACTTGAAGAAGGATCCGGCTTATGATCGTATTCGAATCTAGCCGTATGCAGTAAGGTCACTTGGGGGCTTCCTGTTCAAACATAGGTCGTATTCGAACCAAAGAGAACATAGCTGTCGATACCCATTTGATTGGCAAAGTGCCGAGCTCATTGGGGAGTTTTCTTTGGTCATATTTGAATCATAGTTCAACCCCCTTTGGGAAACGACGTGGATCGTATTCGAATCAGCGTCGTTAAACAATTCTTAAAAGTCATTTGGGGGCTTCCTGTTCAAACATGGGTTGTATTCGAACCAAAGAGAACATAGTTGTCGATACCCTCTTGATTGGCATCGCCACACCCACTGGAGGCTATATGATCGCATTCGAATCCTAGCATGACCCCTTTGGGACGGGTCTCTGGTCGTATTCGAACCGGAAGCCCCTAAGTTTTTCTGATTTATAGCGAGTTCTTCTGATTATTTCAAGTATGCACGGCGGGTCTCACTTTGCCGGTTTAACTTTGCTTTACAGTACTAGTCGAACATAATCGGCGTTATTAAGACTGGTAAACCGGAATTGAGGTACCAACCTTATTACCCGGGTTATCTAAGCCGGAAGTGTGCTTGCAGGCTGGTAAGTGTGTTGTTACGATTATATCAAGGACATAATTGAGGACCAGTCTTTTGTGATTCATATTCCGGGTCATATGCATAAGACTATGATTCTCCATGCGGTAAGCCGCCTAGAGACTTGTGATTTGTTTTTCTATGCAGGATCGTAAAAGATAACTATTTGAGCTTAAGGAACATGAATGATCATTTATGACCCGGAGGAACATAAGGAAACAACTTTCATATAATTCAGCATTCCACACGTGCATGATGGCACGGCAAAGTTAAAGTGTTGATCCTATTCTATTACAAGACTCATCGAGTCCAAAAGGGTGAAGCATTGTTTCAAATAAACCGCCTACAGAGTTAAGACGCTTGCTGGGTTGAAGTTTCCGGCTCATCCCTCTCCGCTCCTCCGGCTGTTCCCAAGACCTGGAAAGTTGAAGATTTCCAGTCAATGCCGCTCAGAGCTTCAAATTGAGCTTCCTCGTCAATTAACCCGGCCGGGTCAATTTCTGGGGCAAAGGTGTGCTTACGAGTCGGCGGGACTAAGCTGATGGCTTCGTAACGCGGAGTGGGGATCCTCTGATTCTCGGCATCGTAACCCGGCTGGTACTTGGTCAGATCCATGTCATTTCCAATCAGAGTGGCCACCGAGCGTACGATCTTCACGCAGGCTGCAAAGTTTTTTTGGTCGAAGGGGGTGCCGTCTTCCTTCAAGCTGGGATAGCCAAGGGCAATGTCCGCCGGGTCTAATTCTGGAAGGAACGCCTTGGCCCGGCTCAGAGCAGCTATGGCTCCGGCTCTGGCGGAGGCCCATCGCAGCTCTTGGACACGCTGAGGAAGAACGGCAAGCCGGCGAAGAACTTCCGCCAGGTGAGTCGGCACCTCATTGGATAGGGCCACCACGGCCAAGGTGCGCTGAGACCCGGTGTAGAGTTGCTCCACCAGGGTGTACATGGCCTTCAGCTTGGTCACCACACTTTGGTTGAGGTTGGCGCTTCTGGGACCTGTTTCACAGAGTAAGGTAAGCCGCTGGCAAGGATGGATTATGAGACATAAAGATTATAAACTGGACGAGAGCCGGTGGAATGACTTACCGAAGATTGCGGCAACCATCTGGGACACGTGGCGCTTTAAGCCGGAGAGTTCGGCAGTTTTCTCTGTCAGAGCCTTCTCCGCCTGTTCAGCCCGGCTCACCGGAATAGCCTTCTCTTCGGCCCAAGTTTTCCGTTCAACTTCAAAATCCTTTTTCAGCTTTTCTTGAGCAGCAATACTGGACACAAATTTGGCGTTGGCCTTCCGGGTCTCAGTTTCTTGCGTCCTCAGGCGGGTCTTCAGATCGGAGATGTCCGCTTCAAACTTCTTGCAAGCAGCCTGCATCATTTCCGGGTTATAGGATGAACAGTTATTATGCAATTTTAAAGTCCCAAGCACTTTCCAAGCAAAGACACTTGACACTTGGGGGCTAATGCATATCGAACGTTTTTATTTACAGATTACCGGTTCATGCGAGTAAGCCGGAAGATAAGTCTACAACATATCCTATCATAAGTAGTAGACTTGGGGGCTAGAGTATGGTAAAGATAACAAGATAACTATGCAGTAAGCAAGAAGAGTGGTACCTCAGACTTCTGCTGAATCTGATTCACCATGTCGATCTCTAAATCCCGGCTCTTGTGCACCTGACTGACATAGCCGGAGACGATCTCTCCGATGCTCAGATTGGCATAGTCGGTGAGGTCTAGATTGGCCCGGCGGCGATCTAGCAGCTCTTCCTTGGCGGAGCACTTGGCCAGCGCAGTGGGTCTCCCCGGCTCAACAAACTCCGTCCGGGTGATTACCACGTCCGGGTCATCGGCCGGTTGAGCCAGGCTGGAGGTCTCCGAGTTAGCAGAAGTTTCTGCGATTGGCTTGTCGGCTGGGGCGGCGGCTGCAGGAGCAGAGGCAACTAGAGGTTCTTGAGCTGCACCCTCCGGTTGAGGCAAGTCCGGCTCTTCGACCGGCTTGTTCTTTTTCGCCCTCTTGCTGAGCTTTGCCTGGGCACTAAAAAGACAAAAAGATTAGTACAAAAGTATGAGTAAAGATAAAGCACAGCAAGAGATGATCATCATTACCCGGGTACGGTCTTGAAAGCCGGCAGATTTGACTGCATCGAGTCGCCAGAGGAAGGAGACGTTTCCTGATAATTTGAATCAGAAGAATTGAGAGGTTCACGTATAACACCCGCCAGAGGATGAAAAGGATATAAGTTGGAAATAACCTCGGTCCGGCGCTTCCTTGATGCCGCAGGTAAGCCGGAGGAGAGGTCAGCATCCTTGTTGGTCCGGGTGTGCCGCCGGTTCTCATGAATCTGTTGCTTCAAAAGAAATTGAGGATCTTGATAAGCTAAAGGATGTGAAAATCTTACTTTCCGGGTTACCCTTCAGACTTTCAGCCTTGGCAAGGGCTCCGAGTCGGAGGAAAGTGTCATTACCTCTTCAACCACCGGGATACTTGCTCCGGTGTCATCCTGTTGATGAACAGTATTGATAAGGTGGACAGAAATAAACAACAAATATAACAAGAGCTTACAGGCTCAGGGGTTACCTCTGACTCAGAGCTGTCGCTTAGTTGCAGCAGCTCTGAAGCAGTAGGCCTACTTCCCTTCTTGCGGGGAGCGGCTCTCTTGGCGGCTTTCTTAGCCTTCCTGGCCTTATTGGCCGCCTCATGGTCATATTTGACCTTCCAGAATTTGTCATCAGCCTGAAAAGTACAATGACGATTTCTTAGGGTTCGGATGGAAGTTATCTACAGAAGAAAATAAGATGTTCAGATCAGCGGCTTACCGCTGGGGCCGGGTTGGTCTTGCAGAAGGGGCTTAAGCCGGTCCTCCCGCAGTCTGCCAAGCTCTCGTTCAAGAGAGCCTTGGTCATGTCCTCAGCAACGTCTTCAGGAAGATCGTTGCGGCTGTGTCTCAGGGGGTCATCTTTCCGGCCCGTGTACTCACACATTATGCCGGGGCGGCGGCTTAAGGGGATCACCCGCCACGAGATCCAGACTCAGACTAGATCAATGCCATTAAGGCCATTTCCCAGGAGAGCCTTGATTTTGTTGATGGTGGGGATCAGAGGTTGGCGCTCCGCTTGAGTTAACTTGTCTGACAGAGGGTGAGTTGGTTCCAGACGTGAAGGGTGAAAGCCGGGCAGCGGGCTCTCGTCAGCCGGCGACGTGTCTTGGCAGTAGAACCACGTCTGGTTCCAGTCCTTTGGGTGGCTTGGCGGCTCGGCGTAAGGGAAAAGTCAGTCTCTCCGTCGCTGAATGGAGATTCCACCAAGTTCTATGCTCGGCCCGTTGGCGCACTCGTTCTGGCGGTTTAAATAGAACAACTCTCTAATGAGCAGAAGGTTGGGTTCCTCTCCAAGGTAGACCTCGAAGAACACTTGAAAGTTGCATATGTTTGACACCGAGTTGGGTCCTATATCTTGTGGCCGCAGGTCACAGAAATTCAGTACATCTCTGAAGAACTTTGAGCCGGGCGGTGCGAAGCCCCGGCTCATGTGATCCGCAAATATTACCACCTCCCCGTCCTTTGGCTGTGGTCTCTCCTCTGACGGGTCAGGGGCACGGTAAGACATGACGTCCTTCTTGGGAAGGTAACCCATCTTCACAAAGTCTGCTAAGGTTTCGTCGGTGACGTTGGACCTCATCCAGTTGCAAGTGATGGGTGCTTTGGGAGCTTTGGGAGGCATGGTGCAAGTCGGAAGCCTATGATAAAAAGGAATGTCTGGTTTAATTATAAGCCGGAGGGAATTTATAGTTCAATGTTTAAAGTGGCGGTTTATGAAGGGGCCTAATGACATATGGCTAAATGCATCGAGTTATCTAAGCCGCTGAAGGAAGCGAGAGTAATTCAAATTGTCTACGGCGTTATTATAAATGAGCCGGCAACTTTCACGGCGCGTGGCTTCTTTGAGCCGGAAATGTAAGCCGCCATAGCTTAGCAGATGCAGTTTTTTACTAAGTGTGGTGAAAACAAGTTTCACAGGTCGTGGTGAAAATTTTGGATCAAAATGGTTGAATAAAAGGAAAGATTTCTAGACCTAAAACAGACGCCGAGGAAGTTCATAAGCCCGAACAGAGCCTGTGCGCAGTAAGAAGGGATCTATGAACTTTGGAATGGGCGTAAAACAACTACCGCAGCAGCCCTATGCAGTTGGAGATCAAGAAAGGCAGTAAAAATCAAAACTACCGGGGTTTGCGAAGAACACGGGAAGAACTGCGGAAGCCTAATGTGGATCTACTCTACAGAGTGGCGAAGACTTACGGGTGCTGGTGAGTCGCGGGGATCGCCGCCGTGTTCTCTGGACGCAACAGGTCGATGCAGCAGCCGGAGTCGGTGAGGACGAGAAGACCCGCGGTGGCGACGGCGACGGAGCTCGAGCGGAGGAACAGTGGCGCGAGGAGGAAGACGGGCTGCTGGAGGCTCATCGGGCCGGACTACTTATAAGGGCAAGCTCATAAGTGGGCGCGAGAAACGAGGAGACCACGGCGTGGTTATCTCCCCATAAAACCTCTTGATTTTCGGGATGGCAGTAAAGATAAGATCCGTTGCGGATATGGTGGAGTAAAAAATGGACTTAATGGTTGATGACGTCACGGCGGATTACCCGGAAACCAGAGGATGATGTCACGCCGGGTTATGGCCTTCACACAAACGTAAGCCGGAGACTTTTCTGTCGAAAGGATTGAAGATTGACATGAGCCAGCTCAAATCAATCTGGGGCCTAATGTTGAGGATATAACCCTTAGAGTCACCCGCCCGGTGGGGCCGGGTTACACATAAGGGTCATCACCTGAAGCCCGGCGCCAAGCTTGAAGACGGCGGGCCGAAGATGGGCTTGAGACCCGGAGATGGCTTAAGGCCCGTAGTTACAACCGCCATTATGGTAGAACTTGTAGCGTAAGGCAAGAATAGTTGAGAGTCCGAGCCGGACACTCTTATGAGCCGGCCAGGACTCTGAGAGCTCCTGGGCGTCAGCCTCCCTATATAAAGGGACGACCCGGCAGCGGTTTAGGGGGAAGAGAGATCTCATCGAGAGCTAGGCATAGCAGTTAAGCTCCCTGGTCATCGAAACCCTAATCAATACCACCTCAACTGGACGTAGGCTTTTACCTTCACCGTAAGGGGCCGAACCAGTATAAACCCTCGTGTTCCTAGTCCCGTTAACCCCTTCAAGCTTCCTAGCGGCGATGGCTCCACGACTAAGTCCTAGCTTGAGGACATCTGCCGTGACAATTCCACGACACTACTCGATAGTTCAGTGTGCCATGCTTTACGGCTTAGAACCGGGACTTCAACGATGTTTTGAACGTCATGGAGAATATGAGATGTTCCAGGAGTTGAAGTTAATATTGCAAGCAAATGCCCCGGATTGAGAGATATGAAGTCTCCAATAAGTTCTGCAGCTGCAAGATGGAAGAGAATAGTTCTGTCAGTGAGCATATACTCAAAATGTCTGGGTATAACAATCAATTGATTCAACTGGGAGTTAATCTTCCGGATGATAGTGTCATTCACAGAATTCTTCAATCATTGCCACCAAGCTACAAGAGCTTTGTGATGAACTATAATATGCAAGGGATGGATAAGACAATTCCTGAGCTCTTCGCGATGCTAAAGGTTGCGGAGGTAGAAATCAAGAAGGAGCATCAAGTGTTGATGGTCAACAAGACAACCAGTTTCAAGAAAAAGGGTAAAGGGAAGAAGGGGAACTTCAAGAAGAATGGCAAGCAAGTTACTGCTCAAGTGAAGAAGCCCAAGTCTGGACCTAAGCCTCAGACTGAGTGCTTCTACTGCAAAGGGACTGGTCACTGGAAGCGGAACTGCCCCAAGTATTTGGCGGATCAGAAGGATGGCAAGGTGAACAAAGGTATATGTGATATACATGTTATTGATGTGTACCTTACTAATGCTCACAATAGCACCTAGGTATTTGATACTGGTTTTGTTGCTAATATTTGCAACTCGAAACAGGGACTACAGATTAAGCGAAGATTGGCTAAGGACGAGGTGACGATGCGCGTGGGAAATGGTTCCAAAGTCGATGTGATCGCGGTCGGCACGCTACCTCTACATCCACCTTCGGGATTAGTTTTAGACTTGAATAATTGCTATTTGGTCCTAGCGTTGAGCATGAACATTATATATGGATCTTGTTTGATGCGAGACGGTTATTCATTTAAATCTGAGAATAATGGTTGTTCTATTTATATGAGTAATATCTTTTATGGTCATGCACCCTTGAAGAGTGGTATATTTTTGATGAATCTCGATAGTAGTGATACACATATTCATAATATTGAAGCCAAAAGATGCAAAGTTGATAATGATAGTGCAACTTATTTGTGGCACTACCGTTTAGGTCATATTGTTGTAAAGCGCATGAAGAAACTCCATTCTGATGGACTTTTGGATTCACTTGATTATGAATCACTTGGTACTTGCAAACCATGCCTCATGGGCAAGATGACTAAAATGCCGTTCTCCAGAACAATGGAGCGAGCAACAGATTTGTTGGAAATCATACATACTGATGTATGTGGTTCGATGAATGTTGAGGTTCGCGGCGGGTATCGTTATTTTCTCACCTTCACAGATGATTTGAGCAGATATAGGTATATCTACTTGATTAAACATAAGTCTGAAACATTTGAAAAGTTCAAAGAATTTCAGAGTGAAGTGGAAAATTATCGTAGCAAGAAAATAAAGTTTCTACAATCTGATCGTTGAGGAGAATATTTGAGTTACGAGTTTGGTCTTCATTTGAAACAATGCGGAATAGTTTCGCAACTCACGCCACCTGGAACACCACAGCGTAATGGTGTGTCCGAACGTCGTAATCGTACTTTACTAGATATGGTGCGATCTATGATGTCTCTTACTGATTTACCGCTATCGTTTTGGGGTTATGCTTTAGAGACGGCTACATTCACGTTAAATAGGGCACCATCTAAATCCATTGAGACAACGCCTTACGAACTGTGGTTTGGCAAGAAACCAAAGTTGTCATTTCTTAAAGTTTGGGGCTGCGATGCTTATGTGAAAAAGCTTCAACCTGATAAGCTCGAACCCAAATCGGAGAAATGTGTCTTCATAGGATACCCAAAGGAGACTATTGGGTACACCTTCTGTCACAGATCCCAAGGCAAGACATTCGTTGCGAAGAATGGATCCTTTCTAGAGAAGGAGTTTCTCTCGAAAGAAGTAAGTGGGAGGAGAGTAGAACTTGATGAGGTAATTGTACCTGCTCCCTTATTGGAAAGTAGTTCATCACAGAAATCTGTTCCTGTGACTCCTACACCATGTAACTTCAGATCAAGTTACTACCAAACCCCGTAGGTCAACCAGAGTAAGATCCGCACCAGAGTGGTACGGTAATCCTGTTCTAGAGGTCATGTTACTTGACCATGACGAACCTACGAACTATGAGGAAGCGATGATGAGCCCAGATTCTGCAAAATGGCTTGAGGTCATGAAATCTGAGATGGGATCCATGTATGAGAACAAAGTGTGGACTTTGGTTGACTTGCCCGATGATCGGCAAGCCATCGAGAATAAATGGATCTTCAAGAAGAAGACTGACGCTGACGGTAATGTTACTGTCTACAAAGCTCGACTTGTTGCGAAAGGTTTTCGACAAGTTCAAGGAGTTGACTACGATGAGACTTTCTCACCCGTAGCGATGCTTAAGTCCGTCCGAATCATGTTAGCTATTGCCGCATTTTATGATTATGAAATTTGGCAAATGGATGTAAAGACTGCATTCCTGAATGTATTTCTGGAAGAAGAGTTGTATATGATGCAACCTGAAGGTTTTATCGATCCAAAGGATGCTAACAAAGTGTGCAAACTCCATCGATCCATCTATGGACTGGTGCAAGCATCTCGGAGTTGGAATAAACGTTTTGATAGTGTGATCAAAGCATATGGTTACAGACTTTTGGAGAAGCCTGTATTTACAAGAAAGTGAGTGGGAGCTCTATAGCATTTCTAATATTATATGTGGATGACATATTGTTGATTGGAAATGATATATAATTTCTGGATAGCATAAAAGGATACTTGAATAAGAGTTTTTCAATGAAAGACCTCGGTGAGGCTGCTTATATATTGGGCATCAAGATCTATAGAGATAGATCAAGACGCTTAATTGGACTTTCACAAAGCACATACCTTGATAAAGTTTTGAAGAAGTTCAAAATGGATCAAGCAAAGAAAGGGTTCTTGCCTGTGTTACAAGGTGTGAAGTTGAGTCAGACTCAATGCCTGACCATTGCAGAAGATAGAGAGAAAATGAAAGGTGTTCCCTATGCTTCAGCCATAGGCTCTATCATGTATGCAATGCTGTGTACCAGACCTGATGTGTGCCTTGCTATTAGTTTAGCAGGGAGGTACCAAAGTAATCCAGGAGTGGATCATTGGACAGCGGTCAAGAATATCCTGAAATACCTGAAAAGGACTAAGGATATGTTTCTCGTTTATGGAGGTGACAAAGAGCTCGTCGTAAATGGTTACATCGATTCAAGCTTTGACACTGACCCGGATGACTCTAAGTCACAAACCGGATACGTATTTTTATTAAACGGTGGAGCTGTCAGTTGGTGCAGTTCTAAGCAAAGCGTCGTGGAGGGATCTGTTGGGGAACGTAGCAGAAATTCAAAATTTTCTACGCATCACCAAGATCAATCTATGGAGTAATCTAGCAACGAGGGGAAGGGGAGTGGATCTACATACCCTTGTAGATCGCGATGCGGAAGCGTTGCAAGAACGCGGATGAAGGAGTCGTACTCGTAGCGATTTAGATCGCGGTTGATTCCGATCTAAGCACCGAAGAACGGTGCCTCCGCGTTCAACACACGTGCAGCCCGGTGACGTCTCCCACGCCTTGATCCAGCAAGGGGAGAGGGAGAGGTTGGGAAAGACTCCATCCAGCAGCAGCACGACGGCATGGTGGTGATGGAGGAGCGTGGCAATCCCGCAGGGCTTCGCCAAGCACCGCGGGAGAGGAGGAAGAGGAGGTAGGGCTGCACCAGGGAGAGGAAAACTCATATGTTTGCAGCCCCCAATACCTCAACTATATATAGGGGAGAGGGAGGGGGCTGCGCCCCCTCTAGGGTTTCCACCCCAAGGGGTGCGGCAGCCCCAAAACCCATCTAGGGCGGCGGCCAAGGGGGGAGAGGGGGAAACTTGCCCCCCAAGCAAGGTGGAGGTGCCCCCTCCCCAAACCCTAGGAGCCTTGGGCCCTGGTGGGGGGGGGGGGGCGCACCAGCCCACCTGGGGCTGGTCCCCTCCCACACTTGGCCCATGCTGCCCTCTGGGGCCGGTGGCCCCACTTGGTGGACCCTCAGGACCCTCCCGGTGCTCCCGGTACATTACCGATATCACCTGAAACTTTTCCGGTGACCAAAACAGGACTTCCCATATATAAATCTTTACCTCCGGACCATTCCGGAACTCCTCGTGATGTCCGGGATCTCATCCGGGACTCCGAACAACATTCGGTAACCACGTACATACTTTCCCTATAACCCTAGCGTCATCGAACCTTAAGTGTGTAGACCCTACGGGTTCGGGAATCATGCAGACATGACCGAGACGTTCTCCGGTCAATAACCAACAGCGGGATCTGGATACCCATGTTGTCTCCCACATGTTCCACGATGATCTCATCGGATGAACCACGATGTCGGGGATTCAATCAATCCCGTATACAATTCCCTTCGTCTATCGGTATGTTTCTTGCCCGAGATTCGATCGTCGGTATCCCTATACCTTGTTCAATCTCGTTACCGGCAAGTCTCTTTACTCGTTCCGTAACTCACATCATCCCGTGATCAACTCCTTGGTCACATTGTGCACATTATGATGATGTCCTACCGAGTGGGCCCAGAGATACCTCTCCGTTTACACGGAGTGACAAATCCCAGTCTCGATTCGTGCCAACCCAACAGACACTTTTGGAGATACCTGTAGTGCACCTTTACAGCCACCCAGTTACGTTGTGACGTTTGGTACACCCAAAGCATTCCTACGGTATCCGGGAGTTGCACAATCTCATGGTCTAAGGAAATGACACTTGACATTAGAACAGCTCTTAGCAAACGAACTACACGATCTTGTGCTAGGCTTAGGATTGGGTCTTGTCCATCACATCATTCTCCTAATGATGTGATCCCGTTATCAACGACATCCAATGTCCATGGTCAGGAAACCGTACCCATCTATTGATCAACGAGCTAGTCAACTAGAGGCTTACTAGGGACATGGTGTTGTCTATGTATCCACACATGTATCTGAGTTTCCTATCAATACAATTCTAGCATGGATAATAAACGATTATCATGAACAAGGAAATATTATAATAACCTATTTATTATTGCCTCTAGGGCATATTTCCAACAGTCTCCCACTTGCACTAGAGTCAATAATCTAGTTCACATCACCATGTGATTAACACTCATAAGTCACATCACCATGTGACCAACATCCAAAGAGTTTACTAGAGTCAACAATCTAGTTCACATCACTATGTGATTAACACTCAATGAGTTCTGTTTTGATCATGTTATGCTTGTGAGAGAGGTTATTAGTCAACGGGTCTGAACCTTTCAGATCCGTGTGTGCTTTACGAATATCTATGTCATCTTGTGGATGCTACCACGCGCTCCTTTTCAAATAATTGCTCTATTATACGAATCCGGTTTACTACTCAGAGTCATCCGGATTAGTGTCAAAGTTCGCATCGACGTAACCCTTTACGACGAACTCCTTTTCACCTCCATAATCGAGAAAATTCCTTAGTCCACTAGATACTACGGATAAGTTCGACCGCTGTCATGTGATCCATTCCCGGATCACTATTGTACCCCTTGACCAACTCATGGCAAGGCACACTTCATGTGCGGTACACAACATAGCATACTGTAGAGCCTACGTCTAAATCATAGGGGACGACCTTCGTCCTTTCTCTCTCTTCTGCTGTGGTCAGGTCTTGAGTCTTACTCAATACTCACACCTTGTAACACAGCCAAGAACTCCTTCTTTGCTGATCTATTTTGAACTCTTTCAAAATCATGTCAAGGCGTGCGTTCTTTGAAAGTATCATCAGGCGTCTTGATCTATCTCTATAGATCTTGATGCCCAATATGTAAGCAGCTTTATCCAGGTCTTCCTTTGAAAAACTCCTTTCAAACAACCCTTTATGCTTTCCAGAAATTTTACATCATTTCGGATCAACAATATGTCATTCACATATACTTATCAGAAATGTTGTAGCGCTCCCACTCACTTTATTGTAAATACAAGTTTCTAACAAACTTTTTATAAACCCAAAAACTTTGATCACTCCATCAAAGCATATATTCTGACTCCGAGATGCTTGCTCTAATCCATGGAAGGATCGCTGGAGCTAGCACACCTTTCGGCATCCTTAGGATCGACAAAACCTTTCTGATTGTATCACATACAACCTTTCCTTACAAAAACTGGTAAGGAAACTTGTTTTGACATCCATCTGCCAGATTTCATAAATGCTAACATGATTCCGACGGATTTAAGCATCGCTACGGATGAGAAAATCTCATCGTAGTCAACTCCTTGAACTTGTGGAAATACTCTTAGCCACAAGTGGAGCTTCATAGACGGTAACATTACCGTCCACGTCCGTCTTCTTCTTAAAGATCCATTTATCTCGGATTTCATGGCTTCTAACCATTTGTCGGAATATGGGCCCACCATCGCTTCTCCACAGCTCATAGGTTCATCGTTGTCCAACAACATGACTTCCAAGACAGGATTACGCATTACTCTGAAGTAGTACGCATCCTCGTCGTCCTACGAGGTTTGGTAGTGACTTAATGAAGTTTCATGATCACTATCATAAGCTTCCACTTCAATCGGTGTAGGTGCCACAGGAACAACTTCCTGTGCCCTCCTACAAACTAGTTGAAGTTATGGTTCAATAACCTAATCAAGTCTCCACCATCCTCCCACTCAATTCTTTCAAGAGAAACTTTTCCTCGAGCAAGAACCTGTTTCTAGAAGCAATTACTTTTGCTTCCAGATCTGAAATAGGAGGTATACCCAACTGTTTTGGGTATTCTTATGAAGATGTATTTATCCGCTTTGGGTTCGAGCTTATCAGCCTGAAACTTTTTCACATAAGCTTCGCAGCCCCAAACTTTTAAGAAACGACAACTTAGGTTTCTCTAAACGGTGTCGTCTCAATGGAATTGCGTGGTGCCCCTTTTAAAGTGAATGCAGTTATCTCTAATGCCTAACCCATAAACAATAGTGGTAATTCGATAAGAGACATCATGGTATGCACCAATCCAATAGGGTGCAGTTATGATGTTCGGGCACATCATCACACTATGGTGTTCCAGGCGGTATTAATCGTGAAACACTTTCCACAATGTCTTAATTGTGTGCCAAACTCGTAACTCAGATACTCATCTCTATGATCATATCACAGACATTTAATCCTCTTGTCACGACGATCTTCAACTTCACTCTGAAATTACTTGAACCTTTCAATAATTCAGACTTGTGTTTCATCAAGTAAATACACTCAGCATCTACTCAAATCATCTGTGAAGTAAGAACATAACGATATCCACTGCATGCCTCAGCACTCATTGGACTGCATACATCAAAATGTATTACTTCCAACAAGTTGCTCTCTTGTTCCATCTTACTGAAAACGAGGCCTTTCAGTCATCTTGCCCATGTGGTATGATTTGCATGTCTCAAGTGATTCAAAATCAAGTGAGTCCAAACGATCCATCTGCATGGAGTTTCTTCATGCATATATACCAATATACATGGTTCGCATGTCTCAATCTTTTCAAAAACAAGTGAGTCCAAAGATCCATCTACATGGAGCTTCTTCATGCGTTCTATACCAATATGACTCAAATGGCTGTGCCACAAGCATGTGGTACTATCATCACTATTTTATATCTTTTGGCACGAACATGTGTATCACTGCGATCGAGATTCATTTTAGGTGCAAGACCATTCAAGGTATTATTCAAATAAACAGAGTAACCATTATTCTCCTTAAATGAATAACCGTATTGCGATAAACATAATCCAATCATGCTCAACGCGAACACCAAATCTTGATGGTAGAGGGAGCATGCGATGCTTGATCACATCAACCTTGGAAACACTTCCAACACATATCGTCATCTCACCTTTAGCTAGTCTCCGTTTATTCCGCAGCTTTTATTTCGAGTTACTAACACTTAGCAACCGAACCGGTATCTAATACCCTGGTGCTGCTAGGAGTACTAGTAAAGTACACATTCATATAATGTATATCCAATATACTTCTGTCGACCTTGCCTGCCTTCTCATCTACCAAGTATCTAGGGTAGTTCTGCTTCAGTGACCGTTCCCCTCATTACAGGAGCACTTAGTCTCGGGTTTGGGTTTAACGTTGGGATTCTTTGCTAGAGCAGCAAATGATTTGTTGTTTCATGAAGTATCCCTTTTGCCCTTGCCCTTCTAGAAACTAGTGGTTTTACTAACCATCAACAATTGATGCTCCTTCTTGATTTCTACTTTCGCGGTGTCAAACATCGCGAGTTGCTCAAGGATCATCATGTCTATCCTTGATATGTTATAGTTCATCACGAAGCTCTAATAGCTTGGTGGCAGTGACTATGGAGAACCATCACTATCTCATCTGGAAGTTTAACTCCCACTCGATTCAAGTGATTGTAGTACTCAGACAATCTGAGCACATGCTCAATGATTGAGCTTTTCTCCCTTAGTTTGCAGGCTTAAGAAACTTGTCAGAGGTCTCATACCTCTTGACGTGGGCACTAGTCTGAAATCCCAATTTCAGTCTTCGGAACATCTCATATGTTCTGCGACGTTTCAAAACCATCTTTGGTGCCACAATTCTAAACCGTTAGCATTACGCACCGAACTATCATGTAGTCATCAAAATGTGTATGTCAGATGTTTCGCAACATCTACAGACGACGCTGAGGTTCAGCACACCGAGCGGTGCATTAAGGACATAAGCCTTCTGTGCAGCAATGAGGACAATCCTCAGTTCACGGACCCAGTCCGCATAATTGCTACTATCAACTTTCAACTAAATTTTCTCTAGGAACATATCTTAAACAGTAGAACTAAAGCGTAAGCTATGACATAATTTGCAAAGACCTTTTGACTATGTTCATGATAATGAAGTTCATCTGATTAATGAACTCCCACACAGATAGACATCCCTCTAGTCATCTAAGTGATACATGATCCGAGTGAAACTAGGCCGTGTCCGATCATCACGTGAGACGGACTAGTCATCATCGGTGAACATCTCCATGTTGATCGTATCTGCTATACGACTCATGTTCGACCTTTCGGTCTCTTGTGTTCCGAGGCCATGTCTGTACATGCTAGGCTCGTCAAGTCAACCTAAGTGTTTCGCATGTGTTCCGAGGCCATGTCTGTACATGCTAGGCTCATCAACACCCGTTGTATTCGAACGTTAGAATCTATCACACCCGATCATCACGTGGTGCTTCGAAACAACGAACCTTTGCTACGGTGCACAGTTAGGGGGAACACGTCTCTTGAAATTTTAGTGAGGGATCATCTTATTTATGTTATCGTCGTTCTAAGCAAATAAGATGTAAACATGATAAACATCACATGCAAATCATAAAGTGACGTGATATGGCCAATATCATCTTGCGCCTTTGATCTCCATCTTCGAGGCGCGGCATGATCACCTTCGTCACCGGCATGACACCATGATCTCCATCATCATGATCTCCATCATCGTGTCTTCATGAAGTTGTCTCGCCAACTATTACTTCTACTACTATGGCTAACGGTTAGCAATAAAGTAAAGTAATTACATGGCGTTTTCATTGACACGCAGGTCATACAATAAATTAAGACAACTCCTATGACTCCTGCCGGTTGTCATACTCATCGACATGCAAGTCGTGATTCCTATTACAAGAACATGATCAATCTCATACATCACATATATCATTCATCACATCCTTTTGGCCATATCACATCACATAACATACCCTGCAAAAACAAGTTAGACGTCCTCTAATTGTTGTTGCATGTTTTACGTGGCTGCTATGGGATTCTAGCAAGAACGTTTCTTACCTACGCAAAAGCCACAACGTGATATGCCAATTTGTATTTACCCTTCATAAGGACCCTTTTCATCGAATCCGATCCGACTAAAGTGGGAGAGACAGACACTCGCTAGCCACCTTATGTAACTAGTGCATGTCAGTCGGTGGAACCTGTCTCACGTAAGTGTACGTGTAAGGTCGGTCCGGGCCGCTTCATCCCACGATGCCGCCGAATCAAGATAAGACTAGTAACGGCAAGTAAATTGACAAAATCGACGCCCACAACTACTTTGTGTTCTACTCATGCATAGAAACTACGCATAGACCTAGCTCATGATGCCACCGTTGGGAAACATAGCAGAAATTCAAAATTTTCTACGCATCACCAAGATCAATCTATGGAGTACTCTAGCAACGAGGGGAAGGGGAGTGGATCTACATACCCTTGTAGATCGCGATGCGGAAGCGTTGCAAGAACGCGGATGAAGGAGTCGTACTCGTAGCGATTCAGATCGCGGTTGATTCCGATCTAAGCACCGAAGAACGGTGCCTCCGCGTTCAACACACGTGCAGCCCGGTGACGTCTCCCACGCCTTGATCCAGCAAGGAGAGAGGGAGAGGTTGGGGAAGACTCCATCCAGCAGCAGCACGACGGCATGGTTGTGATGGAGGAGCGTGGCAATCCCGCAGGGCTTCGCCAAGCACCAGGAAGAGGAAAACTCATATGTTTGCAGCCCCCAATACCTCAACTATATATAGGGGAGAGGGAGGGGGCTGCGCCCCCTCTAGGGTTTCCACCCCAAGGGGTGCGGCAGCCCCAAAACCCATCTAGGGCGGCGGCCAAAGGGGGAGAGGGGGAAACTTGCCCCCCAAGCAAGGTGGAGGTGCCCCCTCCCCAAACCCTAGGCGCCTTGGGCCCTGGTGGGGGCGCACCAGCCCACCTGGGGCTGGTCCCCTCCCACACTTGGCCCATGCTGCCCTCTGGGGCCGGTGGCCCCACTTGGTGGACCCCCGGGACCCTCCCGGTGGTCCCGGTACATTACCGATATCACCCGAAACTTTTCCGGTGACCAAAACAGGACTTCCCATATATAAATCTTTACCTCCGGACCATTCCGGAACTCCTCGTGATGTCCGGGATCTCATCCGGGACTCCGAACAACATTCGGTAACCACATACATACTTTCCCTATAACCCTAGCGTCATCGAACCTTAAGTGTGTAGACCCTACGGGTTCGGGAATCATGCAGACATGACCGAGACGTTCTCCGGTCAATAACCAACAGCGGGATCTGGATACCCATGTTGGCTCCCACATGTTCCACGATGATCTCATCGGATGAACCACGATGTCGGGGATTCAATCAATCCCGTATACAATTCCCTTTGTCTATCGGTATGTTTCTTGCCCGAGATTCGATCGTCGGTATCCCTATACCTTGTTCAATCTCGTTACCGGCTAGTCTCTTTAGTCGTTCCGTAACTCACATCATCCCGTGATCAACTGCTTGGTCACATTGTGCACATTATGATGATGTCCTACCGAGTGGGCCCAGAGATACCTCTCTGTTTACACGGAGTGACAAATCCCAGTCTCGATTCGTGCCAACCCAACAGACACTTTTGGAGATACCTGTAGTGCACCTTTATAGCCACCCAGTTACGTTGTGACGTTTGGTACACCCAAAGCATTCCTACGGTATCCGGGAGTTGCACAATCTCATGGTCTAAGGAAATGACACTTGACATTAGAACAGCTCTTAGCAAACGAACTACACGATCTTGTGCTTGGCTTAGGATTGGGTCTTGTCCATCACATCATTCTCCTAATGATGTGATCCCGTTATCAACGATATCCAATGTCCATGGTCAGGAAACCGTAACCATCTATTGATCAACGAGCTAGTCAACTAGAGGCTTACTAGGGACATGGTGTTGTCTATGTATCCACACATGTATCTGAGTTTCCTATCAATACAATTCTAGCATGGATAATAAACGATTATCATGAACAAGGAAATATTATAATAACCTATTTATTATTGCCTCTAGGGCATATTTCCAACAGGATCTACGTGTGAAGCAGAGTACATAGCTGCTTCGGAATCAACAAATGAAGGAGTCTGGATGAAGGAGTTCATATCCGATCTAGGTGTCATACCTAGTGCATCGGGTCCAATGAAAATCTTTTGTGACAATACTGGTGCAATTGCCTTGGCAAAGGAATCCAGATTTCACAAGAGAACCAAGCACATCAAGAGAGGCTTCAATTCCATCCGCGACCAAGTCAAGGAGGGAGACATAGAGATTTGCAAGATACATACGGATCTGAATGTTCCAGTCCCGTTGACTAAGCCTCTCTCACGAGCAAAACATGATCAGCACCAAGAGTCCATGGGTGTTAGAATCATTATTGTGTAATCCAGATTATTGACTCTAGTGCAAGTGGGAGACTAAAGGAAATATGCCCTAGAGGCAATAATAAAGTTGTTATTTATATTTCCTTATATCATGATAAATGTTTATTGTCCATGCTAGAATTGTATTAACCGGAAACTTAGTACATGTGTGAATACATAGACAAACTAAGTGTCACTAGTATGCCTCTACTTGACTAGCTCGTTGAATCAAAGATGGTTAAGTTTCCTAGCCATAGATATGAGTTGTCATTTGATTAACGGTATCACGTCATTAGAGAATGATGTGATTGACTTGACCCATTTCGTTAGCTTAGCATTTGATCGTTTAGTATATTGCTATTGCTTTCTTCATGACTTATACATGTTCCTATGACTATGAGATTATGCAACTCCCGAATACCGGAGGAACACTTTGTGTGCTATCAAACGTCACAACGTAACTGGGTGATTATAAAGGTGCTCTATAGGTGTCTCCGATGGTACTTGTTGAGTTGGCATATATCGAGATTAGGATTTGTCACTCCGATTGTCGGAGAGGTATCTCTGGGCCCTCTCGGTAATGCACATCACTATAGGCCTTGCAAGCAATGCAACTAATGAGTTAGTTGCGGGATGATGTATTACGGAACGAGTAAAGAGACTTGCCGGTAACGAGATTGAACTAGGTATTGAGATACCGACGATCGAATCTTGGGCAAGTAACATACCGATCAAAGGGAACAACGTATGTTGTTATGCGGTTTGACCGATAAAGATCTTCGTAGAACATGTAGGAGCCAATATGAGCATCCAGGTTCCGCTATTGGTTATTTACCGGAGACGTGTCTCGGTTATGTCTACATAGTTCTCGAACCCGTAGGGTCCGCACGCTTAACATTCGGTGACGATCGATATTATGAGTTTATGTGTTTTGATGTACCGAAGGTAGTTCGGAGTCCCGCATTTGATCACGGACATGACGAGGAGTCTCGAAATGGTCGAGACATAAAGATCAATATATTGGATGGACTTCGAAAGGGTTCCGGGTAAGTTCGGACAAATACAGGAGTACCAGGGGGTTACCGGAACCCCCCGGGGAGTGTAATGGGCCTATTGGGCCTTAGTGGAGAAGAGGAGGGCGGGCCAGGGCAGGCCGCGCGCCCCCTCCCCCTCTAGTCCGAATTGGACAAGGAGGGGGCGGCGCCCCCCTTTTTCCTTTCCCCTCTCTCCTCCTTCCTTCCCTCCTACTCCTACTCTTGGAAGGGGGGATCCTACTCCCGATGGGAGTAGGACTCCTCCAGGGCGCGCCATAGGAGGGCCGGCCCTCCCCCCTCCTCCACTCCTTTATATACGGGGGAAGAGGGCACCCCATAGACACACAAGTTGATCAGTTGATCTTTTAGCCGTGTGCGGTGCCCCCCTCCACGATAATCCACCTCGATCATGTCGTAGCGGTGCTTAGGCGAAGCCCTGCATCGGTAGCTTCATCAACACCGTCATCACACCGTCGTGCTGACAGAACTCTCCCTCGAAGCTCTACTGAATCGTGAGTTCGTGGGACGTCACCAAGCTGAACGTGTGCAGATCACGAAGGTGTCGTACGTTCGGTACTAGTGTCGGTCGATTGTGAAGACATACGACTACATCAACCGCGTTGTCATAACACTTCCGCTTACGGTCTACGAGGGTACGTGGACGACACTCTCCCCTCTCGTTGCTATGCATCACCATGATCTTGCGTGTGCGTAGGGAATTTTTGAAATTACTACGTTCCCCAACAGCATGATCCATTTTTTTGGAGTTCCATGTTCTTCAGTCCGAATAGTTATTTATGGGTTTTTCCAGTTTTATATCATTTGTTCTGCGGGAGTTGCCCAACAATATGCATGTTGTTGCCCTAATTTTTAGGGAAGCACTTTGATAAATCTCGCAATATAATATCATATTTTTGGGTTTTTTATTTTTAATTCCCTCAACTTTTTTTCCCTGGCTGTTGATCTCTGACACATGCCCATCAACACCACTATTGAAATCTGAATTCTCAAGGTGTGCTGAAGACAGTCTGTTTGGTTGCATGGATCATATCGAGAAGTTTGTTGCTGCTAGGGTACCCAGAATTACGACATAAATGTTTGTTCCTTTTACTATGCTTTCTAGTATCCGACACTTTTTTATGCAAAGTTGATAGTGAAATGTATGTTTTATCTATGTTTTGTCTTGTTTGTTTTTTGCAGAAACAAAAGAAGTTGAGGTGCTTGTACACAACATGTGCTCTGGAATATCTTCCCAAGTGGGGAAGTTTGTTCTAGGTGTTGGCAAGCTTGATGAGGAGGAACATGTGCCAGTCACGAGTACTTCCAGGGACCAAGAACCACGCCAACCATTGGTGAAGGAAAGGCATAGAAGAGCAGCGGCAGTTTCTAAAGTGAAAAATGTTGAAAGGACAAGAAAGGAAAGGGCAGCAGAACTCATGATGGGGAGAGCCCTTTGTTGTTTGATGATAATGAGGAGGAAACGGAGGACGGCGAACTGGAACTTTCAGATGAAGAAGAAGAGGAGGAAGGAGAGTACAATGATGAATCTGGAGATGAGGACACTTCCGATGGGGAAGGTGACAACAACAACGATGATGAAGATGACGATGACAACAATGATGGTTTAGAGAGCCCGCCAGCAGCAACAGATCCCGCCGACATTGAGCGCATGGATGCTGACGGGGATGAAGACGAGGATGAAAAGGAGGAGGAAGAGGGGAGTGATGAGAAGGAGGAAGAAGAGGTTGATGAGGAGGAGGAAGAGGTGGGTGATGAGGAGGAGGAAGAAGAGGACGATGAGGAGGGGGAAGAGGACGATGTTGAGGGGGAGGAGGAGGACGAAGACGAGGAGGAGGAAGACAAGGATGAGGAGGATGGGAAGGAGGAAGATGCAAATAATGTAGACGCGGACAGAAATCAGGAGCAGAGCAAGGGAAATGAGCAACAGGGAAAAGAAGAGCTTGAAAAAGAGCAGAAACGGGAGGATGAAAAGCAAGAGAAGGATGATCGTGGGAAGGATGAAGGTGGAGATTAAGGAGAGAAGGATGAGGAGGAAGAAGGCTGCGTGGGAGGGAAGAAGGGGTAAGACGACAAGCATGATGACTGGACAGGCAGCAACGCTAGCGCTGACAACACCACTTGGAGGAGCGGCCACGATGGAGGTGCAAAACCCCCGGGGTGGCGTACGGACAGTTTTGATGATGAGGTCTCACCGAGCACTATCATGGAGAAGCTGAAGCGTGGTGCCAAGGAGCAAGAGCAATCACACCCGTGCATGAGCACCGGCGAAACACAGGGGAGCATGCAAAGTGCTTGCAGTTTTTTTCGCAGCGACTTTGTTAAGATGCACATTCAAAAGGAACCGTTCGAGGTAGACAGCACGCCCACTTTGACTGCTGCAGAGGTGGTCAGAATGGGAGATTCAGCTTTAAAGCAGAAGAAGAGACTGCCTGAGATTCGCGATATACCTTTATTCCCGTTGCCCGTGCTGCCACCTGAAGATTTCTTACCACGTACGGACTTTCGCTGCGAAGAAATGATTGTGGAAGATGGGTTGAAACGTTTTACTGACGTCCCAAAAGATGGTAGTGATACACAATTAGAAAAAGGAGTCGAGGCGGGTGGGAAGAAGAAGGTTAAGAAAATAGCCCACAGGACAGTGAAGGCTAGCGCTGCATCCCCGGAACCAAGCCAAACAGCTAAGCAGCAAGCTCCCACACATGTCCACAGTTTGGGAACTGATTCAGGAAAACAGACAGTCACAGCAGCTCCAAAACCCAAGGTGTTTCAGAAAAAATCAGCAAACAAGCAAAAAAAAGCAACTGCTGGCATTTTGCAAGCAACTGCAGCTACATCTCAAGCAACTATGGTCAGCATGCAGGCAGAAGCTCCTCGCAAGCAACACACCGAGCCAGTGGTCAAGAGTGCACTTGTATCTGGACAGGACAAGCATGGAGGCAAAGTGTCGGAACCAGCTGAGTCCAGCAAAATGCAGCCAGCACAGACTTCTGAGCAGTCGAAACAGTCGGCAGTCAATGAGAGTGCCAAAGAGGATATCAAGGGGAAAGGAGCTGCAGTGCTGAAAGAAGCAACTGCAGTGATTAAGGAAGCAACTCCTGCAGTAAACCAGGCAACTACAGATGAAGTTGCAGCCCAGACAACAAAGAAGCCTCCTGTTGTTCACACCAAGCAAGCTTGCTCTGGACAAAGGAAAGAAATATCTTTTACTGATATCAGGGGCATAAACGAGCTGCTGGAAAGGTGTGTGACTCCAGGGTCAACGCCACCACTCATGAGAAGTAAGTCTGCCGACACTATTCCAGTAATACGGGCGTCTCCCGTTCTTAATCAGGCAACAAGCAAAGAATTCTCTGATTCAGGTGAAGCACAACAATCATTCCAAAGATCAAAGTCTAGAAACTCTGTTTGGGATAATTATTGCCCAGCCCCACCTTTCGATCTTGGAATAGATGAAATGCCAGAAAACAAAGTGGAGGAGGACAAGGAGATTTCAAAGGACAAGGCGGCGGCAAACGAACCTACAACTGCCGACATTGTGTGGGTAATTGACTGGTCCAACCTGGATTTCGATGGAGTTGTTGAAGGGGCAGTCAAATGTGTTGTAGGTGAGGGGTCGGGGCAGAGGTCACCTTCTGGATTTTGCACGCCAACCGGAGAGGCAAAAATTCCCGATGCAGGGGAGTCTAGCCAAGGTGGTGCCAGCAACCACGGCGAGCCCATTCCCCAGAAGCGTGAGAGGAGAATGCTAAAACCACCTCCATCACAAAGGTTGTCGTATGTGAACTTAGAAGTAAAAAAGGATCTCGATTGTTCACCAGAAGTAAACAGGTTGTATGCATTGGTTCTGATGTTCGGAGGAGCAGGAACGGGGACAACAAGGACATCAAGTCAGGAGGATCAAACGTGCGGTTCTTTTTTTTCGGTAACATTTTTTTGGCATCACCCTAACTTATTCGTTGGTCTTTTCTGAAACACCTCCTTCTTCTGCTTATACAGGCCGCATATCATAAATTCCCGTGGCTATTTTTGCACACTGAAGGAGCTAGCTCAGTCAATGAGGAATGGGTGGCTCAGGATCCATGTCTTTGAGTTAGTGATCGAGGCAATCATGTTCAACAGAACGCAGGGCTCCAAGAAAGTAATATGCCTCTAAGGTTTTCGGTAAGAATAATCAACTTCTATTTTTCAAATTATTTTTTCTTTGTTTTCTTATTTTTTGTTGGCACTGACTTTTTATTTGGTGGTTGTTCCCCCCAGATTGCGCTCCAAAAACTTGATTTGAGCGGGGCTGAGTTGACGAACAGGTTTAAGGCAGAAAACCATCTGGTCAGCAAGATATGGTATGTATCCACACATCAACAAGTGCTCCTTTTTTAGATATCTAAGTTGCTTTCAACTATACCCAGAGTTGCTTGCGTTAAGTAGCTAAGTTGCCTCGAACCACACCCCAGAGTTGACCAAAATCAGACCCAAAAAGTAAATTATCAACTGGCTAGAGATATCTTCAGAGTTGCTCACAACCACACCCCTCAAAGATTTTTTTAGGCCTGTTTTATAACCGCACTCAAATTGTAAGCATAATCAATGTAAGTTTCATAGCGTTTTGCTGAATTTTTTGTTCTATCACATTGCAATTTTTAAATTTTTTAAAGTTGCATACAACCACACCTAGAGATGCTTATAAACACATTTTCAATTTTTTCCTGCTAGTCTCTTTTATAACCACACTAAAATTATAATAACAATCAAATTAAAAGTTGCATATAACTTCTGTCTTTTTTGAGATCTAAGTTGCTTTTCAACTATCCCGAGATTTTTGCTTTTTTTTTAAAAATACCTCAGTTACCTACAACCACCCCCAGGATTTGTTCAAAACCACACTCAAGACAAGATCAGCAACTGGTCATAGCTACCTTCAGAGTTGCTCACAAACACCCCCCTCAAAGTTTTTGTTTTGCTAGTTGGTTATAACAATACTCAAATTCCAAGCACAATCAAATGTAAGGTTCAGTGAGTGTTGCTGCACTTTTTTTTCATCACTTGCTCTTTTTAAATATTGAAGTTGCGTGTAAACAGTCTCAGAGTTGCCTCAAAACTCTTGTTGATTGCAACCACTTTTTTCTCAAAGATTTTTTGTTTGCTAGTTGGTTATAACAATACTCAAATTCTAAGCACAATCAAATGTAAGGTTCAGTGAGCTTTGCTGCATTAATTTGATCACTTTCTCTTTTTAAATATTAAAGTTGCATGTAAACAGTCTCAGAGTTCCCTCAAAAACTCTTGTTTGATTGCAACCACTTTCTTCTCATAGATTTTTGTTTGCTAATTGGTTATAACAGTACTCAAAATCCAAGCAGAAGCAAATGTAAGGTTTCAGTGAGATTTGCTGCATTTTTTTCATCACTTTGCTCTTTTTAAATGTTGAAGTTGCCTGTAAACAGTGTGAGAGTTGCCTCAAAAACTCTTGTTGATTGCAACCACTTTTTTTTCCTTCTGCAGGTGATGATCCCTGTGCTTGAAAACCTAGAGCCAGACACACCCAATGGCACAGGCCACTACTGGGTTTTCAACATAAATTTGAGGGACGCAGGTTTGAGGTGTTTGACTTGCTGAGACTCGTCAAGAAAAGCAAAAGGTTGGACGAGGTAGCAAGGTGCATTGTAGCATCTGTTCGGACATTGTGGGATATACATTATCCAGAGCATGCAAAAATCATGGAGAAATTCCCACCAGTTGACATTGATGCACCGAAGCAGATCATAGTGTAAGAACTACTTACTTGCAAAGTTCATAGGAGTTATGTGTGGTTTTTTTCAAGTGTTCTTCTGACATAAAGGATTCTCTCTTTTTTATGCAGAGGTGATTGTGGGATTTTTGCTCTGATGAACGTACCGTTGTGGAATGGGACATGGCTTCCCAACTAGGGACAAGCTAACATACAGAATATCAGGAAGCGAATGACTGTCTCCATGATCAAGTGTGAACTGAACAAGGAGCCATGGCAGGAGATTCTCAAACTAGTCAAAAAGTAAAAGGACAGCGGTACGGAGGTTTTTCATCTTTTTTCAGCACATCGAGTGAAACAACCTCACATTACTGTCAATCAATCATGTATTTTGATTTTTATCATTTGATTGAGCTTACAATGGATCCAGCTATGAACTTAAAGCAAAGAACTAGGTGTTAACCATTTTCCACATCACCTGCCCAAAATCAACGCACAAGTTGCTTCATACTGCCCCACTGTTTGCTCAAAAACTGCTCATGAGTTGTTGTTTTTTCAAACACAACTGCTGACAATTTTTTTGGCAGGAGGAATCAAAGACCACAGAATGATTAAGCATACAGATTTCCACATTTTCCTTTCAAGCAACCACCATTTTTTTGAAGGTATATGTCTGCAGTTATGAATTTAAAGCGAAGACAGAAACAAGGACAAATATAAATTATTACAAGCTTCTGCAAATCGATCGACACGTTTTTTTACATAAAACCTGTCTAGTGGCACGGTTGCTTTAAATTTCCTGATCATCTGCTCAAAAAATGAGGTCAACAGTTGCTTCCAGTGTACGGCACCTAGACTGAGTGGGTCATTTTCGTCCGTTCCACGTCACTTCAACTTCTGAGTGCACTTCTGAGCATTGTGTTCAATTGAATCACAAAGGCTGCATTTGTTCTTTCTTTTTGGTTGTATTTCTAGAGCTGACTTGAACCGTCTGGTCCGGGTGCGCCCTTTTGTGACTGACCTGGGTGGGTCCATAGGGGGTAGGGGGCCAGGTGTTGGGGATCGTAGCAAAAATTTAAAATTTTCTACGTATCACCAAGATCAATCTATGGAGTCATCTAGCAACGAGAGAGAAGGGAGTGCATCTACATACCCTTGTAGATCGCGCGCGGAAGCGTTCAAGAGAACGGGGTTGATGGAGTCGTACTCGTCGTGATCCAAATCACCGATGATCCTAGCGCCGAACGGACGGCACCTCCGCGTTCAACACACGTACGGAGCGGGGACGTCTCCTCCTTCTTGATCCAGCAAGGGGGGAGGAGAAGTTGATGGAGATCCAGCAGCACGACGGCGTGGTGGTGGAAGTAGCGGGATCCCGGCAGGGCTTCGCCAAGCGCAAGCGGGGAGGAAGAGGTGTCACGGGAGCGAGGGAGGCGCCAGGGCTTGGGGTGCTTCTCCCATGTGCCTCCCCACTATATATAGGGGTGGAGGGGGCTGGTTTCTTGCCATCCAAGTCCATTGGGGCGTTGGCAAAGGTGGGGGAAAGAAATCCCATCATTTCCCTTCCCCACCGATTGTTATCCCCCTTTTTTAGGGATCTTGATCTTATCCCTTCGGGATATGATCTTATTCCTTCTAAGGTGGGATCTTGGTGCGCCTTGACCAGGGGTGTGGGGCCTTGCCCCCACTACCCACGTTCATGTGGGTCCCCCCATGCAGGTGGGCCCCACTTCGGAACCTTCTAGAACCTTCCCGGTACAATACCGAAAAATCCCGAACATTTTCCGGTGGCCAAAATAGGACTTCCCATATATAAATCTTTACCTCCGGACCATTCCGGAACTCATCGTGACGTCCGGGATCTCATCCGGGACTCCGAACAACTTTCGGTTAACCGCATACTAATATCTCTACAACTCTAGCGTCACCGAACCTTAAGTGTGTAGACCCTACGGGTTCGGGAGACATGCAGACATGACCGAGACGACTCTCCGGTCACTAACCAACAGCGGGATCTGGATACCCATGTTGGCTCCCACATGTTCCACGATGATCTCATCGGATGAACCACGATGTCGAGGATTCAATCAATCCCGTATACAATTCCCTTTGTCAATCGGTACGTTACTTGCCCGAGATTCGATCGTCGGTATCCCAATACCTTGTTCAATCTCGTTACCGGCAAGTCACTTTACTCGTACCGTAATGCATGATCTCGTGACCAAACACTTGGTCACATTGAGCTCATTATGATGATGCATTACCGAGTGGGCCCAGAGATACCTCTCCGTCATACGGAGTGACAAATCCCAGTCTCGATTCGTGCCAACCCAACAGACACTTTCGGAGATACCCGTAGTGCACCTTTATAGCCACCCAGTTACGTTGTGACGTTTGGCACACCCAAAGCACCCCTATGGTATCCGGGAGTTGCACAATCTCATGGTCTAAGGAAATGATACTTGACATTTGGAAAAGCTCTAGCAAACGAACTACACGATCTTGTGCTATGCTTAGGATTGGGTCTTGTCCATCACATCATTCTCCTAATGATGTGATCCCGTTATCAATGACATCCAATGTCCATAGTCAGGAAACCATGACTATCTGTTGATCAGCGAGCTAGTCAACTAGAGGCTCACTAGGGACATGTTGTGGTCTATGTATTCACACATGTATTACGATTTCCGGATAACACAATTATAGCATGAACAATAGACAATTATCATGAACAAGGAAATATAATAATAACCATTTTATTATTGCCTCTAGGGCATATTTCCAATAGTCTCCCACTTGCACTAGAGTCAATAATCTAGTTACATTGTGATGAATCGAACACCCATAGAGTTCTGGTGTTGATCATGTTTTGCTCCAGGGAGAGGTTTAGTCAACGGATCTGCTACATTCAGGTCCGTATGTACTTTACAAATATCTATGTCTCCATTTTGAACATTTTCACGATGGAGTTGAAGCGACGCTTGATATGTCTGGTCTTCCTGTGAAACCTGGGCTCCTTGGCAAGGGCAATAGCTCCAGTGTTGTCACAGAAGAGAGTCATCGGGCCCGACGCATTGGGAATAACTCCTAGGTCGGTAATGAACTCCTTCACCCAGATTGCTTCTTGTGCTGCCTCTGAGGCCGCCATGTATTCCGCTTCACATGTAGATCCCACCACAACGCTTTGCTTGCAACTGCACCAGCTTACTGCCCCACCATTCAAAATATACACGTATCCGGTTTGTGACTTAGAGTCATCCAGATCTGTGTCGAAACTAGCATCGACGTAACCCTTTACGACGAGCTCTTCGTCACCTCCATAAACGAGAAACATATCCTTAGTCCTCTTCAGGTACTTCAGGATATACTTGACCGCTGTCCAGTGTTCCATGCCGGGATTACTTTGGTACCTTCCTACCAAACTTACGGCAAGGTTTACATCAGGTCTGGTACACAGCATGGCATACATAATAGAACCTATGGCCGAGGCATAGGGGATGACACTCATCTTTTCTCTATCTTCTGCCGTGGTCGGGCATTGAGCCGTGCTCAATTGGACACCTTGCAATACAGGCAAGAACCCCTTCTTGGACTGATCCATATTGAACTTCTTCAATATCTTGTCAAGGTACGTACTTTGTGAAAGACCAATGAGGCGTCTTGATCTATCTCTATAGATCTTGATGCCTAATATATAAGCAGCTTCTCCAAGGTCCTTCATTGAAAAACACTTGTTCAAGTAGGCCTTTATGCTGCCCAAGAATTCTATATCATTTCCCATCAACAGTATGTCATCCACATATAATATGAGAAATGCTACAGAGCTCCCACTCACTTTCTTGTAAACACAGGCTTCTCCATAAGTCTGTGTAAACCCAAACGCTTTGATCATCTCATCAAATCGAATGTTCCAACTCCGAGATGCTTGCACCAGCCCATAGATGGAGCGCTGGAGCTTGCATACCATGTTAGTATTCTTAGGATCGACAAAACCTTCCGGCTGCATCATATACAATTCCTCCTTAAGAAAGCCGTTAAGGAATGCCGTTTTGACGTCCATTTGCCATATCTCATAATCATAGTATGCGGCAATTGCTAACATGATTCAGACGGACTTCAGCTTCGCTACGGGTGAGAAAGTCTCATCGTAGTCAACCCCTTGAACTTGTCGATAACCCTTAGCGACAAGTCGAGCTTTATAGATGGTAACATTACCATCCGCGTCCGTCTTCTTCTTAAAGATCCATTTGTTTTCTATCGCTCGCCGATCATCGGGCAAGTCTGTCAAAGTCCACACTTTGTTTTCATACATGGATCCTATCTCGGATTGCATGGCTTCAAGCCATTTGTTGGAATCTGGGCCTGCCATTGCTTCTTCATAGTTCGAAGGTTCACCGTTGTCTAACAACGTGATTTCCAGGAAAGGGTTGCCATACCACTCTGGTGTGGAACGTGTCCTCGTGGACCTACGAAGTTCAGTAGTAACTTGATCCGAAGTACCTTGATCATCATCATTAGCTTCCTCTCTAGTCAGTGCAGGCACCACAGGAACATCTTCCTGAGCTGCGCTACTTTCCGGTTCAAGAGGTAGTACTTCATGAAGTTACACTTTCCTCCCACTTACTTCTTTCGAGAGAAACTCTTTCTCCAGAAAGGACCCGTTCTTGGCAACAAAGATCTTGCCTTCGGATCTGAGGTAGAAGGTATACCCAATGGTTTCCTTAGGGTATCCTATGAAGACGCATTTTTCCGACTTGGGTTCGAGCTTTTCAGGTTGAAGTTTCTTGACATAAGCATCGCATCCCCAAACTTTTAGAAACGACAGCTTAGGTTTCTTCCCAAACCATAATTCATACGTTGTCGTCTCAACGGATTTCGACGGAGCCCTATTTAAAGTGAATGCGGCAGTCTCTAAAGCATAGGCCCAAAATGAGAGCGGTAGATCGGTAAGAGACATCATAGATCGCACCATATCCAATAGAGTGCGATTACGACGTTCGGACACACCATTTCGCTGAGGTGTTCCAGGCGGCGTGAGTTGTGAAACTATTCCACATTTCCTTAAGTGTGTGCCAAATTCGTGACTCAAATATTCCCCTCCACGATCTGATCGTAAGAACTTTATTTTCCTGTCACGTTGATTCTCAACCTCACTCTGAAATTCCTTGAACTTTTCAAAGGTCTCAGACTTGTGTTTCATTAGGTAGACATACCCATATCTACTCAAGTCATCAGTGAGAGCGAGAACATAACGATAGCCACCGCGAGCCTCAACACTCATTGGACCGCACACATCAGTATGTATGATTTCCAATAAGTTGGTTGCTCGCTCCATTGTTCCAGAGAACGGAGTCTTGGTTATCTTACCCATGAGGCATGGTTCGCACGTGTCAAATGATTCGTAATCAAGAGACTCCAAAAGTCCATCTGCATGGAGCTTCTTCATGCGTTTGACACCAATGTGACCAAGACGGCAGTGCCACAAGTATGTGGGACTACCATTATCAACCTTACATCTTTTGGTATTCACACTATGAATATGTGTAACACTACGTTTGAGATTCATTAAGAATAAACCATTAACTAGCGGGGCATGACCATAAAACATATCTCTCATATAAATAGAACAACCATTATTATCGGATTTAAATGAGTAGCCATCTCGAATTAAACGAGATCCTGATACAATGTTCATGCTCAAAGCTGGCACTAAATAACAATTATTGAGGTTTAAAACTAATCCCATAGGTAAATGTAGAGGTAGCGTGCCAACGGCGATCACATCGACCTTGGAACCATTCCCGACGCGCATCGTCACCTCGTCCTTTTGCCAGTCTCCGTTTATTCTGCAGCTCCTGCTTTGAGTTACAAATATGAGCAACCGCACCGGTATCAAATACCCAGGAGCTACTACGAGTGCTGGTAAGGTACACATCAATAACATGTATATCACATATACCTTTGGTGTTGCCGGCCTTCTTGTCCGCTAAGTACTTGGGGCAGTTCCGCTTCTAGTGACCACTTCCCTTGCAATAAAAGCACTCAGTCTCAGGCTTGGGTCCATTCTTTGGCTTCTTCCCAGCAACTGGCTTACCGGGCGCGGCAACTCCCTTCCCTTCCTTCTTGAAGTTCTTCTTACCCTTGCCTTTCTTGAACTTAGTGGTTTTATTCACCATCAACACTTGATGTTCCCTTTTGATCTCCACCTCCGCTGATTTCAGCATTGAATATACCTCAGGAATGGTCTTTTCCATCCCATGCATATTGAAGTTCATCACAAAGCTCTTGTAGCTCGGTGGAAGCGACTGAAGGATTCTGTCAATGACCGCGTCATCCGGGAGATTAACTCCCAGCTGAGTCAAGCGGTTGTGTAACCCAGACATTTTGAGTATGTGCTCACTGACAGAACTATTTTCCTCCATCTTACAACTGAAGAACTTGTCGGAGACTTCATATCTCTCGACCCGGGCATGAGCTTGGAAAACCATTTTCAGCTCTTCGAACATCTCATATGCTCCGTGTTGCTCAAAACGCTTTTGGAGCCCCGGTTCTAAGCTGTAAAGCATGCTGCACTGAACGAGGGAGTAATCATCAGCACGCTGCTGCCAAGCGTTCATAATGTCTTGGTTCTCTGGGATGGGTGCGTCACCTAGCGGTGCTTCTAGGACATACTCTTTCTTGGCAGCTATGAGGATAATCCTCAGGTTCCGGACCCAGTCCGTATAGTTGCTGCCATCATCTTTCAGCTTGGTTTTCTCTAGGAACGCGTTGAAGTTGAGGGCAACATTAGCGTGGGCCATTTGATCTACAAGACATATTGTAAAGATTTTAGACTAAGTTCATGATAATTAAGTTCATCTAATCAAATTATTCAATGAACTCCCACTCAGATAGACATCCCTCTAGTCATCTAAGTGAAACATTATCCGAGTCAACTAGGTCGTGTCCGATCATCACGTGAGACGGACTAGTCAACATCGGTGAACATCTTCATGTTGATCGTATCTTCTATACGACTCATGCTCGACCTTTCGGTCTTCCGTGTTCCGAGGCCATGTCTGTACATGCTAGGCTCTTCAAGTCAACCTAAGTGTATTGCGTGTGTAAATCTGGCTTACACCCGTTGTATTCGAACGTTAGAATCTATCACACCCGATCATCACGTGGTGCTTCGAAACAACGAACCTTCGCAACGGTGCAAAGTTAGGGGGAACACTTTCTTGAAATTATTGTGAGGGATCATCTTATTTAAGCTACCGTCGTCTAAGCAAATAAGATGTAAAACATGATAAACATCACATGCAATCAAATAGTGACATGATATGGCCAGTATCATATTGCTCCTTTGATCTCCATCTTCGGGGCGCCATGATCATCTTCGTCACCGGCATGACACCATGATCTCCATCATCATGATCTCCATCATCGTGTCTTCATGAAGTTGTCACGCCAATGATTACTTCTACTTCTATGGCTAACGTGTTTAGCAATAAAGTAAAGTAATTTACATGGCGTTATTCAATGACACGCAGGTCATACAAAAAATAAAGACAACTCCTATGGCTCCTGCCGGTTGTCATACTCATCGACATGCAAGTCGTCATTCCTATTACAAGAACATGATCAATCCATACATCACATATATTTCATTCATCACATCCTTTTGGCCATATCACATCACAAGGCATATGTTGCAAAAACAAGTTAGATGTCCTCTAATTGTTGTTGCATGTTTTTACGTGGCTTCTATAGGTTTCTAGCAAGAACGTTTCTTACCTACGTAAAACCACAACGTGATATGCCAACTTCTATTTACCCTTCATAAGGACCCTTTTCATCGAATTCGATTCGACTAAAGTGGGAGAGACAGACACCCGCTAGCCACCTTATGCAACTAGTGCATGTCAGTCGGTGGAACCTGTCACACGTAAGCGTACGTGTAAGGTCGGTCCGGGCCGCTTCATCCCACGATGCCGCCGAAACAAGATAAGACTAGTAGTGGCAAGAAAATTGACAACATCTACGCCCACAACAAGTTTGTGTTCTACTCGTGCATAGAAACTACGCATAGACCTAGCTCTGATACCACTGTCGGGGATCGTAGCAAAAATTTAAAATTTTCTACGTATCACCAAGATCAATCTATGGAGTCATCTAGCAACGAGAGAGAGGGGAGTGCATCTACATACCCTTGTAGATCACGCGAGGAAGCGTTCAAGAGAACGGGGTTGATGGAGTCGTACTCGTCGTGATCCAAATCACCGATGATCCTAGCGCCGAACGGACGGCACCTCCGCGTTCAAACACACGTACGGAGCGGGGATGTCTCCTCCTTCTTGATCCAGAAAGGGGGGAGGAGAAGTTGATGGAGATCCAGCAGCACGACGGCGTGGTGGTGGAAGTAGCGGGATCCTGGCAGGGCTTCGCCAAGCGCAAGCGGGGAGGAAGAGGTGTCACGGGAGAGAGGGAGGCGCCAGGGCTTGGGGTGCTTCTCCCATGCGCCTCCCCACTATATATAGGGGTGGAGGGGGCTGGTTTCTTGCCATCCAAGTCCATTGGGGCGTTGGCAAAGGTGGGGGAAAGAAATCCCATCATTTCCCTTCCCCACCGATTGTTATCCCCCTTTTTTAGGGATCTTGATCTTATCCCCTCGGGATATGATCTTATTCCTTCTAAGGTGGGATCTTGGTGCGCCTTGACCAGGGGTGTGGGGCCTTGCCCCCACTACCCACGTTCATGTGGGTCCCCCCATGCAGGTGGGCCCCACTTCGGAACCTTCTAGAACCTTCCCGGTACAATACCGAAAAATCCCGAACATTTTCCGGTGGCCAAAATAGGACTTCCCATATATAAATCTTTACCTCCGGACCATTCCGGAACTCCTCGTGACGTCCGGGATCTCATCCGGGACTCCGAACAACTTTTGGTTAACCGCATACTAATATCTCTACAACTCTAGCGTCACCGAACCTTAAGTGTGTAGACCCTACGGGTTCGGGAGACATGCAGACATGACCGAGACGACTCTCCGGTCACTAACCAACAGCGGGATCTGGATGCCCATGTTGGCTCCCACATGTTCCACGATGATCTCATCGGATGAACCACGATGTCGAGGATTCAATCAATCCCGTATACAATTCCCTTTGTCAATCGGTACGTTACTTGCCCAAGATTCGATCGTCGGTATCCCAATACCTTGTTCAATCTCGTTACCAGCAAGTCACTTTACTCGTACCGTAATGCATGATCCCGTGACCAAACACTTGTTCACATTGAGCTCATTATGGTGATGCATTACCGAGTGGGCCCAGAGATACCTCTCCGTCATACGGAGTGACAAATCCCAGTCTCGATTCGTGCCAACCCAACAGACACTTTCGGAGATACCCGTAGTGCACCTTTATAGCCACCCAGTTACGTTGTGACGTTTGGCACACCCAAAGCACCCCTATGGTATCCGGGAGTTGCACAATCTCATGGTCTAAGGAAATGATACTTGACATTTGGAAAAGCTTTAGCAAACGAACTACACGATCTTGTGCTATGCTTAGGATTGGGTCTTGTCCATCACATCATTCTCCTAATGATGTGATCCCGTTATCAACGACATCCAATGTCCATAGTCAGGAAACCATGACTATCTGTTGATCAACGAGCTAGTCAACTAGAGGCTCACTAGGGACATGTTGTGGTCTATGTATTCACACATGTATTACGATTTCCGGATAACACAATTATAGCATGAACAATAGACAATTATCATGAACAAGGAAATATAATAATAACCATTTTATTATTGCCTCTAGGGCATATTTCCAACACCAAGTGGGGGAGGAGGTTGTCCCGGTGCACTGGGGGACTGTGCGATTTGATGCTTCCTTAGCCCGGGCTGCTTCCCGGGCTGCCTTGAGCTTCTTTCTCCTTAATTTGTTCAGTTTAGTAACCTCAATGTCTGCTGCCTTCATGTGCCTCGCAACCACAGCAGCAGCCTCATCACTTGTCATTGCTTTCTTTGCCAACTTCGTAAAATCCATTGTCATATTCACTTTGCGCACTTGGTTCTCTGACTCAGGGGGCATGTCTGGGGCAGAATTTTGGTCATTTGGCGGGGGCACACTTGGGAATGTATCTTGCGTCCAACGTTGCTTGATGTAGTGTGCAGGGATCTCATTAACACCAAGGTGTGTGAAGAATTTCAATACATGGCAACAAAGTATGCCGTCCCTATGCTACTTGCAATATTCACAATCATAGATTGCTGGCTCTGGCCTCACTGTGACTAGGTACTTCCTTGAGCCATACCCTAGAACTTCTTCTGTACTGGGCTCAAGGTGATAGAAGTCGATTCTAGCAAGGCGCACATCGTACTGGCCAATCATCTGAAACTCAGTTCTAAATTTCACATAGATGTCCCTAGTGTATGCCTTGTAGGCATGTCTCTCAATTGGGAACGCGACCATATTTGTGCGTCTAGATGCTTTGTCTGGTAGTCGTTCCCGCCTTCGCTCACGAGTATGTGTACCTGAATTTTCTCATATTGCTTGACAAAATTGAGGAGCGACTTGTGTGGGTTCACATAGCGCTTCAAGACAGCGTTGAACCGTTCGCTGCATTGTGTTGATTGAAGGAACGGGAATAACCTGAATTTGAAGTAGCATGGCACCCATGTAGCCTGGTCTTCATATAGTTTCTCAAAGTGCCCATACATGAGCCATCATACTTTAGCAAGAGTGCAGCCCACTTTCGCTCAAATTCCACAGGGGTGAAATTGAAGTCAATACACTCATTAAAGTCCTTCACCAAATCTGGGTTCCTAGCCAACACTGGTCCAAGTTTTTGTTGCGCCTTCTTCATGATATGCCAACGACAACAACGGTGTATTGTTGTGGGGAACTTGTTCTTGATAGATGCCGCCATTGCAGCATCTTGGTCTGTGATTATGTTGTCCGGAGCCAATCCATCCATTGCCTCCAAGAACGCATCAAATAGCCAGTCATAGCTTGAGGCTAGCTCCTTCCGGACAAAGCCACACCCAAGCATAATAGATTGCCCATGTCTGTTGATGCCAATGAAGGGGGCAAACGGCATACTATACATGTTCGTGAGATAAGTTGCATCAAATGATACGCAATCGTGGTAAGCTGTTGCATAAGCTTTCCGGGCTGCACCATCCACCCATGACAAGTTCTCACACCTGCCTTCCGCATCCGTCTTGCACTTGAAGAAAAAACCAGGGTCTGCTTCCTTAACTTTGCAAAAGTAGTTCAGGGTTTCTTCAACGTCGCAGTCTTTAGTTGCAGCATTCAGCTTTGAACAGTGGTTATGTATGGCTTTGCACGTGTAAGGGACGATCAACTCTGACCCAGAGTATGATGACATCACCATCATCATTCTTCCTGTCAAAAACATTTTTTCACAATACCTTATGTTATTTTTTTCAAGCAACAAAAACATGATGTAAGGGAGCAACGTATGCATAAAATAGAGCAACTTCATATACATAAATAGTTCTTTCTTTTTTAGTAGTTTTCCCCCTATGCACACGAACATGCACAATGTGAGAAGTTAGTAGTTTTTATATATGCTGGGCACCATGTATCTTATCAGAGTTGCTCAAAACCAAAACATAATTGCTCAAATTAAAAAAAAAAGAGTTGCCAGAGTTGCTTTTTTTCTGACCAAAAAAATGAGGGGTGGTGGGGTGTTTTTTATGTACCTGTTGTCAAGTTGTTGTCGTGTAGATGAGTCAGAAACTTTTTCTCCTATGGGGGGTGCCTTGGTGGGAACGGAGATATTTGGATAGTGAAGGTTTGTCAACCAACGAATGGGTGTGATCTGCAATGAAGTTTATAACTTCCCATCTGCCATCTATTAGCTTGACCACCATCTTAGCAGGGCATTTGGTCTGCTTTATAGTCTCCCTTTTTCGCTTCTTCTTATAAGTGGGTTCTTCATCATCCTCTTCAATATCTTCTTCAGGGGAGCTTGTGCATACACTTTTTTGCTTGATGAGACATCTGATACTCCAACCCTCTCCACAGGCTTACGAAACTTGTTACAACAGAATTGTTGCCTGTCCAGCACCCCTGTGTATGCCGATCTGTGGGACGTGTTCAACTTGATTGAAATACCCACCCCTAGAGCATAGCGATTGTAGTGTTCTCTTGCCCCCACTAGTGTGTCAAAGCGCATACCAACATAGGGCAGTTGCGGCTGCGACCCTGCTTCTTCATCTTCGAAGTCAGGTTTATCATCAACTGTAGCATTAGCAGGACCAACAACAGCATTGGGAGCAGTGACATGCGTGGTCGGAGCATGAGCATCATTAGAGCCAATGTCGGGGTCTGGTGACTCACCAACCCCCTCTTCCAAATGGATATCCTGCTGATCATAGGCTGTATTTAAGAACGGTGGACCCAACTCAACTGAAATGCTGATAGACTCTACGTCAACTGGTGGTTCATTGAGATCAATCATCGTTTTGTTTTCTTCTTCTTGTCCCTCTTTTTTTTATCAGCTCACCCTGCAGAGACATTTTCATTGTCATTAACACAGCCAATATAAACATACTTTTCTGTTAGGAGGACAAATCAAAGTAAAAGTCTATACTAGATTAAATCAGGGCAACCATATACAATTTTCTAGGCAACTGTAAAGATAAGCAGCGGCAACTTTTGTGTTGTTTTCACATAAGTTCAATTTTTTTGTCATACATTTTTCTTCTCTCTGTTACACACCAGCGCACAATATGTGTATAATTTGCTGACAAGTGTGTTCCCTTTTTGTTCTTCAGCAGGAGGTGGCAAACGCTTTTTGCAGTGGGGGAAAGATGCATATATGCTAGGGAGATCTAAGCATGGGCAGAAGACCTTTTTTCATTTTTAGTAGTAGATTTGTGTGGATTGAGGCAGATCTTCTATGCAAATTTGTTACTTTTAATATGTTTTTTATTTGTATCCTTATTTGTGAGAGGATGCACATGTACTGAAACTACGTTTGAATGCTTTTGTGTGAATATTTTCTGTTTTTACCAGATTGAGAACCGTATGCAGTTTTTGCCAGATTGATGAATGCAAGCATCTTGATGCATACTTCTGTTCATGACAACTGTATGTTGCTCAGTTTTCTCTTTTGCAAAACCTTTGAGAGGTGGGAAGTTGCTTGGAAATTGTTTCTCTTTTTCTTTACATGATGGACATAGTTGCTTAGTTTTACAAATCAGGAAAAGAAACACCCTCTCTTGATCCCTCAAGCAGGGGCAAAGATATTTTCAAGCAGGGACAAAGGTTTTAGGTTTTAGGTTTTGAAATCAGTAACAGGCAAACCCTTTTCATATCTCAATCAGGGACAAATGTTTTAGGTTTTTTGTTCATACCCCCCCTCATTTTTTTGCAGTTGCTCAACGACCACAATAGAATTGCCTAAAGTTGCTGCACTAGTTGCTTAGTTTTTTTTGCAAAACAACTCCAGGACTATTGATCAGGAACAGACACACACAATGCACATAGATGCTCAGTTTTGAAATCAGGAAGAGACAAACCCTGTTGATATCTCAAGCAGGGACAAAGGTTTTAGGTTTCTTGTTCATACCCCCTCATTATTTTGCAGTTGCTCAACGATCACAATGGAATTGCCTAAAGTTGGAGCACTAGTTGCTCAGTTTGTTTGTTGCAAAATAACTGTAGGCCTATTGACCAGGAACAGACAAACACAATGCACATAGATGCTCAGTTTTGAAATCAGGAACATACACCCCTATTGATATCTCAAGCAGGGACAAAGGTTTTAGGTTTCTTGTTTATACCCCCCCCCCTCATTTTCTTTTGCAGTTGCTCAACAATCACAATGGAATTGCCTAAGTTTGGAGTACCAGTTGCTCAGTATACCAAACATGAAGGGGGGGGGGTTCATGATCAAGCACGAGATGGACTATTTTTTGCAGTTTCTTAGTCAAAGTAATAGAATTGCCCAAAATCACTAGTTCCTTAGATTTTTGCACACACCTACAAATCCGACTAGAGAGGGACGGGATTTGTAGGCAAATCACGAACAGAAGAGGGGGCAGAGGTTTTGGAGGACGGTAGTTACCTTTTTGATCTTGCTTTGTCAAGACACCATGGACACCCCAAGATCAGCCTGATTCTCCAGATCTGGTTACAAAGGAAGAGGTAGGAGGAAAGGAGGAGGAAAGGATGGGGGAGATCTGAACGTGCTGGTCAAGAAAGAGAGAAAAGAGAGGAGGGAGAGGGGGATTGCAGGGGCGCGTGAAAGAGAGAAGGGGGACAACGCGCGGGGACCAGGAGGTGCACCAGGTGTGATCGGGGCGCGCACCATCCACCCGTGATTCGCGCGGGCTTCGGTTCCTTGATTTCGCGCGCGGGGGGCTCCCTTTCCCTTTTCGGCTGTCCGCTAGCGCGCGCGGGTCGCTGCTTCCTTTTACCGGAGAGCGCTCCGTGGTGCGATCAGGCGCCCGTGCGCCAGGGAGCCACGTCCTTTTCTTTTTGAGTTGATTTTGATAGAGAAGTGGTTGTGTATATTGCAATCCCAAATTACTTTACACCATGTTGGAAAGATCTAACAAAATTTCAAAACATATCCAATACACAATATTGTACAACCAGAGTGCTGAAAAGGCCATTAATTTTGGTGGACTAGATTAGGACGAATTCAAGAACTGGCAATAATATAGTAAGTAACATTGCAATGCTTATGTTTTAAACAATTCACATGAGTTATGGATCAAACTGATGGATAGTGATCAAATAATTCTCGTATAGAAAGCACAAAGAAATATTAAGGGTCCAAATTCAAGTTTCGCCCCGAGCCCCCGAAATTTCAGGACCAGCTTTGGGTGAAGGTATCCAGCAAATGCCTAGAAATCGGCAGAATTCGATGATGCACATACGAAGGAGTGTTGGCGTCAGGCAATGGAAGAGGAGTTTGGGTCGATCGACCACAACAATGCATGGGAGCATGTGTATCTTCCCAACCATGAAAAGGTCATGGATCTTAAGTGGGAGTTTAAGATCAAGAAAGATGTCGAAGGTTGTGTAAAGCACAAAGCAATGCTAGTGGCCAAAGAATACGTGCAAGAGGTAGGTGTGGATTTAAAAAAAGTGTTTGTTCCCGTTGCAAAGATGAATCAGTGAGATTATTCATTGCTCTCGCAGCTCAAGAATCATGGAAGATACATCACATAGATGTAAAATCCACGTGTTTGAACGGTGAGTAAGAAGGAGAGCTGTGTGTCAACTTACCACTGGGATTCATCAAAGAGGGAGAAGAACACAACGTACTGAAGTTACACAATGTCTTGTACTGGCTAGGGCAAGACCCTCGGGCATGGAAAATCAAACTTGATCAGACTGTGATTTCTCCTGAATTTGAAAAAGCCCCACTAGAGCAGGCAATGCACAAGAAAGGTCAAGGAAGAGATCATCTACTAGTTGGTATCTACGTCGACGGCCTATTGGTTACTGGAGCAGATGAAGAGTTGATTGCAAAGTTCAAACTAGAAATGAAGGAGCTTTTCAAGATGGATGATCTAGGTCTTTTGAGTTGCTACCTCGCGATAGAGGTACATCAAAAAAGACGAAGAGGTGCACACTACGCCAGGAGGCATACACATGGAAAACCTAAGTAAGAACAGTAAGGCAACCGCGGCTGATGCATATGTTTCAGCTGCCGCCGCAGAGTGTCAAGGTGTGTGGCTCTCGAAGAGATCCAGAACAGGTGGTGCTCAACAATGATGATGAGTCTACAACTTTTCTACACGAGGATCCAGTGCAGCGTGAAAGGAGCATGCACATTGATACGATGTATCAGTACATAAAGAATTTCATGGGAGAAGGTATATATGGTAGATGTTAACTACATTCACACCAATGATTAGTTGGCGAATATCCTAACTAAGGCTTTAGATGAGAGTTCTTCTTGGACATGCGAAAAATGATCCATGTTCGAGCTGTAATATGACGACGTTGTGTTTAGGTTGGTAATTATTAGCAATAACCACGACGTGTGTGGTTTCACATCAAGTTCGTATTCACACAATCACCAAGTAGTACTAGGACTCGATCACGTCAGGGATTGATTGGTTGTGTGTGTACGTGCGTGCACAAGCTATCTGAGGATAGGTTTACGGTGCGGTACATTTCGGTGTAAAAGAACTTCCTCGGGATCATCAACTTTACTATGTCGTCGGTCAGCGCGTGTCGTTGGGAAGTACTCAACGGCGTGGACTGGGCCAACACAATAGTCGTCGGATACTGGCGTCCCTACCGGTGGAAGCCCCGCCAGACTCCACACCTCTGAAACCTCGTCTTGGGGAGCCAAGATGAGGCCCCGTCGCCACCCGCATCACACGGGCTTTGTCCAGCGGACTAATGCTTCCACGATTCACGTGCAGGGCGCGTCGCCGGAGCGGGGGAGGGGAGGAACCAATCCTGAGCCTCACGATCAGAGTTCAACACACGAGAGGGAGAGAGAGAGAGAGAGAGAGAGAAAGAGAGAGAGAGAGAGAGATTGGTGGACCAAGCTATTCGGTGTGCGGTTGGAGAAAGATTCTATCGAATTCTGCCAATGGTTCGTGGTAATTTTGTCTTGCAGATTCCGCACTGGGTGATTCTGGGAGCCAAATCATCCAGCGCCGCTTATGAGCAACTGGAATTCACGCTGTGGAGCCCCGCCTGGTGCTTCCTGGCCATCTTCTCCCTCAACATCTTAGCCGGAATCTCGTGTTGTGTCTGATTCCCCAACCTGTGGGTTTCAATGGAGTAGACTGGATTAGTATTGCTAAAATTGGGCTTAAAGAAGTGGCATTCTAACTGATGACTTTATAGGAGGGCCATTCTTACTGAATCTTAGAATCATTCAACCATATTGATCTATGTGCATTATTTGTAGGATCATATGTTTTTCCCGAAAAGAAAGCAAATTCTGTGGTGTTACATTTTTATTCATTTGATTTTGATGTCGTTCGTCATGTGATTACATAAAATATGTAAATAGTACACCCTTCATGTACTGTCAAAAATGCTCTTATGTTATGGGACGGAGGGACTACATGCATTCCTGATATGCCTTGGGCACACGAAGTTGCGTGCCATATATACGTGCTAGAGCTTCATTCACATCTATGATTGTGTTGCTGCGAAACACTATTCCTTAATTAAGCCTGTCTCATGCTTTTCCATGGCCATGATGGTGCCCTCCCTACTATTGCCTAATTAAGTCTGTCTCTTGCCTTTTCATGGCCATGACGGTGAACTCCGTACATCCTATGTTAGTAAAAATTAGTCCATGGTGCTAAACGCTATGGGTGGAGACAAGTAGTATGGGCAGGGTCGCTGTCACTGATAATTCTCCTTCCATTTGCAGTATGCTCACATGAATGATTGATTACCTAATTAATTAATCTGGTATAGGTGACACTAGCTTCTCATTTTATTTTTCGGTTAGGACGTCCTTGGTGCATCAAAAGCATAGTGGAGTATTGCACAAAACAATTTATTATTTTCTTCTAAATTTTATGTAGCACCAAGATTGATGAATTTGTTATACATAGTACTATTTTATTTTCTATCCTTTATTCATCTAACTACTGTATTATATAGCTGTGCCTATTTGCCAAGTTCAGCTCCAACATTGCCCAAGGGTTCTCCTCTCGGGTTGCGGTGATGCAAGCGGTCTCGTCAATAAGATTCCGTATAAGCGCTTTCAACGGTGGCGTGGGCTTGCCTTCTTCTACAGGTCAACGGTGCTTGCTTCGGATCATGTTGTCGATGGCATCTCCTCGCAATGTTTGGGTCACTTCGCGGTTGCGGTCACCACGACACTCTAGCTCGCTCTCATTATTTTAGAGTTCATATGGCATCAAGCTAGGCTTATTATGTGCCATGGGCTTGCGCAAGCCGGAGATGACGACAATCTCTCCTTGATCCGTTGTCTTTATTTTAAAAAAAAGCTTAAGACTTGTTTGTATTGGCTTTTTGCATTTGAATGTAGTCTCTCTTACCACAAAAGGGAGAGTGAACGGAGCCAAGGTGACCACCAATCGTACCACACGTGTTAATTAACTGAGCGGGCATGTTCCAATCCAAAAATGAGCGGGCATGTTCCAATCCAAAAAAGAGAAGGGTGCGAGTGCAAGAGGGCAGCGCGTACGTATCCTAGGGTTTTGTTCGTTTGTCGGTGGTGCTGGGGGGTGGTTGCGACCTCACACTTCGATCCTGTTTCCAGGCGACGCATGGCAAATGGGGCCTCATTCCCGTCGGTGCGTATGTGGTGGGCAACCTCACTAGTAGAAAAGAGGGCTTTGGTTCAGGCCAGGTCAGTCCATTAGTCCCGGTTCAGTCCAGAACCGGGACCCATGGGGCAGTCGTCCCGGTTCGTGAGGCTAAGGGCCTGCCGGGCCTTGTGTGGGCATTGGTCCCGGTTCGTCTGGCCCCTTTGGTCCCGGTTGGTGGGACGAACCGGGACCAATGGGCCTCGCTCCTGGCCCACCACCATTGGTCCCGGTTGGTGGCTTGAACCGGGACCACAGGCTGCCCTTTAGTCCCGGTTTATGCCACGAATCGGGACCAATGAGGTGCCTATGTATACCCCTCGCCCGCGAGCAGAGCACTCCAGTGCTCTGTTTTTCTCTGGCGGCGAGGGGAGGGCTTTGTGGTGCTCTAGCTCACCTCCTATGCACATGAGGTGTTCGATGAAATGCCCGAGCCACACTAGTTAAGCTTTTTCCTCTCGAAGCTCTGATGAACCGGCAACGGATGTACGGTGACAGACACACCTCCGAGTACATTAAGGGCGTGCATGATTTTCTCGAAGTGGCTGAGGCAAACAAGCAGAATGGTTTTATGTGTTGTCCATGCCCTAAATGTGGGAATATGAAGTCTTACTCTGACCGGAAAATCCTTCACACCCACCTGCTTTACAAGGGTTTCATGCCACACTATAATGTTTGGACGAGGCACGGAGAAATAGGGGTTATGATGGAAGACGGCGAAGAAGAAGAGGACGATGACAACTATGTGCCCCCTGAATACGGTGATGCTGCAACGGGGGAAGCTGCTGAAGATCAAGAGGAACCAGACGATGTGCCAAATGATGCTGCAACGGGGGAAGCTGCTGAAGATCAAGTGGAACCAGACGATGTGCCCGATGATGATGATCTCCGCCGGGTCATTGTCGATGCAAGGCAATGCGAAAGTCAAAAGGAGAACCTGAAGTTCGATCGCATGTTAGAGGATCATAAAAAAGGGTTGTACCCCAATTGCGAAGATGGCAACACAAAGCTCGGTACCATACTGGAATTGCTGCAGTGGAAGGCAGAGAATGTTGTGCCTGACAAAGGATTTGAGAAGCTACTGAACATATTGAAGAAGAAGCTTCCAAAGGATAACGAATTGCCCGACAGTACATACGCAGCAAAGAAGGTCGTATGCCCTCTAGGATTGGAGGTGTAGAAGATACATGCATGCCCTAATGACTGCATCCTCTACCGCGGTGCGTACAAGGATCTGAACGCATGTCCGGTATGCGGTGCATTGCGGTATAAGATCAGACAAGATGACCCTGGTGATGTTGACGGCGAGACCCCCAGGAAGAGGGTTCCTACGAAGGTGATGTGGTATGCTCCTATAATACGACGGTTGAAACGTCTGTTCAAAAACGAAGAGCATGCCAAGTTGATGCGATGGCACAGTGAGGACCGTAAGAAAGACGGGAAGTTGAGAGCACCCGCTGACGGGTCGCAGTGGAGAAAAATCGAGAGAAAGTACTGGGCTGAGTTTGCAGGTGACTCAAGGAACGTATGGTTTGGTTTAAGCGCGGATGGCATTAATCCTTTCGGGGAGCAGAGCAGCAATCATAGCACCTGCCCGTGACTCTATGTATGTATAACCTTCCTCCTTGGATGTGCATGAAGCGGAAGTTCATTATGATGCCAGTTCTCATCCAAGGCCCTAAGCAACCCAGCAACGACATTGATGTGTACCTAAGGCCATTAGTTGAAGAACTTTTACAGCTGTGGAATGGAAACGGTGTACGTACGTGGGATGAGCACAAACAGGAGGAATTTAACCTGCACGCGTTGCTGTTTGTAACCATCAACGATTGGCCCGCTATCAGTAACCTTTCAGGACAGACAAACAAGGGATACCACGCATGCACGCACTATTTAGATGACACTGAAAGTATATACCTGGACAAATGCAGGAAGAATGTGTACCTGGGCCATCGTCGATTTCTTCCGACCAACCATCAATGTCGAAAGAAAGAAGCATTTCAAAGGCGAGGCAGATCACCGAAAGAAGCCCGCCATGCGTACCGGTGATCACGTACTTGCTATCGTCAATGATTTACACGTAATCTTTGGAAAGGGTCCCGGCGGACTAACTGTTCCGAATGACGCTGAGGGACACGCACCCATGTGGAAGAAGAAATCTATATTTTGGGACCTACCCTACTGGAAAGACCTAGAGGTCCGCTCTTCAATCGACGTGATGCACGTGACGAAGAACCTTTGCGTGAACCTACTAGGCTTCTTGGGCGTGTATGGGAAGACAAAAGATACACCTGAGGCATGGGAGGACCTGCAACGTTTGCACAAAAAAGAAGGCATGCCTCCGAAGCAGTATGAAGGTCCTGCCAGCTACGCTCTTGCGAAAGAAGAGAAAGAAATCTTCTTTGAATGCCTGCTCAGTATGAAGGTCCCGACTAGCTTCTCGTCGAATATAAAGGGAATAATAAATATGCCAGAGAAAAAGTTTCAGAACCTAAAGTCTCATGACTGCCACGTGATTATGACACAACTGCTTTCGGTTGCATTGAGGGGGCTTCTACCGGAAAACGTCCGATTAGCCATTGTGAAGCTATGTGCATTCCTCAATGCAATCTCTCAGAAGGTGATCGATCCAGAAATCATACAAAGGCTAAGGAGTGATGTGGCGCAATGTCTTGTGAGTTTTGAGCTGGTGTTCCCACCATCCTTCTTCAATATCATGACGCACGTCCTAGTTCATCTAGTCGACGAGATTGTCATTCTGGGGCCCGTATTTCTACACAATATGTTCCCCTTTAACAGGTTCATGGGAGTCCTAAAGAAATATGTCTGTAACCACGCTAGGCCAGAAGGAAGCATCTCCATGGGCCATCAAACAGAGGATATCATTGGGTTTTGTGTTGACTTCATTCCTGGCCTTAAGAAGACAGGTCTCCCTAAATTGCGGTATGAGGGGAGACTGGCTGGAAAAGGCACGCTAGGAGCGGACTCAATAATATGCAGGGACGGGCATTCTTGGTCTCAAGCACACTACACAGTTCTACAGAACTCTACCTTGGTGACCCTGTATGTCGATGAACACAAGAACAGTCTGCGCTCCAAACACCTGGAGCAGTGCGACGACTGGATTACATGTGAACACATCCGGACTTTCAGCAGTTGGTTGGAAACACGTCTCAGAGGTGACAACACTGTTTGTGATGAGCTGTACTCGTTGTCCAGGGGACCATCTTTGACTGTATTGAATTACAAAGGATACGAGATAAATGGGAATACATTTTACACGATCGCCCAAGATCAAAAGAGCACCAACCAAAACAGCGGTGTCCGCTTTGATGCAGCAACCGAGAGGGGAAAGGACACATATTATGGTTACATAATGGACATATGGGAACTTGACTACGGACATGATTTTAAGGTCTCTTTGTTTAAGTGCAAATGGGTCAATCTGTCAGGAGGCGGGGTACAGGTAGACCCACAGTACGGAATGACAACAGTGGATCTCAACAATCTTGGGTACACTGACGAACCGTTCGTCCTAGCCAATGATGTGGCACAGGTTGTCTATGTGAAGGACATGTCTACCAAACCGAGAAAAAGAAAAAATAAGGAAGCGAATACATCATACGATGAGCCAAAGCGCCACATAGTTCTTTCAGGAAAAAGGGATATCATGGGAGTGGAGGGCAAGACAGACATGTCTGAAGGTTATGAAAAGTTTCATGAAATTCCTCCCTTCAAAGTCAAGGCTGACCCAAGCATCCTGATAAACGATGAAGATTATCCATGGTTACGGCGCAATAAGCAAATGACACAAGCGAAGAAAAAGTGAAGACTTTCTCCCGCAACTATTATGATGATACGATGCCAACTTTGTAACAGACGAGTATGATACCATTGTCCGTTTTGTACACGAAGTGCATCCAGTTTTTGCCGTAACCCTCTCAACTTTCTTGCACATGCTATGTGGATGAAATGATGATACCATGCCAACTTTCAACCTTTTCAGAGTTCATTTGAAATGCTTTTCAATTTCAGGGTCTTATAGCTCAAAATAATCAATAAATGTATGAAAAATAACAAATGAAGTCAGAAAGGGCAGAAAGAACCGGTACTAAAGGAATCAACTAAAAAGCTTTTATAAACCTCTAGTATTATTGAAACTAAAATTATATAGAATTTATGCAACTAAAATTATCAAAGTATTTTCTGTTCAAAACAGTCAAAGCAAAAAGAATTTTCATAAAATAAATACAATAAGAAAAAAAGAAAATAAAATAAATAAGTATAAACAAAATAAACTTTTATAAATAAGTAGAAATAAAATAAAATAAATAAGTAGAAACAATATAAAATAAATAAAATAAACTTTTATAAAATAAATAAGTAGAAACAAAATAAAATAAAATAAAATAAACTATAATAAAACAAAATAAATAAACCTTAATAAAATAAATAAAATAGCAACAGTAAGTATTTTGTTGTAAGTAGAAACAATATAAAAAATAAAGCAACAAAGAAAACAAAAAAACTGGAAAAATATAAAAAAATGTCACCTCCTGGGCCACCACGGCCTGAATACGACTAGAAACCCAGCTAGTTGGGCCAGGATTCAGGCCCGCAGAAGGCCCAGCAGGCCCACAGGCAAAGCAGTGTCAAATTAGGCCCATAGGCCTGCAGTTCTGAGGAGTTCGAGAGAGAGGAGGCAGCAGTGCTTATAAACAGGTAGTCGACGCTCTCAACTAGCGAGGTGGGACTAAACTCCCACCACCACGCCGCTGTGCAAGGCCATTGGTCCCGGTTGGTGGCACGAACCGGGACCAATGCCACCCTTTGGTCCCGGTTCGTGCCACCAACCGGGACCAATGCCCCCCCTTTAGTCTCGGTTGGTGCCACCAACCGGGACCAAAGGCCGCCGCTTCCCGCCCTTTGGGCTGCTGAAAAGAGGCCTTTGGTCCCGGTTGGTGACACCAACCGGGACTAAAGGGGGGCATTGGTCCAGGATGGTGCCACGAACCGGTACCAATGGGTTTTCTATATAAGCCAGCACTTGTGAAAATTTCGTCAGTTCTTTGATCCCTCCGACGACGCCGCCAGGCTGCCCGAGCTCGCCGTGCCTCTGCCGCGCCCCCGACCACGCCGTCGTTGCCCCGCCCCGACCACGCCGCCGTCGCCCCTGCCCCCCGACCACGCCGTGCGCCCTCGCCGTGCCTCTGCCGCGCCCCCGACCCGCCCCGTCGACGCCGTCGCCGCCCTCTGCCCCATCGACGCCATCGCCCCTGCCCCGACCACGCCGCCGTCGCCCCTGCCCCCCGACCACGTCGTGCGCCCTCGCCGTGCCTCTGCCGCGCCCCCAACCCGCCCCATCGACGCCGTCGCCGCCCTCTGCCCCGTCGACGCCATCGCCCCTGCCCCGACCACGCCGCCGTCGCCCTGCCCCGACCACGGCGCCGTCGCCGCCCTCTACACTGACGTCGGCGCCGTGCCTCTGCCCCTGCCTCGACCATGCCGCACCTCTCCTTGGTCAGGCCGGCGCCGCCCCCCTGTCCTCTCCTCTGTTTTTTCACATATTTATGATTTTTTTCCAGATTATATGTATATGTGTGAGTAATGTATGTGTGTATATCTGATTATATGTCCTTTTTTTAGATTTTTTGTTCATATATATGATGATTTGTTTTTTTTGCATTTTTATAAAAATGTATATATGTATGTATGTTCTCTGTGCATATAAAAGTTAGATTTTTAGTGCATTTGGGTACATTTTAGGTTAGTTTTATCTATATATGTTCTCTGATTTAGTACATGTTAGGTTAGTTTCATTTTTAGAAAAGTTATATATATTTAGGAAAAGAAGGAAGAGAAGGAAGAAGGAAGAAGAAGAAAAGGTTTTATATATGCAAAAGTTACATTTTTAGAAAAGTATTATATATCTAGCTAGGAAGATAATGAAGAAGAAGAAAAAGAAGGAGAGGAAAAAGGAAAATAAGAGGAAGAAAAAAGAAGAAAAAGAAGAGGAGAAGAAGAAAGGAATAGAGGAGAAGAAGAGAAAATAGCTTCTTCTCCTCTATTCCTTTCTTCTTCTCCTCTTTTTTTTCTTCTTTTTTTCTTCAATCTTCTCCTCTATTAATATCTTCTTCTCCTCTTTTTATTTCTTCTTCCTCTTCTTATTTTTTTATCGGATATGTCGTTGTCGATATACCCCGTGTCCCGATAACTTCAACACGAGGGGGGGTCGACCTACCCCCTCCCCGATAACATTATTTTCCCATCTATGTATGTCGTCGTTGTCGATATAACCCCCTCCCGGATAACTTCGACCGTGATAACTTATACCACGGGAGCACCCCCCGGCCCTCTCGCTCGACCAAAACTCTCGAGGACACCCAAACCCTAGAAAAAAAAGATGTCGGTCTCCTACCCCCTCCCGCCGCGCCCCTACCCTTGAAGCGTTGCCGAGGCCACCCCAAACCCGGAATAAGCTAGGTCTACGTTTGCACTAATATATCCACCTGCTGTCATGTTTGTGTAATAATTGCCATGTTGTAATATTTGCATAAACAATGGAGCACGGACGAGACGAGGAAGCAGAAGAGGTGTTGGGGGACATAATCTTAGCCGGAGGTGATGTCTTGTCGTATCTTAACGACAATGATGGTCTGGAAGAACAGGGTGAAGAAGCAGGCTACGGTGATCGAAGAATGGAGGAGGAAAGACATGATTATGATGGCTCCGGTGACCCAATGTTGGTGCAAGAATGAGCCCGTGGTGACGGCTCAGGTGACCGAACAGAGTCCGGCCAGGTAAATATATTAGTTAAGCCTGTGCTGACTAGCTAATTGATGCATTCATTGTTTTGGTATGTACACATATTAATTAACTCTCGTCTTTCTTCTTTTTTCTAGCCCTCCAGATCGAGCACAACTTCGGTAAAGAGACGAGGCCCGAAGAAAAAGTTGCGCTCGGATGAAAGGTTTGAGATCACAGCAATCGCGCGCGACGGCCAACCGATTGAACCCATCCGGGCAAAGGAAGCATTTACTGCTCAGTGCGGGGTTCTTGTTAGGGAAAAGATCCCGATCAGCATCCACCAATGGTATAAGCCTAAGAAGGAAGACCCTGAGGTGTCTTATGTCAATGATATGCAGAAAGATGATCTTTGGACTGAGCTGAAGGCAAATTTCACCCTACCGCGAGAGGAGGATCCGGAGAAGCCAGTTAAAGAGCAATTAATCAAGTCTCATGCTCTTAAGAAGATGGCAGACCTATTCAAGAGGTGGAAGAATGAGCTGAAAACGTTTGTCGACAAAGAAGAGACACTAGAATTCATCGGCAAATATGAAAGATCAGAGATCACTGGCCCGCATTTGTGGCCCACAAGACATCGGAAAAGAGTAAGAAGATGTCAGCGACAAACAAGAAAAATGCTGCGAAGAAGAAGCTTCAACTTCGCACGGGGTCAGGTGGCTACCTCAAAGCCCGGCCTAAGTGGGCCAAGGCTGAGAATGATCTGCTTGATAAAGGGATCGAACCAGAGACAATGAACTGGCCAGACCGTTGCTGGACTTGGTTCTTCGGGGCTGGCGGAACCTTGGACCCTGTATCGGGGAAGTGCGTTTGGACGGACGAGCAAATGAGAATACCAGTCAAGAGGCTTCAGCACTATATCGATGCAGCGCAGCAAGGGATGTTCGTTCCAGACAGAGTGAACGACGAGCTCACAATGGCCCTCGGGAATCCTGAGCACCCTGGACGGACACGAGGCACGCCAGGCTCCGTTCCGTGGAAGGCTGGTTTTCCGGACGCAGGCGGTTACAAATGCCAGGAGAGGAGGAAAAAAGTGGAGCACACCCAAATTCAGAAGCTGCACGAAAGGGTTCAAGCGCTAGAGGAACGAGACGTAGCTCGCAGCAAGCGACCTGCCGAAACTACCCCCGAAGCTACCCCGCCATCTCAGCGGAGAAGCAGCATGGCTTCCACCGAGCTGCTTCAGCCGGAGCATGTCTTGACAGCTCCTGCTAGCTACCCCGTGGATGCTATCACGGAGTCTCAACATTGCCACCTTATGACGCAATGGCAGAACTTCAATGTCAAGGCGGATGTCGGCTCTGTTCTACCTCCTAAACCCGGCGCAACTTTTCACTATCGTCCGATTCCAGAAGGATATGCTAGGGTGACGGTGGACGAAATAATGGAGGGATTTGAGGACCTCCAGCTTGACCACCCTACCGGTGAAGGGGAGACTCGGCTGGGTTCTGCTCTGAAGACTCCATGCCTATGGCGGAAGGAGCTCATCAACCTTCCGAACTGGACGCCTCTGCCTCCTCCTCCTCCTCCGGCGAGTAAGGGCACTCCGCCTCCTCCTCCGCCTCCTCCTCCGGCGAGTGATCAGGGCACTCAGCCTCCTTCTTCGGCATGTCGCGGCACTCCGCCTCCTTCTCCGCCTGCGCCGGCGCGCCCGAGCAGCCAGCCTCCTCCTTCTCCGCCTCGTCAGCAAGGGCGGAAGAGACCCGCCGCCGCTCCGGCTGCTCCGGTGCGTCATAGTCCTTCGCCTCCGGCTCATAAGCAAGGAAAGAAGACAGTCGCAACCGCTCCGTCTGCTCTGCCGGTGTCTAGCAGTACAGCCAGAGGCGGGAGGCAATACAGATTCGGTCCTTCTCTGAAGACTCCATACGAGAGGACCCCGGAGGAGAACGCAAAGATCGTGCGAGCCGAAGTGACGAACTTCTTTGAAGGGGTGAAAGTAAAGAAACATCATGTAGGAGATATGCCCTAGAGGCAGTAATAACAGTTATTTTGTATCTCCAAGTTTGTAATGAATGTTTATGATCCATGCTATAACTGCAATGATTCTCGAGTCTACAATATCCACGAGGCTCGGAGGGAACTCATATGCACGTGTGGTATAATAAACGGTAAAATATATTCCTAGTCTTGCCTCTAAGACTAGCTCAAGTATTGCATGATGATCCTGTTTCCTGATCATGGGCATGACTATGCCGGCAATTTTGAGGGCACAAGTTTGGTAGAACGCTTGTGTTGAATCAACCCGGATTGATGTTATGCTATGAGATACCTTCGTCACAAGTTTATGGTTAATATCATTGAGATAGTTAATGTTTGCATAATTCCTTAGACCATGAGAGTATCAAGTTCCTTCGTGCTTGCTTCGTGAACTTTGGGGTTTGTTAAACGTCATCCGTAACTGGGTGGCTATTACGGCAGCTTTCGGGTTCACGGAAAAGTATAGGAAGTAACAAGATAGCTCAAGATTGGGATTTGCTCCTCCGACGATGGAGAGATATACTCCGGCCCTCTCGGTGTAACGGTATCCATCATCGTCTGGCCAGACACATTGTGATTTGCATGGCCATTTTGGGTTTTTGTGAGCCATCCCTACCCCTTGGCTTTCCTATAAATAGAGGAGGAGTGGGCAGCCCAAAGCTCATCCCTTGCTCTCATACACATGCCATGCATTATCTGGCTTCTTCTCTCCCTCCCACGAAAAGAGTTTCGTAGAGTCGTAAGGCTGTCTGTGTTCCGGCAGGAACTAGTTCTGGACGGCGAAGCCCTGCCGGATAGCTGACACCGTATGTGTGCAACCCTGTAGAGATATTGTAGTTTCGATCTTTTGCCCGAGGGGCTGTTCGAGTGTCCTCCCGAAGGGTTGTCCGAGTTTCGAGGGTCCTCCCGAAGGGCTGTCCGCGACATTGTCCGGGGGACTGTCCGACCGCCTCCCGAAGGGCTGTCCGGAGAAGAAGTACATCCTCGCGGTTGGGAGGTTGTAAATCCTAGCTGCGGGGATCTGCACCGACGATCTACACCGACTCTTCTTCCGCTGCGCTTCGAGTCGGTACGGATCAGATCAAACCTTGTATGCAGTCTCCATAGTGGTCCTGGGCGTGCTCGCTATACCGAAAATTTTCGTTTTCTGTCGCGTTCCCCTATAGTGGCATGAAGAGCCGTGCTATGCGTAGATGCAGGTTACGATCTAGAATACATGGAGATGTATGGGTATTGCATAATATAATTTTGGAGTAGATGAGATCTATTGCTTAAAATTATTTATGCGGGTGACAAATGAAATCTGTTACCCGACGTTCTTGTTGCTTCCCTAGAATTTGCGTTTGCTCAATCTCGAGACAGCATGGTGGAATTTGACAAAGTTCTGGCAATCCGTGATCCTGATTGATCATGGAAGTGCTATCAGTTCTTTGGGTTCTGCCATAGTCAAAAGAAAGATGAAATTCGCAGATGAAAGGGTATTGCTGATATGATCTGCACGGGGGTCATGCGTATGACGAAGTTTAGTATGGGGCTCGAGATTTAATTATCTCGTGTTTCCTACACCCCGAGATGTTAATCTAGCAACTTGAATAATCATACTTGATGATAAAACGTTGGTAGCTGCGGTTTAAGTCAAAACCTTAGAAGGCACGTAAAATAAAATTTTGCATAAACCGATTAGAGGCGTCTAACTTGGTTTTGCAGGATGTGCATGTGATGTGGTATAGCAATGCTCATATTCAATTTGATTATGTATGAGATGACTATATGATGTAACTAACATGACCTGCGTGTCATGATTCTGGATGATGGCTGGAGCCATATGATTGCACTTTAATGACCTGCGTGTCAACCTTAAGTAATGCACTTATTTTATTAGCTATAGAGATAGCAATATTATCTGGTGCATCGACAAGGTGGTGGCAATCTTCGCGAAGGTGAACACCGAAGCAAATGCCGAAGACGAAGAATTGAAAGACTTCTCCTTCAGAAAGGGCTATACTATATCATGCTAATTATGAATTGCCTGAGATGTTTAGCCCCTATGATGCACCCTTCTTGATTGCGCGGTAGTCGCTTTTATTAGGGTGATCTCTCACTTAAAGATATCAAGTAGATAGTGGTCTCCCAAGTGTAGCACCGTCACGGCACCTATCTTTTCGGGGTGCGCCGTGTCACACGGGTACGAACGATTAGAGAAGTGTGAGGCGGGTGAGTTGAGACCTCGCAGCGAGATCACTTGGTTGTCTTGACGTTCAGGCATGACCGTCATGAGCTCGGAACACACGCATCGAAAGATGAACAAGAGTCACATAGTGATGTGATTGGCAAGTTGGCCTACCGGTTAAGATTTTCGTCATCAGTGGTGTTACACCAATGGCGAACAATCAAGACACGGATCTTGAATCACTCATAATCAATTTTGAGAGATATTGATTTGAGTGGGAGTGCATTTTAGAATAAAATGTTTATTCACTAGTGCAAATTTCATTATAAACAAAGTCTAAGTGACACTTGTGTTTTCGTTGTAGATCAAATGGCTCGCAACACCGCGTTCAACTTAGGCCCGATGTTAGAGAAAGAGAAGTTAGCTACGACTGGAAACAACTATGCGGACTGGGTCCGTAACCTGAGGATTGTCCTCAGGAGCGCTAAGAAATTGTACGTGCTTGAAACTGCTCTTCTAGCTAAACCGGCGGCAGATGCACCGGTAGATGAACAAAATGTCTGGGCCACTAAGGATGATGATCACAACTTAGTGCAGTGCCTCATGCTGGCTTGCATGAGTCCAGGGCTTGAAAAACGTTTTGAATTCCATAAAGCCCGTGATATGATCCGGGAATTGGATGCTCTGTACAAGGAAACCGCAAAGTCTAAACGATATGATATCATGAAGGCTTTGATGGATTGCAAGATGGCTGAGGGTAGTTCAGTTGGCGAACACGTGGTCAAAATGATTGGCTATTCTGAAAGGCTTAAAGCCCTAGAATTTCCACTTCCACCTGGCCATATGATTGACATGTTGCTTTCTTCACTCCCCCCGTCTTACGACGGTTTTGTCATGAACTACAACATGACAGGGATGGAGAAGACGCCGGAAGAAGTGCTCGCCATGCTGAAAGCTACAGAAGGAGGACTGCGGAAAAATCGCAAGCAAGTGTTGCTTGTGAATAAAACCGCCAGTTTCAAAAAGAAGAAAGGCAAGCCAAAGAAGGGCAAGGGCACCGGTAAGACCGGCTCCCAAAGCAACTCTAAGGGCGGAGCCAAGAATGAAACTGAGTGCTTCTACTGCAAGGGCACAGGACACTGGAAGAGAAACTGCAAGAAGTATCTGGAAGATAAGAAGACCGGGAAAACCGGAAAAGGTATAATTGTTATACAAGTTAATGTCATTGACGTTTTGCTTGCTAGCGAAAACTCTAAGTCTTGGGTATTTGATACCGGATCGGTTGCTCACATTTGCAACTCGATACAGGGACTTCAGAAGGTGCGCAAGCTAGCAAAGAATGAAGTCGTGATGCGCGTCGGGAACGGCGCTGGGATCGCCGCTCAAGCCGTCGGCATTATGCCTCTACGTCTCCCTTCAGGATTTATCTTAGAACTAAGTAACTGTTATTTTGTTCCACTGTTGTGTAGAAACATTATCTCCGGATCATGTTTGGTACACGATGGGTATTCGTACAAGTCTGAGAACAATGGTTGTTCACTTTATTGTAAGGATATGTTTTATGGATTTGCACCCATTGTTGGGGGCCTTTTCATACTAAATCTTGAATGTGGAAATGATGTCTTTAACGTGAATGCTAAACGCCTTAAGAAGGCTGATACCACCACCACTTTCATGTGGCACTGTCGCCTTGGCCACATCGGTAAGAAACGCATGCAAAGACTCCATAAAGATGGAGTTTTACCGTCCCTTGATTTTGAATCATTTGACACATGTGAAGCTTGCCTGATGGGGAAAATGACCAAGACGCCGTTCACGGGTCATCCTGAACGGGCGGGTGAATTATTGGAAATAATACATAGTGATGTATGTGGTCCAATGAACACAGGCGCACGGGGTGGATATTTTTACTTCGTGACATTTACTGATGATTTGAGTAGGTATGGCTATATCTACTTAATGAAGCATAAATCGGAAACCTTTGAAAAGTTCAAAGAATTTCAGAATGAGGTAGAAAATCATCGTAACAAAAAGATTAAGTTTCTGCGGTCTGATCGCGGAGGCGAATATCTTAGTCATGAGTTTGGCCAACATCTGAGTGATCGTGGAATCGTTTCACAGCTTACGCCTCCCGGAACTCCACAGAGAAATGGAGTATCGGAACAACGTAACCGAACCTTGCTGGACATGGTAAGGTCAATGATGTCTCTTACAAATCTTCCAATATCTTTTTGGGGTCACGCACTACTTACTGCTGCTCACACACTAAACAAAGCACCGTCTAAATCTGTTGAGACGACGCCACATGAGATGTGGCACGGGAAGAAACCCGACCTGTCGTTTTTCAAAATTTGGGGTTGTGAAGCTTATGTAAAGCGTTTACAGCCAAGCAAACTTGATCCCAGATCAGACAAATGTTACTTTGTAGGTTATCCCAAGGAGACAGTTGGGTATTCTTTCTACCACGCCTCCGAGAACAAAGTGTTTGTTGCAAAACATGGAGTCTTTCTTGAGAAAGAGTTTCTCACTAAAGAAGTGAGTGGGAGGACAGTACAACTTAATGAGATTAGTGAATCTTCGGCAACCGTTGATATGGCTAAGGAACCGGAAGAAATTCCGCTAATTATCCCTACAACCGAGCCGGAAGTTGTCGCATGTGATGCGGAGACTTCAGACAATGTTGTAACTGAACCGCGCAGATCAGGTAGGGCTATCTAGCCACCTGAGTGGTTTCATAACGAAATCTTCATTCTTGAAGACGATGAACCTGCGCACTACAAGGAAGCGATGGCGGGGCCCAGCTCAAAAGAATGGCACAAAGCCATGAGATCCGAAATGGAATCCATGTACGAAAACCAAGTTTGGAACTTGGAAGAACTTCCAGAAGGCGTAAAGCCCATTGGTTGTAAATGGATTTTCAAAAGAAAGACGGACGCGGATGGTAACATTACTATCCACAAAGCTAGACTTGTCGCGAAAGGGTTCACACAAGTTCCAGGAGTGGACTACGACGAGACTTTCTCGCCAGTAGCTATGCTTAGGTCTGTTCGGATATTGCTAGCAATTGCTGCTTATTTCGACTATGAAATATGGCAGATGGATGTCAAAACGGCTTTCCTAAATGGAAACCTCAAAGAGGATGTATACATGATACAGCCAGAAGGTTTTGTCATTCATGAGGATGCTGGAAAGGTATGCAAACTTCAGAAAGCCATTTATGGTCTGAAGCAAGCATCAAGGAGCTGGAACATTCGTTTTGATGAAGTGGTCAAAGAGTTTGGCTTCATCAGGAATGACGAAGAATCTTGTGTTTACAAGAAGTTTAGTGGGAGCGCAAAAGCATTTCTAATCTTATATGTGGATGACATATTGTTGATTGGAAATGACGTGAATTTTCTTATTGAAATAAAAGACTCATTGAAGAAAAGTTTTTCAATGAAAGACTTAGGCGAAGCGGCATATGTATTAGGCATCAGGATCTATAGAGATAGATCAAAACGCCTGATAGCGCTTAGCCAAAGCACGTACATTGACAAGGTGTTGAAAAGGTTCAACATGGAGAACTCCAAGAAAGGCCTACTCCCCATGTCACCTGGCACAGTGCTTTGCAAGAGTCAGTGTCCTCGGACTCTGGATGAGCGAGTACAAATGAATGATGTTCCATATTCCTCGGCAGTTGGTTCTATTATGTATGCCATGCTATGTACAAGACCAGATGTTTCCTATGCGCTAAGTGTTAGCAGCCGGTACCAAAGTGATCCAGGGTTGGAACACTGGGCCGCAGTCAAGGGTATTCTTAAGTACCTCAGAAGGACCAAGGATTTACTCCTTGTGTACGGAGGTGATGAAGAGCTCATTGTAAGTGGTTACACTAATGCAGGCTTCATGACTGACCCAGATGACTTCAAATCTCAATCAGGCTACGTTTTCATATTGAACGGCGGCGCAGTTGATTGGAAAAGTTCCAAACAAAAGACTGTGGCGGATTCTACAACGGAGGCGGAATATGTTGCTGCTTCAGAAGCCTCCAAGGAGGCGTAATGGATCAAACAATTTCTTGAAGACCTTGGTGTGGTTCCTAGTGCCCAGGACCCGGTGGAGATCTATTGTGATAATAGTGGCGCCGTGGCTCAGGCAAGGGAGCCAAGTTCGCACCATAAGACAAGACATATTCAACGCAAATATAAACTCATTCGACATCATGTCGAAGAGGGTTTAGTGAAAGTACGCAAAGTTCACACGGATCTGAACGTGTCAGACCCGATGACAAAGCCTCTACCACGAGCAAAACATGAGCAGCACCGGATAGCCATTGGTGTTAGGGAAGCCATGTAACTGGATTATGACTCTAGTGCAAGTGGGAGTCTGTAGGAGATATGCCCTAGAGGCAGTAATAACAGTTATTTTGTATCTCCAAGTTTGTAATGAATGTTTATGATCCATGCTATAACTGCAATGATTCTCGAGTCTACAATATCCACGAGGCTCGGAGGGAACTCATATGCACGTGTGGTATAATAAACGGTAAAATATATTCCTAGTCTTGCCTCTAAGACTAGCTCAAGTATTGCATGATGATCCTGTTTCCTGATCATGGGCATGACTATGCCGGCAATTTTGAGGGCACAAGTTTGGTAAAACGCTTGTGTTGAATCAACCCGGATTGATGTTATGCTATGAGATACCTTCGTCACAAGTTTATGGTTAATATCATTAATGTTTGCATAATTCCTTAGACCATGAGAGTATCAAGTTCCTTCGTGCTTGCTTCGTGAACTTTGGGGTTTGTTAAACGTCATCCGTAACTGGGTGGCTATTACGGCAGCTTTCGGGTTCACGGAAAAGTATAGGAACTAACAAGATAGCTCAAGATTGGGATTTGCTCCTCCAACGATGGAGAGATATACTCGGGCCCTCTCGGTGTAACGGTATCCATCATCGTCTGGCCAGACACATTGTGATTTCATCACTGGGATGCCGGAACACGGAAACGAGAAAAGAGAACAAAACCGGTAACGAGGTAACTTGCATGGTGGACAAATTGTTCGTCCATGGGCATGCAATAAATCTCACCTCGGGTGTTTGTGACATATCGCGAAGCAACAGGAATAGCTCACTGCAACTGGAGGTTCACTCGAATATTCATTCGTGTGGGTATAGGGGTCAATATGGGTGTCCACGGCTCCGATGTTGATCATTGATCGGAAGGGGTTCCAGGTCATGTCTATACTTCACCGAACCTATAGGGTCACACGCTTAAGGGTCATCTATCTGCTGAATACTAGACAGGGAGTCTGAGAGAAAATCACCGGAAAAGTTTCGGACACCGAAAAGTTTCGGACAGCGGAATCGTACCGCAGAGAGAGGTCAACGGATAAGTTTCGATGATACCGAAAAGTTGTTTCGGGATACACCATTAAGTCAAATTGGTTTTCGGCACATGCCTGATAATTCTTGGAGGATGCCAGAATCATTCTGGAAGCTTTTTGGAATTTTCTGAGATAAAAACCGGAAATGTTCCGGAGCTGCCGGAGCCACTTCAGATGCTTTTCGCAGATGAAAATCACTAAACCGGAATTGTTTCGGAACGCGTTGAAAATAATTTTGGTGGGTACTGGAAATGTTCTAAGCCCACATAAATATTTTCAGTTCGAACAGACGCTGAAAAATGTCGTCGTGAATAGTGAAAGTGCTTTCTGGGATATTTGATGGTGAGTCACCTTTTGGGATATCTCCAAAAGGCTTCTAGAAGGGCTTGGGGGCCAAGCATGCTCCTCATTGGGGTCCCCCAAGGGGGTTGGCCGGCCACATGTGTGGGGCTCCATGGAGCTCCACTTCACTCCCCATTATGCCCTTCATGTGTGACATTTGCATGGGCATTTTGGGTTTTTGTGAGCCATCCCTACCCCTTGGCTTTCCTATAAATAGAGGAGGAGTGGGCAGCCCAAAGCTCATCCCTTGCTCTCATACACATGCCATGCATTATCTGGCTTCTTCTCTCCCTCCCACGAAAAGAATTTCGTAGAGCCGTAAGGCTGTCTGGGTTCCGGCAGGAACTAGTTCTGGACGGCGAAGCCCTGCCGGATAGCTAACACCGTATGTGTGCAACCCTATAGAGAGATTGTAGTTTCGATCTTTTGCCCGAGGGGCTGTTCGAGTGTCCTCCCGAAGGGCTGTCCGAGTCTCCGTCCGAGTTTCGAGGGTCCTCCCGAAGGGCTGTCCGCGACATTGTCCGGGGGACTGTCCGACCGCCTCCCGAAGGGCTGTCCGGAGAAGAAGTACATCCTCGCGGTTGGGAGGTTGTAAATCCTAGCTGCGGGGATCTGCACCGATGATCTACACCGACTCTTCTTCCGCTGCGCTTTGAGTCGGTACGGATCAGATCAAACCTTGTATGCAGTCTCCATAGTGGTCCTGGGCGTGCTCGCTATACCGAAAATTTTCGTTTTCTGTCGCGTTCCCCTACACATCCACCTCCGGAGGAGAAGGTAGATCCGGTGAAAGCGAAGCGCACTCTGGCTACCCTGACAAAACCACCAAAGTCTCCGCCGAAAGGCAACTGTGAGCGCATTATTGCAAAGACATTTGTCGAAGCGGAGCGGTCGGGAAGTACTGTCAATGATCAAAGGTTAAAAGAACGACGAGCTGGGAAAAAATTGCCCAGCTCGGCGAACAAGCGAACCAATCGTGCCCCCCGCTCAAGGTGTCTAGCGACATCGTCGCTAATGATCCGAGGATGGTGCCCGGTTATAGCAATCTTGGAGATTACCTTCCCGACGATGTACATTATGATTTCTTGGAGGTGGAGGAACACAGTTACGAGTACGAGAAGCCTCTCATCAAAGATGAAAGATCTCTAACAACGATGATGCGAAGATTCCATGATTGGTACATGAAAACCTGCACAGAGTCTGGGTGGAGGAATACTTTGACGCTGAAAGTTAAAGAGGAGCATGACCTCGTTGGAATTGAACTGTTGAATGTTCCATTTGAGGAGTTCTTCCAGTTTTTCAATCAAAAGGCCCTCAATAAATCAACGGTCACTTGCTACTGTCTGTAAGTAGTACTACTTCTGTCATTAAGTCTCTCTATATAGGTCAGCTCTTTCATTGCATGTATTTATAATTATCCTCACTATATTATGCAGATTGAAGATCGCCAAATTGAAGAAAAGACAAATCGGTGATACTGGGTTCATTAACACAAATCTCATAGATGCAACTGAGGTTAAATATCATGCCGAAAATACCGAGGCCAACTTGCTACGATCATTGGTAATAAATGAAAACAAAGATATAATACTCTTTCCTTACAACTTCAAGTGAGTGTTACTGTCTTGTGGATATTCGGTTTCCCTTATTAGTCCAGGTTATAGTAATGTAATTGATGACTTATGCATGCGTGCGCAGCTTCCACTATATTCTCCTAGAGATTAAGCTTGAGCAGTGAGTAGTAACCGTCTTAGACTCGAGACGAAAAGATCCCCAGGACTATGCGGACATGACTCAAATGCTCGAGAAGTAAGTTAAATCGATCATTATCCACCATATCAGCAACTTTGTTCATTTCCTGATATCAAGTAATTGTTTTCTTTGTCTGGCATGGTTTGGAGAAAATTCACCAAAAAAGCTCCGGGACTGCCGAAGAAGCTGCAATTTAGACACCCGAAAGTAAGTACTATAGTAGCATGTTCCGCGCATCTCCTAGTGATTCAAGCGCTAGTTTCATCAATACCATTTAGCATGCTTGCTTATCAGTTTGATTGACCTCTATTTCTTGTAAAGTGGTTGTGGCAGGAACAAGGGAATGATTTCTGTGGATACTACGTTTGCGGGTCCATCCGCCACACGACCTGTGAGCGGGGCTACTCTGACGAACAATATGAAGTGCGTAAGCAATCATATTCACAATTTTATTTTATTACCATCATTTGTGTTGAGTTTCATTTATTCATATATATATATATATATATATATATATATATATATATATATATATATATATATATATATGTATGTATTGACCCCCTTCTTCAAATTAGATCTTTCGGATGCGGGATGAACTCCTACCACCAGATCGTATGCGAGCAATTCAAGAGGAATTGGCGGCATTCTTCCTTGACCACGTGATCGCTGAAAACGGAGAATACTATGTGGACCCTGTGTTCATATATAATTAGGATATTATATTGTAAAAGATAATTATTGTATATATGTAGCCGGTAGTGTCGGATAGATATACGAGAACTTGTTGTTCGACCAATCTCTCGGAGAAGGAGAGGTGGTCGATATCACTTCTCTCTGTATGCATATGTTCATGATGATCTTCTGTTTCCTTCATTTGCTTACTAGCTAGCGTGTCTAGTCCTCTCTATACGTATATAGTACGTAGCGTCGACCAAGCACGGAGATAAGAAAGGACACTTCTCTCTATTAATTAGCTAGCTAACACAATATATGAAACACCTAAATTAACCCCCCAAACCCCCCCCCCCCTTCAAAACAGAAAACAAAAACCCCAGCCCCTGAAATGCTGACGTGTGGATGCCTATTGGTCCCGGTTAGTGCCACCAACCGGGACCAAAGGCCCTCCTGCCTGGGCTCGCCGCACCGGCCACGTGGAGGCCCATCTGTCCCAGTTCGTCTAAGAACCGGGACTAAAGGGCTAGGGCATTAGTAACGACCCTTTAGTCCCGGTTCAACAACCGGGACAAAAGGCCCTTACCAACCGGGACAGATGACCCTTTTTCTACTAGTGCCTCCCCCATCGCTTGTATTCATTCACTCACTCGGTCCCTAATTGATCTCCAATCAATCCAGTCCAGCCCCTCAAAAAGTAAAAATTCAATCCAGACCACCAACCTTTTAACTGTCATAATCTAAAGTACCCCCTTTTACGATTTTCACCTCCTATCTTCTGCTAACTCCAAAGACGGGTTGACCACCACACATGCACACACATGACATAGGGTTGGAATTTAAACTCGAAGATCGCGAGGTAAACGCATGATCAGCTCAATGACTCGAACTCGGTAATTGATGAGTCGAACGGAATTTTAATATGAGGTCGGTAAGATCAGGTGTAAAGAGCTGAGCTAACGAGTTACTTATTTAGCTTGTTAAGCTTGGTAATTAGAAGGGACATGAGATAAGTACCAATATTGTTGTGACTGTTATCATTTGTCGAGTGCAGCAAGTGTCCTTTAGTGTAAATTATTGATCGTTTTAATCTGTGAAGAAAAATATGTGCCTGATAATATAATAATAAGTATATTTTGTTATCCACATTTGTAACAAGCTTACTAATAAGTTAAACGAGCTAGTATGCGAGTTACACAATTGAGCCAAGTTTGAATCTAAACACCGCCTTTTTTAACACACTAGACTCCACTCATTCAGCTCCATACATATGAGTAAAACTGGTATTGAATTGAGAGCACAACCTTTTTTGCTTCGAATCGACTAATCGCTTTTTTATAAGTTTCATAGCCTCTGACCTACCAGAGAACAAACCATTTATATAAGCAAGAGACTTTTAGATATTGCCCTACCAGAGGACAAAGCTTTATGTTAGTTCCTACGTACCATGCTATGCTTTTATAAGGAGCAAGCCACCCCGCCCCCCGCGCAAGAAAGTGGTTAGTTATTTCTCATTTCACATTTCTACCTTCAAATCTTCTGATCACATTCCGTGCATCATTTGTGTGTCTATGCACGTTAGGGATAAGAATTTGATAGACATAGGCATATAAGGCATCAGGAATTGCTCACATATTACCATAACTACAACATGCACCACTAACCTCTGCTAGCCGTCATGCATCGATCGCCCTCCTTCTCCACTGTGTGGATCATTTTCCCACAACCTCTTCCATTGTACTCCTGCAGCCGCATACGCCGCGCTCCCTTATCATCTCCACGGCACAACAATAATGCCAAGATGGTTGTGAAGGCCACATCTAAACTGTACTTGGCATACATCTCATGCTTCCTTTAACTAGGTGGATGGAGAGAGAAAAGATGGTTGTGAAGTCCACTTCGCGGAGAAAGCCGTTTGGGTCCTAGTCGTCAGCTCCTGGACCTTGTTGCTATCACCAAATTGTCCAACATTGTCGGATCTGTATTGCCAGCTTTTTTTTTAGAAATGGAGGAGGACCCCCGGCCTCTGCATCTGGACGATGCATGCAGCCACTTTATTAATTATTCACACAAGACCTTACAAAGTCATACAACAGTAAGACTGAAGCCACCGTCTAGGCAACAAAAGTGTCGCTACTCCTATCCAAGTGATGAAGGGATGCTGATAGTCTGGGCCTAGTACCAAACAGACCTCGCAGCCAAACCTAACATCTAAGACCTGAGGTCCCATCTAGGACGTCTGCCGGGTATGGGTCACCTACCAATCCGGCGCACTCCTCAACCAGGACGCCTGCCGGGTCTGAGGCCGCCGCAGCCACCTGCCACCAATCCATCTTCAGAGCTGTACTACTGCATCTACCTTGCCCGGTCTAGCTGCCGTCGACGCCACCACGACGCCAGACCGCGTCACCCTCCTGCGCGAGTCCATCTCCGCGCATCGGACGCAGAGTCACCACAGCGCCATGCCGCCGAGACCCGCCGCCATCAATGAGTGAGATGCCGCACCGCTCCACCAAAGAATCCGTCCTCTGGTCCTGCATCCGCTGCTCAAAAAACGATGCCCCCATGAGGGAAAACGACGCCCCAAAAGCACCGCCATCGTCTGATCCGGAAACTCCGGATCAAGGTTTTCACCCAGAGCAGCGCAAGCAAGTCGACAGAAGCTGCAGAGGCGATGTCTTCAACAAGATAACGACGCGAAAAACGCCGCCATCGCCCGCCATGACCCGAGTCATAGCATGGTTTTCATCGGCAGCCCCGTCTCCCCACTGTACGCCGAGACTGGATGCGAGAATCCACAACCATCTAGCCGACCACCTCCGGCGAAGAAGATGGCCACCACCTCCACGCCGAGGGCCGGAGCCCCCGACGTCCTCGTGTGGTGTGCCTAGTCCAGAGGCCGCTTGCCGCGCCGGAACAAAGGATGCGCACGACGGCTCGAGGAACCACCATCAAGATCCGAATGGGATCCAGATCGGACACCCTAGCCGCCGACGTGATCTCTTCGTTGCCGCCACCAGCACGACAACCCTGGTCGCCACCGGCCTGCACCATCGCCCTTGGATCGGCCGGAGTGGGTCACCGCCACCCAGATCCGATCACCGGCCGAGGAAGATTGCCGCTGCCGCCGCCGCTGCGGCCCGCAGGCTTAGCCTGCGATGCCCTCGGCGGCGGCGGCGGGAGGAGAGGGAGGCCCGGTGGGGAGGAGAGGGAGGCCCGGCGGAGAGGCCCCGGTGCGGCGCAGCGCCGCCGCACGGGGGGAGGAGGTCACGGACCTGAAATTTATACTTAATTTGTACCTTTCAGAGTTTTAGCAATAATTTTCATCGAGCAACCGATTCGGTGCCCGGTTGGAGAAAGCTTCTATCTAATTCTTGCAACGGTTTGTGGTAATTTTGTCCCACGGATTCAGCGGTGGATCATTCTGGGGGTCAAATCATCAAGCGCCTTGTATGAGCAACTGGATATTGGCTCCAACATCTGTGCCAGTTTGGTGGCGGTCCCAACTAATTTCGCCATCCCTGCGGTGGAATTCACATTGTGGAGCACTGCCGGGTGCTTCTTTTCCGTCAACTTCTAAGTCGGAATCTTGCGCTTTTTCTAATTCCCCAAACTGTGGTGATTGGTGGAGTAGATTGGATGAGGATTGCTGGACTTGGGGATAAAATCGCCTGCTAATGCACCTGCCAAGCCCTTTCCGACCGCTCGATTACCTCATTATTCGCGAAGTAGTTGAATTACATACGACGACACAGTAAGTTTTTAAGTTTCAGCCGTAGAAACTTACAATTTTTCATCTGAAACTTCCAATTTTCTTGCTTGCTTTTATCAAGTTTCATAGACAAAACTTTAAGACATTTTTTTGCCTGTTGTAGGCACAAAATACATGATTTTATCGGTCGACGCATTTAAAATGGACCTTATTTGAAACCCTCATCACGAGAAATATGAATATGAAAAAAGACTTAATTTAGGCTGTTAATTCAAAAAAATATAAAAGTTTAAAAATCAAAAAGACAAAAAGACAAAAATAAAAGCAAGCATCGGGAACTCGCTGCCGTGAGACCTACGTGTCACAAATCCTCATCCCATTCACATGCATGCTTGTATTGTTCCGAAAACACTACTCCTTAATTAAATCGGTCTCATGCTTTTATCATGGCCATGATGGTGTGCCCTCCGTACATCTTACGTCTGTGAAAATTAATCACTGGTGCTAAACGCCATGGGTATAGGCAGGCTTGCTGTCATGATAATTCTACTTTTTGAAGCACGGTCACAAGAATGATTGATTACCTAATCAATCTGGTATAGGTGGCCCAAGCTTCTTATTTTATTTTTTTGGTTAGGTCGTGGTGAAGGCGCGCCGGGGTAAGTAGCGCTCAAGGGAGAGCCAGTGGTTGTCGTTGACGATGTCGCGCCGCGGCACATGCACTGGGACGCGGAAACGTCACACCCCGGCAGGCGGCGGAGAATGTCGAGGAGCACGTCGTAGGGCAAGCGCGTGCCCTCACCGTCTGCGTCCATCGTCCTGTGGATCAGTGGCAGATTCGTAGTTTCCGCGCCAGACGTACGCGCACAAGGAAACCAGAGAGCATCTTCAATAGATGGTCCAAATGTAAAAATAACTAACTTTTAAACTGTCTGAGGCCAAAAATGCAGTTTCAACAGACGATTCATATGTAAAAAAAATTGAACCGCGGCCTTCTCGTGATGTAAAATACAACACCCCGGGATGTAAATATACATCACGAGATGCATCTGGTCCAAAACCAGCCGCCGCCCGCGAACGTCCGACCGCCACTTCATTTCCTTTCCCGCCCGCCCGCCCGCGACCTCCCGCCCGTCCGCCGCCGCCCCGCCGCCTCCACACCCCGCCGCACGCCGCCCGCATCAGATTCGGCGTCGCCCCGCCCCCGCCGCTATTTCCACGCCGCCCCGCCGCCCGCCCGCCGTAGCTCCGTCCGCTACCGCCCGGCACGCCGCCGCCGCCCCGCAGATCCGCCCCGCCCGGCTCCGTCCTCCACCGCCCCGCACGCCGCCGTCACCCGTCCGCCACCGCCCCGCCCCGCACACCGCCGCCGCCCCGCAGCTCCGCCCTGCCCGGCTCCATCCGCCACCGCCCCGGCCGCACGCCGCCGCCGCTCCACCGCTCTCCGATGGCGCCGAAGAAGACGCCGAAGGGCAAGTCAGGCTTCTTCGGCGTGAGGCAGAAGCCCTCCGGTAACTGGGGTGTGGAGTTCTCCGACGCCGGAAGGCGTTGGTGGATCGGCACGTACCCCTCCGCCCACGAGGCCGTGCGTGCCTACGACGTGGCGGTGTGGCGTGCCGAGAGGCCTCGGTCGCACCTCAACTTCCCAGAGATCGAGACTCGGGCGGAAGCGGAGATCACGACGAAGAGGAAGAAGACGAAGAAGCCATCGGTTGTCGTCAGTGCTGGCGAGACCGACGAGGAGGCGATGGCGAGGTTTGCTCGGGAGCATCCGGAGTACGTCCAGGCCGAGCTGGAGTACTACTGAAAGCGTGAGGCGGAGCAGAAGAAGAAGGGGCCGAAGAAGGAGGACGAGGCCGGTCCCTCGATGGTGATCCCCATCGACTCCTCTTCCGAGGAGGACTGGGCAGACTTCTCGAACGAGGAGGAGGAGGAGGAGGGGTGCGACGACCCGACGAAGGAGGAGTTCTCGGCGCAGTTCCGCAGCTCCGACGATGAGGAGTAGTTTATCTAGTAGTTTGAATAAGTAGTAGTTGAAGTTCATATATGAAACTATGTTGAATTTGATGTTTGAACTATGTTGAATGGACTAGTAGTATGTCGTTTTAAGAAATTTACATCTTCATTTTGGACCAACTATTGGAGTTGCTTTTTTGGACCATCAATTTGGACCATCTGTTGGAGTTGAGCTTTTTTCGGAGCTCCAAAACGCACTTTTTGACGGTTCAAATTTTACATCTCCGGTTTTGGACCGCCAAATTTTGGATCATCTATTGGAGATGCTCTCAAATAAGCGATGTGATGGCTGGGGCGTCCTTGGTGCATCATCAACGGCATACTGGCGTATTGCACAAAACAATTTAGCATTTTCTTCTAATTTTTTTGGAGCACCAAGTTGCTAATTTGTTATACAAATGTATCTAGATATATTTCAGTGCTAGATACATCCATTTAAACATTAACTAATTCCGAACGGAGGAACTACTAATTTGTTTTGTATCTTTTTACAATTTCATAGTATTATATAGCTATGCCTATTTGCCCAGTTCAGCTCCGATATTGCCCAAAGATTCCTCCTTGCGGTGGCGCAAGCGGTCTCGTCAATGAGACATTGTAGAAGCGCTTTCAACAGTGGCGTGTGGTTGCCTTCTTCTACGGGTCAATGCTGCTTGCTTTGGATCTTGACGTCAATGGCGTCTCCTCGCAATGTTTGGGTCACTTCCCGGTTGCGGTCACCACGACTCTGTAGCTCGCTCTTGTGATTTTAAAGTTGCTTGGAATCAAGCTAGGCTTATTATGTGCCATGGGCTTGCGCAGGCCGGATATGACGAGAAACTCCCGTGATCTGTTGGTAACCTTTATTTGTATTTGCTTTTTAAAAAGCTTAGACTTGTTTCTATTTTATTCTTTTGCATTTGAATGTACAACTCTCTTATCACAAAAGGGAGAGTTAACAGAGCCAAGGTGACCACCGATCGTACCACACGTCTTAATCAACTGAGTGGGCATGTTCCAATCCAAAAAAAAAAAAAAAAGCTGCGAGCGCAAGAGGGCAGCACGTATATATGCTTTGGGTTTTGTTCGTTTGTTGGTGGTGCTGGGGGTGGTTGCCACGTCACACTTGCATCCCGTTTCCAGGCGACGCATGGCAAATGGGGCCTCATTCCCGTCGGTGCGTACGTGGTGGGCAACCTCCCCATTGCTTTCACTCACTCGGTCCCTAATCTCCAATCATTCCAGTCCACCAACCAGTTAACCCTCATAAGATAAGTACCCCCTTTTACGCTTCTTTCCTCCTGTCTTCTCCTAACTCCGAAGACGGGATGACTACCACACAGGCACACACATCGGGTTGGAACTTAAACTCGAAACTCGCGAGCTAAACACATGATCGGCTCGACTTGACTCGAACTCAGTAATTAACAAGACGAACCGTGTTTTATTCTAATATATGAGGTCATTAACATCGAGTTTAAAGAGCTGAGCTAACTAGTTACTTATTTAGCTTGTTAAGCTTGCTGCTAAAAAGGAACTAAGATAAGTACCAATATTGTTGTGATTGTTATCATTTATGGAGTGCAACAAGTGTCCTTTAGTGTAAATTATTGATCATTCTGATTTGTGAAGAAAAATATGTGACTAAAAGTATATTTTATACATTAACTGTACAATAATAAGTATATTTTGTTATTCACATTTATAACAAGCTTAGTAAGTTAAACCAGCTAACACGCGAGCTACACAGTCGAGCCAAGTTTGAATCTAAACTTGTTATGTTAATGAGTCGAGTCGAGTCGAGCTAACTTGTTATCTTAACAATGCAGTCGAGCCGAGTTGGTTTGGCTCAGCCCTACACGCATGTTTCGTTGTTTCATGTATTTTTTCCTTTGTTTGAGCAATACCAATTATGGTGATGCAGATAGTCACCGTGCATTAAAAAGATGTGACATGCTCCCTCCGTAAGGAAATATAAGAATGTTTAGATCACTATTTTAGTGTTCTAAATGTTGTTATATTTCTTTACGGTTGGATTAGTTTTTTTTAGTTTCTCCGTGTTAATGATATTCGAATATTAAAACGGTGTCACGTGGTTTCTTGGCATTGCGCCGCCACTGAATTATTTCTAAACCTATCAGAAGAAAGTGCATCGCTTATTTAAAGGACTGTCAAGTGCTCGTATATAGCCTCTAACCTAACAGAGGAGTACCAAGCACAGAGCCACACAACATGGCTTTTTTATAATTTGACCTACCAGACAATGATAACATCACACCATAGCCTACCACCTAACGCTTTTATACGTAGCAACACGTATTGACTGCAAGAGATAGAATAATTAAATACGTCCTCGGTAGAAAATTACCCTAATTTCAATAAACTAAGTCTGGTCACCATACAAGTATCATAGGTAGTATCATGTATGCCAACTAAAATTTTCACTGAGGTAGCACACAGTTGAATAAACAAACAAAAAATTAAGTATCATAATATGATACAAGATCTATACCTAATTATAAAATGGCTATCGCTTCTGTTGGTACGTCATGAAAATTGCCCATAACTTGCAAATTATTACCCACCAATGCTACATAAGTTAAAAAAAACGTTTCACACAGGGATATCCCCCTTGGGCCGGCCCATGCAGTAGGACCTCCTATACTGCGCTCTACGCACTAGGAAAAGCTGCAGTGCACCCATTTGGGCAGGCCCATCTCTGGGCGGCCTTTTTTAAATTTCGTTTTATACTTTTATTTTCGTTTATTATTTTTTCTACATTAAATAAATTGGTACTTCAAAAAGGTTAAAAATTATAAAATGAGAAGTTTGCAATAAAATAATTAGTAAATCATAAATTGTTTGTAAATTCAAAAAATGATCAAGATTTTGTAACAAAATGTTTGCTTGTTCAAAAAATGTTCGCAATTTTGAAAAGAAATGTTCAGGAAATCAAAAAATGTTCATGATTCTTTAAAAAGTTCGTGTATTAATTTTTTACTGAAATTGAAAATAATCGCCTAATCAGAAAATACCCACGAATGGAAAAATGCCCTAAAAATTCAAAAACTGCTCGTGACTTACAAAATAGTTTATTCGTTCATAAAATATTTGTTGATTCAAAAATTGATGATGCATTTCAAAAAAAGTTCGTCAAATAAAAAATGTTTGTTAAATCGAAAAAATGTTCGTAAATTTCAAAAATGGTTCCACCAATATTCAAAAAAAAAATTCGTCGATTCTAGAAATGTTCGCAGATTCATGAAAATTGTTAAAAAAATCACAATTTTAAAAAATGTTTGCAAATAGTATAAAATGTTCATGAATTAAAAAATGTTCTTAATTTTAGAAAATGTTCGAGAAGTTGTAAAAGTTTTCACGAATTTCAAAAATGATCATGATTTCAAATATGTGTAGGAGTTTTAAAAATGGTCATGATTTCAAAAATTGTTCGTGATTTCACGAAATTAAGACTGATAATGTACCTTGGTAATGCAGCAAAATGTGCTCATGTGCATTGGAGATTATAATTTTTTTTCTCCTGTTGCAATGCACAGGCGCTTTTGCTAGTCATATTAAATGATGTACTAGTATATGTCATCGATGGCAATAAATGAGGTCACTATGATATCAAGTTAAGTTTTTTTTTGCGGAATAATTCTTGTATTACTCAATCAAAACACGGTTACAGTCACGCTTAACAGCGTCCAAAACGGCATCTGGTCCTGACCCAAGCCATACAGCAATTCGGCCTTGAGTCCTCCCAAAGTTGGCCAAAACATGACTAGAATTATTACAACTACGATGGATATGAGTAATACAAGAACTACGTTCGGACATACTATCTTTAATCTCTCTAATAAGAAAGGCATATTTTGATCTGTTTGTATCTCTACTTTTCACCATGTTCACTGCTTCCAAACTGTCGCTTTCAATATAAATTGGTAGACTGCTCCACTGTAGAGCGAGCAGGAGTCCCTCCCGGATTGCTAAGATCTCAGCCTCCAAAATATCGTCACAAGAAAAAAGGTGTCTACAAGAGCTGAAGATGATGGCGCCGGTGTGGTCACGGAGCAGCATACCAGTTCCTCCAACTCCATTCAAAACAGATCCATCTGTATTTAGCTTTACATGCCCAGTGGCCGGGGTATCCAAGAAACAAGATTAGTGGAAGCATTATTGCATGCGTGAGCTGTAAGAGGGAAACAGTATTGAAGTGGGGCTTTCCCTTTCACATGAACATCACCAGAACATGTTGCAATGGATTGTAGCGATGATAGGTAGCTTGATAAGAATCTGACAGAGACATCCAAAGGAGGGGCGGGTTTAAAATGCACGAGCTCGTTTCTAACATACCAAATTCGCCAGAAGAGCATCACCAGTCGAACTCGTGTAGACTCATCAACCTCGCAGATATACTGAATAAACCAATCAGGTCCAGTTGACTTGATCGAAGATACATCTGGCAAGAACCATTCAGCAGCCATGGCTCTCCATAGAGCTCTTGCGTTCGTGCATGAACAGAATGTATGGAACGTGTCTTCTTCATTAGCACCACAAATAGGGCATAGCGAGCATGTCTCTAGATTCCGTTTCAACTTGTTACTCCAAGTAGAAAGGGAATTATTTGCAAGGCGCCATGCAAAACTCAATACTTTCGGGGGAACCAGACAAGACCATAGAGCCTTCCAGCCCTCACGGCGTCCATCCGACCGGTTGCTCGAAGTGACCATGAGCCCATTATGAAGATCATCCGAGGCCAGACGGTAAGCACTTCGCACACTAAAAACACCCGATTTTTCAGGAGCCCAGGCAATGAAATCCTCACCCAAGCGATGAGAAGGCCGAATTTTCTGGATCTCACAAATGTCAACTGGGAGAAAGAATTGCTGCAATTTCGTATTGTCCCAATTCCCATTGTGGTCCATAAGCTCAGAAACCCACTTAAATCTACATCGACCTTTTGGAGATATAAGCCCACCAGTAGGATCCCGAACAATCCATCTATCACGCCAAATTCTAACATTTTGACCATTTGCAATCCTCCAAACTATACCCTTCTTTAACAGTTCCAGGCCATGGCAAACAGCTTGCCAAGTAGGTGATGGATTACCTGTGAACACAGTGTCTTCCAATCTCCCATTAGGGTAGTATTTTGCCTTCAGTAGCCTAGCACAGAGAGCATCAGGATGGGTTAGGAGACGCCAAGCCTGTCGTGCTAACAAAGCTTGATTAAACAATCTGAAATCTCTAAAGCCCAAACCACCTTGACACTTTGGCCTTGTCATTTTGTTCCATGCATACCAATGTGTTTTCCTCTTCTCCTTCTCCGCACGCCAGAAATAATTTCTGACCATGCGGTTCAAATCATCACAAACTTCAAACGGGAGCTTAAAGACAGTCATTAAATAGTTTGGAATTGCCTGTGCAACAGATTTAATTAGTACCTCCTTACCAGCTTGAGTTGGGTGGCCATCAAAAGAGAACAATCTCTTCGTAAGTTTTACTTGGAGATTCTGAAATTTACCCTTTGTCATTCTGCCATCCGGGGTTGGAAGACCAAGATACTTTTCCTCAAACCCAACAGTCAGGACTTGAAGAGCATCCTTGACCGAGTCCATGTTGTTCTTAGGGCAGGAGTTACCAAATAAAATAGAGCACTTAGCAGGATTGATTAGTTGTCCTGTAGCATGACCATAAGCATCTAGGATGTTTTTAACATGTGTGGCTTGTTGGTCAGAAGCTTTGAAGAAGAGCAGAGTGTCATCAGCAAATAGCAAATGAGATATACTAGGGGCCTTTCTTGTTATTCTCAATGGAGAAATATTACCAAGTACAATACCTTGATTTATCAGAGCAGACAGACCATCAACAACAAACAGAAACAAATATGGGGATAGCGGATCACCTTGCCGAAGACCACGCGTCGGTGCAAACGAATCCAAGATGGCTCCATTAAATTTTACGGAGTATCTCACTGAGGTCACACAAGTCATTATCCAGTTAACCCATTTGTGAGCGAAGCCAAGCTTTTGCATCATTTTCTTAAGGTAAGACCAATCTACCCGATCATATGCCTTTGAGAGGTCAAGTTTGTATGCACAATAACTCCTTGTCGGATCCTTCTCTTGCTTGATGTGATGGATACATTCAAAAGCTATCAATGCATTATCAGTAATCATACGCCCTGGGATGAAAGCACTTTGATAGGGGGAAATAATATTATCCAAAACAGGTCTAAGCCTATTAACCAAGCACTTTGAAACTACTTTGTAAATAACATTACATAAGCTTATAGGGCGAAAATCAGTAACCTTCACTGGGTTTTGAATTTTAGGAATCATGACAATCACTGTATCATTTACCTCCGGTGGCATTACTCCCGTGCGAAAAAATTCCTTCACAGCGCCTATAACACTTTCCTTGAGAGTAGACCAGTTCCTCTGAAAAAATCGTGTCGGGAATCCATCAGGACCCGGTGCCTTTAGGGGGCCAATCTGGAAGAGTGCATCAGATATTTCTTTTTCTGTGAACTCTCCACACAATATATCATTTGTTTCCTCACCTACCAAAGGTGCAATAAGATCAATGATAGGAGAAGAGTCCAGATTACTTTCAGCCGTGAAAATATCCTCAAAATATCTAGTCGCTGCTGCACCCATCTCTTTACAGTCAGTGTGGATAACACCATTGATGTCTTCAAGTTTCTTTATTCGATTTTTCCTGGCTCGCCAAACAGCCTTGGCGTGAAAAAAATTTGTATTGCGATCGCCGTCCTTCAGCCAAGTAATACGTGAGCGCTGCATCCACATAAGTTCCTCTCTATACAACAGTTCGTTCATTTTATCTGTAACTCTTCGTATTTTCATTCTGTCGGCGTTCATTAACATAAGTTCTTCTAGTTGAGTACGTGTTTTTTCTATATCTCTAACAACGCTACCAAACTTTGTTTTACTCCATTGACAAAGTTTACGCATTGTTTCACGTAGAGCCCCATGTACATCACCCAGAGAACCTTTTTGACCAGCAGCCTCCCATGCATTCGCAATGACTTCCTATAAAGCCGGCTCCCGTTTCCACATAACTTCATAACGCCTAATCCTCGGTTTGTACTGCTGATCCTCCAGTAACTCAGTAGCTACGTAAAGAGGTGCATGATCCGAACAAGGAGAGGTAAGGTGCTGGACCAGCGAGTAATCAAATTGATTCCTCCATGCTGGGTTAGCCACTGCCCTATCCAAGCGAACTTTAACATTTGCATTACCTGACCTCTTGTTATCATAGGTGTAGGGAACACCCACAAAGCCCAAATCAGCCAGCTGACTTGTTTCTAAAACATCTCTAAAAGCTTGCATTTGCCCCGCTGGTCGTGGTGTCATCGAGAAGTGTTCAAAATCCCACATGCATTCATTAAAATCACCAACCACAAGCCAGGGGAGATCAGACTGAGCACCCAAATTTTCCAACAGAGACCACATATTTTGTCGATCTTCTACCCTTGGTTCTCCATAAACACAAGTTAGGCGCCAAGGTGGATCATCTGCTCCTGCCTTAACCTGTGCATCAATGCATCGCTGATTCGAGAAAACCACCTCAACAGACAGCGATTCGTGCCAAAACAGTGCCAAGCCACCACTATTACCAATACTGTCTACTGCATCAAAACCTTGAAGTCCCAAACGAGCTCGATATCTTTTCATACGATTTTTTGATTGCCGAGTTTCACATAGAAACACCATGGTGGGGGAATGCGACTGAACCATAGTCGCTAAATCACGAACTGTCCGGGAGTTCCCCCTCCCCGGCAGTTCCAACTCAGGAGATTCATTAGTCCTGGCGGCGTTCCGCCTGGGAACCCGCCGTAGTGGACAATGTTTTTGATTTGTTTGCATTCTGATCTGACCTCAACCTCTTTTGCTTGTGTTTTGCGGATGGGCTAGCAGGCACACTCGCCGGCGTAGGCAGAATGAGCTGGCCCTTCACACTACTAGGCGTAGTAACATTCTGCCCAAACCCGGCCAGCCCCCTTTTCCTGCTTGCATCTAGGTCTATATCTGCACCATCCTTTTTACTAGCATCAACCTCCATCACTTTCCCATCATTTACCTTAGAAGAATTAGTACGAGGGTCATCATCCGTGTTACGATTTGCACGTGTTGCCGCCCCCATGTAGCTCGAAGATCCTTGAAGAACAGAGCCGAAAATGGATGCACTCCATCACCATGTTCAGTATGGAGATGGCCGATCATGCCGCATAGAGCACACCAGTCCGGAAGGCGCTCGTACTTGACTCTGAATATATGCCTCTTCTTCTTTCTCACAACAGAAACGTGGTTCTTTAATTTATGCCGAACATCAAGAACAATTCTTACACGGTAAAAATTGCCAGCCACATCTCGTCCTCTGTTGTCCAGGGAGTAGAACTCCCCTGCTGTTCCCGCAAGAGTTGTGACCAGGGGCTCAAAACCATCCGGCAGGTCTATGATTTGCATCCATATTTTAAAACTGTTTAGATCAATGGAAGAGGGTCTTGTGAATCCATCATAAGCCGCCATTAGAACAGGATTGCCACGGAAGGTCCAAGGGCCACCCTCCATCACCTTGTCCCAATCGCCAAGACATGAGAATTGCATCGTGTATAGCCCATCCCCTAATGATCTGAACCTCACATCTTGTGCGAGATCCCATGCACTGCGCATGTTCTTGTAAAACCAGAAGTCGCCAAACTCCTTTGTAGTGTGCACACGCCCGATTGCCAGCCAGCGAATCAAATCAGCCACCGGCTCCGGGCACACCTCCTCATAGATCACATCACTCAGATCCGTATCCTCAATTCCCAGCTGTTTCATCATCTCCTGAAGATCATCGTCTCCTACAACCGAATCTGCATCAACTGACGCCATGGCAAGGAAAACCTAACCCTAGTCCACGCGGGAGCAGGGTGAGAACTCCAACCGCCCGATCCCAGGAGGTAGCAGCCAAGGCCGGGCAGCGCCGCGAGGACGCCCTAGAGTCAGCCCGAGCGCGTACCAGGAGGGAGGACGACGGCGGAGGACGGGGGACTCAACGTTTTGCGTCGCCGCAGCCGAGAGGTGCAACCCTAGCGAGACGGGAAAAAAGCGACTTTCAAGTTAAAAATTATTTGAGCATGAAGGAAGTATGTTAGGGAAAAACCAACGCGGATCACCAAATTACACGCAGATCTTCAGATTGGACGGTCCAAGCCATCCAATGCTCGTCATCAAATTGGTCTAGACCCGTCTGGATGCCCGTGTTGGCATCAGACTATGGGAGGTTTGCGGTTATCCGGACATCTGTTATGCATGACTTCGACGCCTATTACTATATATCCGAATAACACTAACCCTTAAAAATTGGTCGGCCCTTGACTAGGCAATAGTGATTAGCCTTAACACTAAGCGGCCTCCGAGGAGGCATTAGATCAAGCACAATAGTGGGCTTATAGCCCGTTTACATGGTACTTTTGCCTATGTGGAGGTGATAGATGTGAAAAAGTAAGGGGAATGGGTGCTCTCATGCAAGAGCCTAACTATATATGTATTCCAAGACAAATACAGTAAATGTGAAGAAAGAGATAAAGAGAAGATGAAAAAAGGTAATAATGTAATAGCCAACCTTATAGCCCATATTATTGTATGAGTATCTATAGATGATGACTATATATGACATGGCAGTTCCATATAGCCATCAGTTGGTTATATTATTGACCATGCTCTTAGTGATATGAATATTTTGGCTTGGCTTGACGGTTAATATAGGTTGATTTCGAAATAGCCAATGATCACAATGGGCCGGTGGTAATCATTGACTGACCAGCATATTTGACCAGTCTAGATAGTCTACTTAAATCTGCCATTTTGGTTTTCCTGCCGGTCGTTGTTCTTCTTTGTGTGACCTGTTGTAACCATCGCGCACTTTCCGTCTCAACCATACCTTTTATCGCCGTCGAGTCCTTCCCTCCCATCGTCGTCCCTGTTCTCCCTCCTCTACCTCCGGCCGGATCCGTGAAGGCCTCTCCAATAGGTCCGGTCACACACCGTCTCCACGCCGCGGTGCGCTCTCATTATCTTCTCTTCCGTGCCACCTTGTCGTGGGACGCTAGGTCTCCTGCGCCGACGCTTGCAGTCATATACCCTGCAATCATAGTTGTGTTAGTGCCAGGGTTGCTCTGCCCTACTGCCCACCGTGCCTCCCACGCCTCCGTGCTTGGCGCGTACTTATGTATATGTTAGAAAATACTCCCTCTGTAAGAAATATAAAGGCGTTTAGATCACTCTTTAGTGATATAAACGCTCTTATATTTCTTTACGGAGAGAGTATTATATATTATGCATGTCATATGTGACAATGTAGTGAGGAATATGTTATAAAATATTATAAACACACCGAGCTTCCTCATTAGGCGTTCTTTGCGTTACAAGATTGGAGTGGAGATTGAGTGGAATATTATTCAAATGAACGACATACTTGGTCTATGTTATTATTTGTTGAATGTAGATGAACAAAATAAGTAGCATCCGGTCCATGTGTGTAATATCTGAGGCAACATAAAACTTTACTTTTTGATCTGTAATAAAGATAAACTACATATAAATAAAATAGTAGTACTGCCGCTGCCTTATAGTTTAGTTGCACTGCACAAAAAATAATGAAGGGAAGAGGAAGGCTTATGGGAGGCCCGAGCAACTCCAGATCCTCATTTCAGATATGAGTTGTGTGCACAAAAGAAGATCGCAAAAGTGTCAGGATCATCCTTGGGGATTCGGCCCTGCTGCACACCGTGCCTCCCATCTCACACACACACCACAAATATCCAATTTATGCCATTACCTCCTACCTTTTGGAGAAGCCCAGAGAGTCTTCAAGCAGAGTGTAATAACATTGCACATAGGTATGATATTCTTAACAACATGTGTAAAATAAACCAATGAATATCTTATGTTAATTGTCTTGACAATTTTTTTGTTATGTGCAGACTTACATCTTAGTGGCACTGCACAAAAGGAGATGATCAACGGTGTAAGCACGAGCGGGTCTCGTCGGGACTTGTCACATTGCTTATTCGATTAGAAAGTTGGATAGAGAGCGATGAGAAAATATATGTCCTCTCCCTGGTTTGTTAAGAGGCTCAACTAGTAGACTAATGTGGTATATATAGTAAATGACATGTGCATTGTGAAGTGTTTAGCTTTGGCTAGTATTTTCTATATGTTAATTGTGAATTATGTTATGAAAAGCAAATAACTTGGTATGCAAATGAACGGTTTATGCCCCCATTGTTAAATTCGTTTGCATTGCTGGCAACCAAACATAAATAAAGCGTAGCAATAAAAAAGTGAATGGAGTTGTTATCAATGACCGGACGGCGTGGACAACACTGACTGGCAAATAGGCCCATTTGCGATGTCAATGTCATCAATGACCCCAAGGCACTAACGGGCCTAATGTGCGCTAGCGATAATATGGTTTGGCCAGTCAACGCTATTTATGCTTGTAGTAGTGGCTCCCTACACCCACCCAAAAAAACCCACCCGTAACCTGCGCTTTTTCCTAGCCCGTCCATCCTCATGTGCTATGTATCCACGTTCCCGGATTACGATGCCATGGTTGTACCACTCGACGCCGCCCAAGCTTTCCAGAGCTCTGCGTTACAACTTTTTTGACCACATCCCTAAGTGTTCGGCCAAATTTCATTGCCAAAATTTTCTACTCCTGGTGTAACTTTGAAGCAAATACGATGGATTTGGATGAGGGGTACTTCTACGCTGATTTCATGGATTCATCTGGTTAGGCGAGGATGAAGATGGTGATGAAACAATGATGATGACTGAGGCGATTCTGAAGGACGACGAGCATGCGGAAGAGCATGTTCTCAACTACAAGGGTTCAACAACCAAACAGTAAGTGTTGAATCGATAGAGGGCAGGGGGGCCATATGATGTTGTACGATGACTATTTTGCCTCCGATGCGCTATTCAAACCATACGTGGAACTCATAAGCAACTTTTAGAATGATCTGATTGAGCATCCATGGGTGTTACATGGAGACAACTAGAACATGTGTCAAAATAAGTTGAATTCAAATTTAAAATATTTCAAAACTTTATGTTTGGATTGTAATATTTATTCCACTGGAATACTTATCTTTCGGTTATCAAGAAGGATTGTGTCATTTATCTTTGATTATTTTTAATACCCCGGGCAGAAGATAAATAATGGGTGGTCGGACATTTGAGGACCAAGGTGGATGGCTGGCGCCCCGAACGCTGGAGTTGCTCTTATAGTGTGTTCAAAGCATAGACGTTAGTATTAGTTCAGAGCACCAGTTGGGAAGCAAAAGTTATTACTGGGTGGGAGCACGAGTTAGTATTAGCCAGAGAACGTAGATGTGCTTGGAAAAAAAGTCTGTCAAAACCTATCAAGATTTAGTTTTGAAGATCTTGATGTCAGAAAGCAATAACAAAACTGTTAATAATTTAGACTCACGGTTTAAGTGCAAAATCATTTTGATAAAATGGATGTAAATAAAACGCCCGATAAACCCATCCATTCTTACCATGCGTGTGAAAAATCCTTCAAAAACACTCAGACTGCAATAAGCGACCCACATGCGATGCGGCGGCTGTCACCACCAGAGAAGACGGGTAACCATTGCCTAAAAGGTACACTTAACTAGTGATTCCGAGATAGAGTAGCAGTACTAAATATAATGCTCGTAGGTACTCCATCGTTAATTAATTCAGTGTGATGCTCTTTCGGCCACGATATGCAAGTCCGTACGTACGTCAGTGAAAATTAAATCCAGAGTGTTAAACGCCATGGGTGACAAGGTAGTACTCGCTGTCACTGAGTAGGTAGGTAGGCAGGCTCGCTATCACTGATTATTCTGCTTAGTACGTGCACATGATTGAATGAGTGATCCCTAATCAATCTAGACTAGCTACGTGGCGCTAGGCAGCTTGTTATTTTATTTTCTAATTCGGCAGCCCTAATTACCGCGACAAAGGCGCAATATCGCATGATTTTTTTTTAAAGAGAGCTTCCTCTATAATTCCCATTAAAAGAAACCACAATGTCTTTGATTACAGCAACCTAGAGCTTAAAAAGAAACCATGCAACTGGCCATATGCATGTCGCGTGAAACAGTTTACCTCTTTTTAAATCTATTTTTTTTCGAAACGGAGGCAAAAGATTTGCCTCATCTATTAAATAAGAAGAGGATAGAGTTTGTTACAAGGGCACACTTTTACACGGCATGGAAGATTACTCACACAAAATAATGTTCCCTAATTTTTTTGCTCCGGCGGTGATCCAAAGGTTTGCCTCGCAGATGATGTTGTTTAGCAAGATTGATGGTGGAGCACTCTTGTTCCGGAAAACACGGGCATTCCGCTCGCTTCAAATGGTCCATGACACGAGCATGGTTAGAGAGGCCATGGCCTTCCTGTTGGGGACTCCGGCACCGGTCCTATTTGTCCACCATTCCTTGACCGAACTCTCAAGATGCCACATAGAGGTGTCCATATGATGAAGCCCAAATTTTGCAATGACCAAGTTGCATAGCCTAATGGTGAAGCGGCATTTGAAGAAAAGATGCGGTCCACTTTCTTGCTCTCGCTTGCAAAGGGTGCAAAGACCACAATTTGGCCATCCACGTTTTTGTAGTCTATCCGCAGTCCAAATTCTGCCTTGGATAACCAACTAAGCGAAGAATTTAGCCTTTGGTGGCGTCCAAGTTTTCCAAATCATTTAGTCCATGGGAGAGAGAACCAAGCCAAGGAATTGGGCCTTGTAGGCGGAGGCTGCAGTGTAGTGCCTGCTTGTCGTATGCTTTCACACAATAGTATCTTCAGAGAGTGCATCCAGATACACATCATTCACAAGTGCCCATAGGGTGAAGAATTGTCGGATGTGCTCAACGGAGTCTTTTTAAATCTATTAAGCAAGGAGATTTGACACAGCATTATGCATGTCTTTTTTTCTTAATTCTTTCTAGAGTTTCCATAATGCATGCCCTGAAATACTCCCTCTTTGATCCAACTCCGTGAATTAGTTACTCTAAAAAAAACTCCATGAACTAACTTGATTTTCTAGCTAGTTTGTCGGGGAGCCATGGAAATTTCTCCCTTGCCACAGGATGACAGGAAGATGGCTAGGTTAGTGACGGTGCAGGCAACCAAGGACGGTAAGCCATCTGAAATTGATGTGTGCCGCGGTGTTGGAAGAGTAAAAGGTGGCCACCAAACGTACCACACGTGTTCATTCACCTAGCGTGCATGCACCCAAAAGAAAGAGATGCTTTCGAGAGTGCAAGAGGGCAACACGTTAAATGCGTACTCTTTGGGTTTTGTTTGTTCTTTCGTGACGCTGATTGATGGTGGTTGAGACGTCGCACGCATTCATGTGGCGACGCGGACACGGGCATCCCCCCGTTCCGTTCTATTCCAGGCGTCGCACGGCAAACGGGACCTCATTCCGGTGGACCACGCCGGGCGCCATCCGGCAGCATTAACCTCTTCGCACTTTCATTCATTCACTCACTCGGTCGCTAATTAACCCCAATCAGTCCAGTCCACCAACATTGTATCCACTCTAATCTCAAATATCACGCTTTGTGATCCCCACTTTGTATCTTCTCCTGATCCGGATGAGGGGATGACCGCCGTCCATCGATATTTATTCTTTTTCAGAAAGAGAATTACCCCTGGCCTGTGCATCGAGCGATGCATGTAGCCGTCTGTATTGCATTATTCAACAAAGTCTTACGAAATAAATACATAGATCAATTCAAATAATCTTCCCGACGAAAATTATCGCCCTGCCTACAACATTGATGATGACTGCCATCCATCGATGGTACATTATCTAATCTGTTCTTTTTTCTTTTTAAGAAGACCGGCTAATATGGTGCACCGTACCATACTGACCATGCACTGGAAAAAGATAGGTACGACACAGTAACATTATGTTTGCGTGAATAATATTTGAATATTGAAAAGGTGTCGTGGGGTTCCCCTGCCTAGGAACCGGGCCATGTTGTTATACTTGACGACGGTATCTCTACTTAGGGCAACCATTGGGCCACATGTTTCTTCATGAATTTTGTAATTATGAAATCGTTGGCTAGGTACATCTTGTTCCCGGCACAAAGTTTGATACGTCAATTTAAATGTTTCCAAAGGCACCAAAAGGAAATTCGAATTTAGGAAGACTGGCTGGAATGATGCACGATAGTAAGTGTGTGCTGAAAAAATAAGACATAGAAATCCTTGTTTCTTGGTGTGAATAATGTTTGGATATTGAGAAGGTGTCGTAGGGTTCCTCGGCCTTGATTTAAGGCAGTGGTGTTATGCTCAACGAATCTGACTCTGCTTAGCCACATTTTTCTTTTCTTTTGATGATGGATTGACAACATTTGGGACCAATTTATCCATGACTTTTGTGTGCACTAAGAGAGCCAGCCCACTCGTTGAATGAGGTAAACATTTAGGCTCGGTCGTCTTGATAAAAAAATTCCCTAAAATATCCTTAATTCTTCTAGCACTTTCCTCTACGCATCATTGAAGATTAGACGCCGAAAACCAGGTACCTGCTCGGGATTGCCGTGTTGTAGCTTTGCCACTGCATCTTTTTTATCTTGGTACATAGTTCAGTACAACAATTCAATTCTTCCTAAAGTCAGCTAAAGGAATTTCATCATTTAAGGATTGTTCAAGTGTTCATAGCCTCTGACCTAACAAATGAAAAGGGATTTCTGTCTGTGGACCTACCAGACAACAGCGAATCTTACATTCTTAAAAAGTTGATCCCCACTATTACCTATTCTCTCAACATGCAGCCTGTCCACATCATCATCTAGCCACCTCAGCAAATTCCAGCCACGTCACTTCATTTCTTCGGTATTTTTTTCTTCCCCTCGAAGGTTTTTTTAATCAACGCATCGCTTCTTTGTTTTTCAAGCCGCAGTCCACTATGTAGTTACATCTAATTCCCAGCAGGTCCGTTTCCAAACGTAACGGCCGATCAAAGCTCAACCTCTCTCCGTAATAAAAGGATAGTTTCTCGCTCTCTTAGGAAAACGTTAGTATTATGGAGAAATTCACTCCGGTTCCCATGCTTTTCGTTTCAGCAGTGAAGAGCTGCACCAGTTTGTAACCGAGGGGCACGACCTTCCTTGGGAACCCGTCGTTTCCCTTCCCCACCAGGCGGCGCCACACAAATCGACATCTACTTCAACCAGCCACAACGAGGTGTTCCTCCGCCGCTAGGGCTTCCCGCTGGCCGTCTTCCTCGATTGTGATGACGGATGGACGAGGCCGCCTTCCCCTATCTACAGGCTCTCTCTTGATCTTGGTCTCGATTTCTATCCTCATCTGTTGGATTTCGATCCCGTACAAGAGCAGGTCTTCACACAGCCGCGGCACATCCACATGTTGTACGGGGTAGAAGAACCATTGAAAGAGCATACAGGTTCGGATCTCTATCCACATATGTTGGATTTTGATCCCGTACAGGAGCAGCTCTTCACACAGCCGCATCACAGATCCACATGCTGTACGGGGAAGAAAAACCATTGAAAGAGCATACAGGTTCGGATCTTAAATCCAATGATTCCTTTGTATGTTTCCAGTGTTTACTTTTCCTCATCAAGCCTTTAAGTTATTCCTCTCCTAGATGCACTCCATCAAGCAGACATCTGAGAAGCAAATTTATTCTCTCTTCTTTTCCTCTGTCTTGATCCAGGCAGCAGCAGTTCGATTTGGACCTTTTCCAAACTATTGCCAAAATTGTTTTGTAATCTGGATGCTATGTAGATTGAACATGTTATGTACCCCAGAAAGATTAAAGCTGGGTGTTTATTATTCAAGGTGCATACAAACAAATTGTATTGTACATAATATTTGCATATATTTTGTATGATGCCCTAATGGTCATGTCGTTTAGTTTCTTTCTCTTCTCTGATTACGACCATTTATTCTCAGTCTGATGGTGCAATGGATAGTTTTATTCTCAACCGGTGATACTCTACAATTTCTCACGGCCTCTTACATTATCCAGGTGATCTGTTCATGCCTACAAATCTGAGTAGATCATTTCATTACATTTAATAAGCTCTAACATCTATGTCATATGTATGCAGATATCAACTCACTTTGGTTGCCCTTGGTAGTACGTGTTCATTTCTTTATTGATGTACTCGGTGTGTTTTCTTTTCAGTTGGAATCATATATTGTACTTCAATTTTTTTTCATAGCGGGATAAGAAAGGGCCAGGAAAAAAAAATGATGCAATTGTTCTTACCCTCTGAATAAACTATCTTCAATTGTACCCTTTGTAATGTTCATTTCTTTAGTGATGTGCCCAGTGTGTGTTATTTTTCTTTGGGGTCATAGACTATAGTCGTGTTTTTTTACACCAGAATAAAATAAAATGATCAACTATTGATTATGCAAAGTGAGAATGTTCTTATCTGTCAATTATGTTCATAAAAACCCTACAACTTTCTTTAATTGTTAATGATTTTTAATTTTTTTTGGAGATGAATAATGCACTGATACATGCATAGATCTCAGTTTTTACAACACAACACAACCCCTATATCATATCCTATAAAAATAAGTTGATCTGGACTAACTATATTTCCTTCCCATGCGAACTTGCCATATTGTGTCATCACAATTGGCACTACAAGGGTCGTCGACACTTTGTCTCCTATTTATGATGTGTTTTATCTACCCTTTGGCATATTCTATTGATTTTGTTTGCTCAGTGTAACCATTGCAAATAATAATACATTTTCTCATGATTAAAATGTTATCTATGCGGATTGGTACCTCTCTTTGATCACCCGATGATTCTTAGACATAACATAATACATTGAGAATTAATCAAAACAAAAAACATTTCATATTGCAACTATTACACTACTATGCATCTTAAACTTCCCTTCATTTTGCTTTTTTTGTAGATAACTTTCCTTTGCTTCTCAGAATTTTCATATAAGCGCCCAATGATTCCCGCCGCAACGTGCGGGGTATCTTCTAGTTCACATCGTGGCACACCACTCAATGTTTTGATAAGTAGCAAGTCTTCCTCGGCAAATGATGAATAGCGTATTTCCCATCTACTTTCCTATCTTCCATTTTGTGAATTATTTGTTGTGTTCTTTTTCCCCCCTGCAAGTTAGGGATATTAATTTCATAGGTACGGGCATGCACCAGGAATTGTCGACAGATCACCAAACTACTACATGTGTCATGTATAGCTCGGTCTGCCATCATGTCTCTTTCCCTACTCTACCATCTTAACTCTTCTCTTCTCCCCTCGCCTCATCCCCTTGCTAATTGTTGGACACTTCTGCTTCGCTCCCCCCCCCCAAACAACTTTCTTGTGTCATCTTGATGAAGCAACAGTTTGGTACTGTCACAGTTGGACAGGGGGCAAAGAAGATTTGGCCAGCGTAGATAAAAAGTGTGCAAAGTGGACAAGTGAAAGCAGATTGTCAGCTTGTGGCAGATGGGGTCCAAAGATTTGGTTTACCCTTATTCAACAACTCATTAATTTCTAGCTGGATTTGAGATGCTAATCATAGGTTTTATAGGTCAAGTATTGTGAAGGCAATGGGGCATTACCACTAACTGGTTGTTGTTTCCGCTGTACAATTAGAGAAGTACTAGAAGCAAACACGTGCTTTGCCGCGCCATTTTGTTCTTTGTCATTGTGTACGGAGCTCTTCATTTTATTGTATCCTTTCGAAGAGATTCAATATGCCCCACTATACATTCCAATGGCTTTATTATCTAAGAAATAAATTCTTTTTGTTGTCACAAAACAAAATTAACTTAACATAAAAAAAGAGAATGTAACAAAAAAGCAACCATTCCTTTGTACTAACACAAGGGGCAAAGGAATTGTCCAGTGGGAAGTTGTATCCTGGCATAGGGGCTCCTCGTCATCTTCAATAGCAAAGACATCTTTATCGTCCGAAGTCAGTTCATCAAGTGGTGTGTCGACACTCTCCCACTTCAGTTTATCTCTACGAATAAGTCTATTCTCTTCATTGAAGCATTCATCCAAAACATCGATGTTGTCCATAGCTCCAAGTAATTATAATCTTCACTCGGACAAAGCATGTGTGTAACTATTAACAGAGTAGATCTAAGATGCACAACACACAGTGAAAATCTAATGGGCACAGGGTATGCAAACTAATAGTAGGATCATCGAAAGAAGCCTACCTGCATATATCATGGTCAAACAAAGATTTGAAAAAAACTAGCATGAGAAAATTGAAACATGTAAAACCAACAACAACAGTAGGGGTACACCATGAGCTGATTGATCTGCCTGCACCTGCCACTCTAGCTACTTCTGCTCCAGGCCTTCCCTCCGCTCTAGGCTGCAAGGGGAAAGCAGTAGTACTCGAGAGCTCGGTTTCCCTCCGTAGGAGTGTTCGCTCCAACAAATACGATGGCTTGCGTATTCATCCGGTTCTTGACACCAAGATGAAGGTTTCCAAGATCAATCCATGGATCGTCCCCACTGCTATCAGAATCAGGGACTCTATTGAGGAACAAATTTCTCCATCGAAGCCTGTCAGGACAATTCAGTAGATTGGCGCCAACTGGTCTGCTATCCCGGCGGCTGAGCTCACTGTAGAAGCTCTTCTGGCTCCACTGGAGGAGGAGCCCTCTGCATCAACTTAGTTATCTTCCTTCTACCAAATCGAGTAGAGGCACACACTAGTAGGAAAAGGGGCTTTTACCCCGGTTGGTAAGGGCTTTGTCTCGGTTTTCGAACCGGGACTAAAGGGTCGTTACTAAAGCCCTAACCCTTTAGTCCCGGTTCTTACACGAACCGGGACAGAAGGTCCTCCACGTGGCCGCTGCTGCCAGCCCAGGCAGGGGGGCCTTTGGTCCCGGTTGGTGCCACCAACCGGGACCAATAGGCAGGGCCTTTTGTCCCGGTTGGTGTCACCAACCGGGACCAATAGGCATCCACGCATCAGCATTTCAGGGGCTGGGGTTTTTGTTTTTTTGAAGGGGGGGGGGGTTGGTGGGTTTTGAGGGGTTAATTTAGGTGTTTCATATATTGTGTTAGCTAGCTAATTAATAGAGAGAAGTGTCCTCTCTTATCTCCGTGCTTGGTCGACGCTACGTACTATATACGTATGGAGAGGACTAGACACGCTAGCTAGTAAGCAAATGAAGGAAACAGAAGATTGTCATGAACATATGCATACAGAGAGAAGTGATATCGACCACCTCTCCTTCTCCGAGAGATTGGTCGAACAACAAGTTCTCGTATATCTATCTGACACTACCGGCTACATATATACAATAATTATCTCTTACAATATAATCTCCTAATTAAATTGTATGAACACAGGGTTCACATAGTATTCTCCGTTTTCAGCGATCACGTGGTCAAGGAAGAATGCCGCCAATTCCTCTTGAATTGCTCGCATACGATCTTCTGCTAGGAGTTCATCCCGCATCCGAAACATCTAATTTGAAGAAGGGGGTCAATACATATATATATATATATATATATATATATATATATATATATATATATATATATATATATATATATATATATATATATATATATGAATAAATGAAACTCGACACAAATGATGGTAATAAAATAAAATTGTGAATATTATTTCTTACGCACTTCATATTGTTCGTCAGAGTAGCCCCGCTCACAGGTCGTGTGGCGGATAGACTCGCAAACGTAGTATCCACAGAAATCATTCCCTTGTTCCTGCCACAACCACTTTACAAGAAATAGAGGTCAATCTAACTGATAAGCAAGCATGCTAAATGGTATTGATGAAACTAGCGCTTGAATCACTAGGATATGTGCGGAACATGCTACTATAGTACTTACTTTCGGGTGTCTAAATTGCAGCTTCTTCGGCAGTCCCGAAGCTTTTGTGGTGAATTTTCTCCAAACCCTGCCAGACAAAGAAAACAATTACTTGATATCAGGAAATGAACAAAGTTGCTGATATGGTGGATAATGATCGATTTAACTTACTTCTCGAGCATTTGAGTCATGTCCGCATAGTCCTGGGGATCTTTTCGTCTCGAGTCTAAGACGGTTACTACTCCCTGGTCAAGCTTAATCTCTAGGAGAATATAGTGGAAGCTGCGCATGCATGCATAAGTCATCAATTACATTACCATAACCTGGACTAATAAGGGAAACCGAATATGCACAAGACAGTAACACTCACTTGAAGTTGTAAGGAAAGAGTATTATATCTTTGTTTTGATTTAATACCGACGATCGTAGCAAGTTGGCCTCGGCTTCTTTGGCATGTTTTTCAACCGTATATGCATCTATGAGATTTGTGTTAATGAACCCAATATCACCGATTTGTCTTTTCTTCAATTCGGCGATCTTCAATCTGCATAATATAGTGAGGATAATTATAAATACATGCAATGAAAGAGCTGACCTATATAGAGAGACTTAATGACAGAAGTAGTACTACTTACAGACAGTAGCAAGTGATCGTTGATTTATCGAGGGCCTTTTGATTGAAAAACTGGAAGAACTCCTCAAATGGAACATTCAGCAGTTCAATTCCAACGAGGTCATGCTCCGGTTTAACTCTCAGCGTCAAAGTATTCATCCCATCAGACTCTCTGCAGGTTTTCTTGTACCAATCATGTAATCTTCGCATCATCGTTGTTAGAGATCTTTCATCTTTGACGAGAGGCTTCCCGTAATGGTATTTGTGTTCGTCCACCTCCATGATTTCATAATGTACATCGTCGGGCAGGTAATCTCCAAGATTGCTATAACCGGCCACCATCCTCGGATCATTAGCGACGATGTCTTTAGACACCTTGAGCGGGGGGCACGATTGGTTCGCTTGTTCGCCGAGCTGGGCAATTTTTTTCCCAGCTCGTCGTTCTTTTAATCTTTGATCACTGACAGTACTTCCCGACCGCTCCGCTTCGACAAATGTCTTTGCAATAATGCGCTCATAGTTGCCTTTCGGCGGAGACTTTGGTGGTTTTGTCAGGGCATCCAGAGTGCGCTTTGCTTTCACCGGATCTACCTTCTCCTCCGGAGGTGGATGTTTCTTTGCTTTCACCCCTTCAAAGAAGTTCTTCACTTCGGCTCGCATGATCTTCGCGTTCTCCTCCTCGGTCCTCTCGTATGGTAACTTCTCTGGAGTCTTCAGAGAAGGACCGAACCTGTATTGCCTCCCGCCTCTGGCAGCTGTACTGCTAGACGCCGGCAGAGCAGACGGAGCGGCTGCGGCTGTCTTCTTTCCTTGCTTACGAGGCGGAGGAGAAGGACTACGACGCGCTGGAGCAGCGGGAGCGGCGGCGGGTCTCTTCCGCCCTTGCTGACGAGGCGGAAAGGAGGAGGCTGGCTGCTCTGGCACGCCGGCGCAGGCGAAGAAGGAGGCGGAGTGCCGCCACGCGCCGGAGAAGGAGGCTGAGTGCCCTGATCACTCGCCGAAGAAGGAGGCGGAGGAGGAGGCAGAGTGCCGCCACGCGCCGGAGAAGGAGGCTGAGTTCCCTGATCACTCACCGGAGGAGGAGGCGGCGGCGGAGTGCCCTTACTCGCCGGAGGCGTCCAGTTCGGAAGGTTAATGAGCTCCTTCCGCCATAGGCACGGAGTCTTCAGAGCTAAACCCAGCCGAGTCTCCCCTTCACCGGTAGGGTGGTCAAGCTGGAGGTCGTCAAATCCCTCCGTTATTTCATCCACCATCACCCTAGCATATCCTTCTGGAATCGGCCGGCAGTGGTAGGTTGCGCCGGGTTCAGGAGGTAAAACAGAGCCAACAGCCGCCTTGACTTTAAAGTTCTGCCATTCCACCATAAGGTGGCAATGTTGAGACTCCGTGATAGCATCCACGGGGTAGCTAGCAGGAGCCGTCAAGACATGCTCTGGCTGAAGCAGCTCGGTGGAAGCCACGCTGCTTCTCCGCTGAGATGGTGGGGTAGCTTCGGGGGTAGTTTTGGCATGTCGATTGCCGTCTCGTTCCTCTAGCGCTTGAACCCTTTCGTGCAGCTTCTGAATTTGGGTCTGCTCCATTTTTTTCCTCCTCTCCTGGCTTTTGTAACCGCCTGCGTCCGGAAAACCAGCCTTCGACGGAACGGAGCCTGGCGTGCCTCATGTCCGTCCAGGGTGCTTAGGATTCCCGAGGGCCATTGTGAGCTCGTCGTTCTCTCTGTCTGGAACGAACGTCCCTTCCTGCGCTGCATCGATATATTGCTGAATCTTCTTGACTGGTATTCTCAAAAGCTCATTCGTCCAAACGCACCTCCCTGATACAGGGTCCAAGGTTCCGCCAGCCCCGAAGAACCAAGTCCGGCAATGGTCTGTCCAGTTCATTGTCTGTGGTTCGATCCCTTTTTCAAGTAGATCATTCTCAGCCTTGGCCCACTTAGGCCGGGCTTTGAGGTAGCCACCTGACCCCGTGCGATGATGAAGCTTCTTCTTCGCAGCATTCTTCTTGTTTGTCGCTGACATCTTCTTACTCTTTTCCGATGTCTTGTGGGCCACAAATGCGGGCCAGTGATCTCTGATCTTCTCATACCGGCCAATGAATTCTGGTGTCTCTTCTTTGTCGACAAACATTTTCAGCTCATTCTTTCACCTCCTGAATAGGTCTGCCATCTTCTTAAGAGCATGAGACTTGATTAATTGCTCTTTAACTGGCTTCTCCGGATCCTCCTCTGGCGGTAGGGTGAAATTTGCCTTCAGCTCAGTCCAAAGATCATCTTTCTGCATATCATTGACATAATACACCTCAGGGTCTTCCTTCTTAGGCATATACCATTGGTGGATGCTGATCGGGATCTTGTCCCTAACTAGAACCCCGCACTGAGCAGCAAATGCATCCTTTGTCCGGATGGGTTCAATCGGTTGGCCGTCGCGCGCGATTGCTGTGATCTCACACCTTTCATCCGAGCGCAACTTTCTCTTCGGGCCTCGTCTCTTTACCGAAGTTGTGCTCGATCCGGAGGGCTAAAAAAAAGAAGAAAGACGAGTGTTAATTAATATGTGTACATACCAAAACAATGAATGCATCAATTAGCTAGTCAGCACAGTCTTAACTAATATATTTACCTGGCCGGACTCTGTTCGGTCACCGGAGCCGTCACCACGGGCTCCTTCTTGCACCAGCATTGGGTCACCGGAGCCATCATAATCATGTCTTTCCTCCTCCACTCTTCGATCACCGTAGCCTGCTTCTTCACCCTGTTCTTCCAGACCATCATTGTCGTTAAGATACGACAAGATATCACCTCCGGCTAAGATTATGTCCCCCAACACCTCTTCTGCTTGCTCGTCTCGTCCGTGCTCCATTGTTTCTGCAAATATTACAACATGGCAATTATTACATAAACATGACAGCAGGTGGATATATTAGTGCAAACGTAGTCCTAGCTTATTCCGGGTTTGGGGTGGCCTCGGCAACGCTTCAAGGGTAGGGGCGCGGCGGGAGGGGGTAGGAGACCGACGTCGTTTTTTTCTAGGGTTTGGGTGTCCTCGAGAGTTTTGGTCGAGCGAGAGGGCCGGGGGGTGCTCCCGTGGTATAAGTTATCACGGTCGAGAGGGGGTATAAATATCGACCGTCCATCATGTCGAAGTTATCTGGGAGGGAGTTATATATATCGACAACGACGACATACATACATGGGAAAATAATGTTATCGGGGAGGGGGTATATCGACCCCCCCACGTGTTGAAGTTATCGGGAGGGGGTTATATCGACAACGACGACATACGTACATGGGAAAATAATATTATCGGGGAGGGGGTATATCGACCCCCCCTCGTGTTGAAGTTATCGGGAGAGGGGTATATCGACGACGACAGACCCGATAAAACATAAGAAAACGAAGAAGAAATAAAAAGAGGAGAAGAAGAAAGGAATAGAGGAGAAGATCGAAGAAAAAAAAAAGAAGAAAAAAAAGTGGAGAAGAAGAAAGGAATAGAGGAGAGAAGAAGAAAAAATAGTAGAATTTTTTCTATTTTTTCTTCTTCTCTTCTATTCCTTTCTTCTTCTCCTCTTCTTTTTCTTCTTTTTTCCTCTTCTTATTTATTTCTCCTCTTCTTCCTCTCCTCTTCTTCTCCTTTCTTCCTCTTCTTATTTTCCTTTTTCCTCTCCTTCTTTTTCTTCGTCTTCCTTTCCTAGCTAGATATCTAAACCTTTTCTAAAAATGTAACTTTTGCATATATAAAACTTTTCCATGGATCATCATTTCTCATATATATCCATCTATAGCCACATACATATATAAATGGGAAAAAATGCTATGAACAAAAATACATATATACTTGGTAAATATTCTATGAACATCGTTTCTCATATATATCAATGCATACATCCATGGATCATCGTTGCTCATATATCCATAGTCATATATAAAAACTTACTGTATATGAACAAAAAAACATTTTTTGACATATTTAGCACATTCTAAATTTTCCTAACTCTTTTACAACCACAAAAATTACTCCAACTTCATGACAGTACCCACACTCCATTTCACCAAAAACCTTCTGATCCATAGTTCAAATTTTTCAAATTTCATTCAAATGAAATTTGAACCAGATTCAAATTCCTTGCTGAAAACCTATTCTAAACCAATCCAAAAATTCTGAAATTTTGCCATCACCTTTGTCTTGCATCAGTACCTCACCACAAAAAATATCATAAATTCTAAAAATGCCCAAAGCCATCTAGCATTTGATCAAACACCCTCTATATGCACTGTTCATATCTGTAAAAAAAATTAGAAATTTCAGAAAATTGGACGGCGTCTTGCTGCTGCTCCACTCCTTCTCCTCTCCTCTCCTTCTCCTCTCCTTCTGCTCTTCAATGCGTCGGGGCCGGCGGCGACCATGGAGCAGGGGCGGCAGAGAGCAAGGGGCACTCGGGCGCAAGAGCGGCGCTCGATCGGGACCATGGGAAAGGGGG